>NW_005842241.1:1111149-1172172 GCF_000455745.1 Alligator sinensis | reverse complement strand
AGAAGCAGAAAGCTGAGCAACAGATTGGGCAGAGGGAGGGAAAAAGAGTGTCACTTGGGAAGGGTACAGAATTAATTTGTATCACACCTGCTACAAAGGTTCACCCCCACTGCCTTAGAGGAAATCCAGATCTACCACTTATGGTCTTAAATGCAGATTAGGAATGCACTGAGTATATAGAGAATCAGTGCATTCATTCCTCATAGTACAGACAGATTGAGTCAGATCTTCCAGTAGTGATTCTACCTGATAATGCAGGAGTACCACTGATGGGTCCAGACAGCCAGAGGCGTGTGCTTGCAGTGGCACAAATAGTAGCAACATAAATTTGTGGTACTACTTTGTGCCGCATCACTAGCCCTTGCACGTGGGCTTTGGTGAGAGACAAGTTGTCCTGCTTCAGGCAAACTGCTGTGCCAAGCTATTCCTCGCTTCTGGCCAGGATGTATGTGTTGCTGGGCAGGGGGAGAGACAATGGCTGGGGGTACAGGGTGCCTCAGTGTGGGGCTAACCAGAAGGCAGCCCCCACACTGAGGCACCCTGTGACCCAGCCAACTAGGGAGTGGCATGTGGAGACAGGGGAAACTCAGCGCAGGGGAAGAGGAGGAGTGGGTCTGCTGTTGAGGCATGTGAAGACAGGAGAGCAGCCAGCCATGGGCTGCATGCTCCCCATCTCAAAGTACACTGTGCCACAGCTAGCTGCTCCATAGCTGGCTGGGTTATAGGATGCATCAGGGCGGGGGCTCTGCAAGTGCATGGAGGTGGAGGAGCAGGCAGGCAGGAGCCCTGGGCGGCTTGCTCCCTTGTCTCTGTTTGTCTGGATGCACACTACTTTTTCATGCTTTGCCAGGCTTTTTTTTTTTTTTTTTTTTATCAGGCCCCCTTTTTTTTCGCTACTGGGAAATCCTGGTAGCAAATTTAGCCCCTGTGCTACAAATTAGCAGTATGGCACATAGTTTAATGTGCAAGGCATGCAGTTTATGGCACCACAAACTGCATGTGCCTGTATATGTGAATGTGGTCACAGAGTCCAAAGAGAGCATGTTCAGTTGATTGGGAAGTTTTTTAATAACAGTGAGTATAAGGGTTGGGAAGAAAGGAAGGAAATGTTTAAGAATTGTTTACTCAAATATAAGAGAGGTTTTCCCCCAGTCAACATGTGGGGAAAAGCCATTTATCTTGCATTCAAATACAAGCAAACCTTGCTAAATATGTTGCCTATCATTAAGCTGCTGCCAAATCAGCATGTAAAGCCAACACTGAGTATGGCTATAAAATGCATGGCCCATATGGGGCACAGTTACTGATGGGAACTTTTTTTGTGTAGCCCTTAGAAAAAAGGAAGTTGTTCCTCTAGGAGGGAACAGGCACTGGTGTGGAGGTACTGCGATACCAGGCTAGCACTCAGAGAGGCCAGAAGAAGCTACAACTTGCTCCTCTGGTGCCAAAAATGCTGATGGGAGACTTTTTATGGTCCTTGAGAAGGGCAGATGCTTCCCCAGGAGGGAACAAACACTGGGCCTAGAGGTACTGCAATACCAGGCCAGCACTGCAAGAGGTTGGAGCAAGCTCTGACATCCTTCCCTGGTACCAAAAATGCTGATTTTTTTTTTTTTTTTGATTTTTTTTTTTTTGGCAAAAAATATACATCTACACCCCCGCTCCCCTTTATACCTTTACCAACTTGTCTTGTAATAGCTTGGACAGTCCAAAACATACCTTTACAGTTACAAAACTCATTCCTGTTACAAAACTACACAATATGCCTGCTTGTCAGTCACCATCATCTTTAACTGTCAGTTATGCAAAGGACCACCTCAATGCCCTTCACCCTCCTTGCTCCCTTCACCCAGCTCCCCCACCAGTTTTCCCAGTCCTTTCACTCATTAGTGCAGCCCATCTGAATAAAATATGTAGTAGTGCCCATTATGCTCAGTCCCCCTCAGCACTGACTCTCAAAAGTCATGGTGAGCCACTATATTGAATACATTTCAACTTCCTCTTCACTTTCACAGCTGAGCTGCAGTTTTCTTTCCCATTTTCATTGCATCCTGGTTTTTAACCAGCCTTAAATGTCTGGCCAACATCACTGAATGGGGCCCCAAACAGCTTGCCCAGAATCCCTCTGTTGACCCCTCTCTCAACCTATCACATATGATTAGTGTGGTCCTGCCCTCCATGAGGTGGAGCCAGACCAGTTTGCCCTGAGACTCATCTGCATATAATTTTTTCATGGATCCCAGGACTTGTGACAAGAGCACCTGGTTCCAGTCTTGGGTGAGGAGCTTATTAGCATGTGGATACTTTGTTGTGGGTATCTGGAGTATACAAATATAATGATCATTGTTGAGCTGTGGGGTCATGGTTATGTTAAATGCTATTGTCTTTGCTGGGGCCTAGCCCAGTGAACTGTACAGTAAACTATGAGCCTTTTGGCTTTGTACTAGTGTCATTCATAGGAGAAGTAATATATATGTATATACACACAGCTTATATAGCTAAAGGCTTCATGGCCTTTTGGCTAAGATCAATGGAGACAAGGGGCACCTGAGTCCTAAGAGCTCCAGGCTTTGGGCTTGCACATAGGATGCCTGCTTAGATCTGGGGAATATATCTGAAGCCTAACATGAATGGCTCTGGGAGGGAAGATGGTGGTAGAGCCATACAGACTTGACAGTTCAGCTCTGTTTGGTCAGATTTTAGAGCTTGACTCTTAGGCTTTGCCCAATTGGATTTGGAACTAATTTGGCCTTGGAAAAGATATAGAAGTAGATTTTAATATATTATAAAATTTATATATATATTATATTTATATATATAAAATATATATTTTTTATATATTTAAGAAGTACTGCTTAAAAGTGTGTTATGGGTACCTGAGCTAAAGCTGCATACTGCTGGTATGTTTCTTTCTAGGTCAATCGTTTCAAATGTGCTTGTTACTTCCATGTGCTCAGGGAGAGCAGGGCCTGATAGTAAGGAAAGGCCTGCAGGGGAAAAGTTGTGGTGGAAAGTGGTGGAAGGGCAAGTGGACTACCTGACCCGCCAGATTTACCTTCCCTGCTATAGCAGTGGGAGGGGAACAAATTCCACATAAACCTCCAATAATTAGATTCTATACCTGGAAAATGATAACAAATATATACATTTTCCATATATAGAATCTAATTATTGGGGGGTTGTCTTATATTCAAGTAAATATGGGAAGTACCTTTACAAAGAGAAAATACTTAGTACTAGTGGAGAAAAGTGTCTAATGGAGAAAAAGGTTTAATAAGAACTAGTATTTAGCATTGAAGCCAGAAAAATTCAAATTGTACCTACATTCTAACCTTTTTTACAAGTCTGGTCATTTAACTGTTGAACTACCAAAGGAAATGGTGGATTTTCTTCTCTTGGTGTCTGGACAGCCTTCTAGAAGATATACTTTAATCAAACAAATTATTAGACTTAATGTAAGGTGAAATACATCTGCTTGTGTTATACCAGTGATCAGACTAGATCAACTAATAGTATTGTCTGGTCTTAATCTCTTTGAATCTATTTGTCCACAAACCACTAAAAGGTCAACACATCAATTTACCTACTTTTTCCCCTGGTTTTCCTTACCTTAATGAATTGCATGCAAACTGTTGTATGTTAAATGTTTCAGTTAATAAAAGAACCATATGTATTTTTCTACCTTGCAGTGGTTTGTTGTAGAACTTCTTTGTTTGGTTTACCAAACAAACAAGAAAAACCACAGCTTCCTTTTCTTAAGGGTGCAGTGCTTTGAAGGGGACAATGCTTTGACCTTTTTTGGCAGAGCAGAAAGCATTTACGTTAAAGACTACCTGTTAAAATATAAATATAAGAAACTTGTGTGTGCCGAAACCTTGTAACATGCAAAGGGTTGTTTGCTCCTGGATGGGTTTAATCCTGCTGGAAAACCCTGTCAATTTTTATGTTCAAACTTCAAAAACTAAATCTGAATATATACATTCAGCTTAAAATCCAAAACATGTCATAATTCTTACTCTTAGTGAAGTGAATTTATCTAAAAAATTATTGCACAGAGACTTTGCTTTTTTTTTAAGTTGTAAGGGCCTGACTATTCATAGCTTTTTGGGAATAGCCTTTTAACAATTAAATGCATTTGACATTAAACCTATACCTATATCTTGATCATTGAATATTAATATAAAGTAACTGACCATTTCTATGTCTGTCTGTTCAGCTCTTCTTTTTAAACTGGTAGTTTGTGTGACCTAGCTGAAGAGGAAGTTCTTTGGAAATACTTGACGTTAAAGTGTGCGTATGACTCTAAACCTAACTGAATCACAAGCTATTTAACTATATATAATTCCACTCTTCAAAGGCTTTTTTGGAAATATGCAAATAGATAAACTTTTCCTCCGATTAGACTTCATGAAAATGTCATAAGACAGACTGTGGTATTAATAGACGGTGTACTTTAGTCTGTTACCATGCTAATAAATCACAGGGGACATAAGATGACACTAAAAACCAAATAGAACAACAGATACGGAAGTGGTTAGAGGAATTTAAAGCATGTGCATTTAAACAACTTTTTTCAGTTGCATACATTCTTCTGTGCATTTATGCTTTTGAATAACTTCAAAGTTGCTTAACTGTGGTCTTGTTGCTTTGAATAGAATTCTTCCCTTACATGTTATAACTATTAAGCAACGTATTGCGGGCTTGAAAGTGATATCACGTACCTCTTTCACCAGCCCTCCACTTGCCTGGCGTTTCCCCTACTATATACTTTACTATCTTTATAAAGATTCCTCTTGATAGGCTCTGGTCTAAAAAGGCTGAGGTGACTTCTGCACTGCAAAGGAAAATATGGTAAAACTTTCATCAGGACAGTTCTTGCCAGTCTTGTTTATTGACTCTACGTCTTCTGGAACAAACAAGAATTAAGATACCAGAGGTGCAGGTACTCCTGTTTCTCTGCTCTTTGAACCTGACATATGCATGATTCTGTTTGTGGTTAACACCAGTACTTTTAATCACACTCTAGGATTTGTCACATGTTCATTTTCACGTAGATTTTCCTGTCCTCACTTGGTTTGTTTTTTTGTTTTGTGGCTAATAAAAATGTTGTTCTTTTATCCACTGACCTCGTTTAAGAATGTTCAGTTTTAAGACACAGTAACTTTTTTTTTTTTTTGACAAAATATGGATGTACACTCAATATAGTACCTACCAGATATTCTGGAGAGTCATGGGAAATGTCAAACCTATGTCCTTGGTTTGTAGCCATAGACTAGTCTCCAGTTGACATGGACAAGTTTCTGGTGGAGGTTTACAGTCAGTCTCCTGTTAAAGTATTTTTATTTGAGATGGGAGAAATATCTTAGATTGAATGTAGAAGCTCCCCACTCAAATCACAGTGATTGCTTTTCTTTGGAATCAAATCAAAACCTTTTTTTGGTTAAAGGAAAGTTTAGATAAGGACAGCTCCACTGTACTGATAAGGAAATTATCCTATCTAGCTCCTGTATTGTCCTCCCAGTTTATTCCCCACCTCGTTTCTCTTTTCCGTTTCCTGCAAAATATTGTAAAAAAAAGTCCCAAACGGCTGGATTAGACATGTCATTTTTAATTTAGGGTTCTTGTACATATGGCATATATAGATATTATATACATAACATAGCCACTCTGAACCTTTCATTACAAGTGATTATTATAATTAATGGGAACTTTCTCTGACCTGAACAACAGTACATTTTCATTGATTGACTTGAGTAATTGGTTTGAAGAAAAAGTAACTTGGTTTGAGTTGATTTGTATACTTTCTCCTGGTTTATTTGCATCAATACATCTCTACATTTTCTTGCAGCTGTTAGTGAAATTCTAATAGATATTTAAAGGTTACCTGAATATGGAGTGGTTTTTTTTCTTTAGTGATGGTTTTATTTCTTTTACATAAGCACTGCTATTGTCATATATACAGTTTTCTTCTTTACTTGTGCTTTTTTCTTATGGCATTCTTATGGCTAATTGCTTGTGGAATGGAAAATTATTTGTTTCACCAGTGTCTTAGAATGAACTACTGGGTTCAGAAGATTCCCCATGCTTGAACAAAGGATGTACTCACGGTTGTTTTCACCCTTGCAAAGCTTTATTTAAGGATACTCGCAGAGGCAGGTAATAGGACAGAGCAGAGAGGATGGTCACTTCACATCGGCTGTAGGTGGCAGCCACCACCCCACATAGTTCCCCTGGCCCCGGAGTGTCCCAATCCCGGGGATGCGATAGCCTGCGCCAGGGCTCCGCACAAGTCAGAACTCTTTACCAGAGTGGAGGAACCCATCGTAACTTAAGAATGTACAGCTTATATAGTCTGGAGTAAATAACGTTATCTCGAACTAGGGATTTGGTTATCTCAAGCTAAGAATTTGGGGATGAGTCGTGATCCAACACACCTTTCCCACATTCCACTGTATTACAACATTCTACTATCTAGGTTCATGGTTCGGTCACGCTCACAGGGCAAGAAGCTACATGCTGTTTCGCCGGCCTACTATGGAGTCAGCATACAAAACTCTTGCTATTAGCATTTAGCAAAGCCCTTACTATTACAACCAGAAATAGAAAGCTTTTATTTTTCATTCATTCAGATTTTGCCTATAGTTAAGTCACTCTATTTAATGATAAATTTGGCTTGACTCTGAAGCTAAGAAACTAGAAATGTATCTGAACTACAAATAATGTAATTGAAATACTTTAAAAAATCATAGCTGGCAAAGAAATCCCTTGCTGTTTCCTTGATTCTGTCCCAAAGACTCTGGTTGTATATGCCAGAAGAAGTTTGTGTTAAGAAATGAGGGAGTAACTTCATTTGATAGCCAGTTAAAAATGCTTTGTTTTTATTTCCCTCTTAATATTTTTTTTTCCAGATTTCTGGGATCTGCTACAACAGTAGCGTGTTAAAAGTTCATCGAGTAATTTGTATACCCAGTTGGGTAGCAAAGATATTTTCTTGGACTCTTGAACCAATTTTCTCAACTGCGGAACCATCCAGTGAGATTCGAGTAGGAATGGGAGCAACAGTGGACATCCAGAGACAGCAGAGAATGGAATTACTGGATCGTCAGATAATGCTGTCTCAGTTTGCACAGATGAGACGGCAAAGACAACAGCAGGTATAGATAAATGATCTGTCATAAGGAGTATGACTATTGAGTAATGGATATTATGCCTTTATTGCTTAATCATAATTTCTTGTCCCCGTATATTAAATAAAGTATAGTTATTGCTGGTATTTAATGTTTCTCTGTTGGAATTATATGATTACATTCTCATAGACTGCTTTAACAGTAGTGATCATGGATATCAGGCTTTTTATGTTTAAAACATGTTACAAGATATGAACTAAACCTTATAACCACCTATAAGTAGATGAGGTGAGGAGGTGTTTCATTTTTTTTTTACTACGATCAGACTCAGGCTGAGAAGTTAAATGATTTAGCAAGGTGCGGGATCAGCAATAGAACCACAGTTCAACTCAACTTTATTTAAATTTAGGATGTCCTAATGCTCCAGATTATGCTGGCTCTTCAGAGAGTATGAAAATGAAGTGTGTTGTTTGATAATTATAATATTTTTGATGGGAAAAAGTAGGCATTTTTCACTCTTTTTTTTTTTAACAGAGGTTTCTTTATGAAAGTGCAAAAACCTTTCTTTCTGTCTCTTCCATATAGAAGCCGACCACAATGCTTTCTTGTTACTGCTTTTCATTTTTGTATATTTTATTTTCCTTTTGATTAGACTACTAGAGCCTCTTTTATTTTTCTGTTTTGATGGAATGGACAGGTGCAGGTGTGAGCATACTTGGCATTGTAAGACAGTAAAATGAATCAACTGATCTCTGTTTGTTTGTTTTTTAAACTGTAGATCAGTGGTTCTCAGTCTTTTTAGGCTCAAGGCATCTGTTGAAAAATGCAAGCTCTTAGCTTTCACTCCTTTTTTGACTGAAGAAAAATAATAGAGCAATTCTTCTATAGCAAAGAACTCAGAAAGACCATAACACACCAGAATGTTTTTGATACTATAGATTCTTATTCCAGATCTCAGGGTTTATCTTGTGAATTATGCCTAGGGGCTCCTGTACATGTGCAGGGAGGCTGCTCCAACACACTGTAATTACAGTGTGTCGGCACAGACTTGATTAATCATGTCTGCTGGAGCGTGGTTATTGCTGTGCTCCAACAGACTCCAGTGTCACATGTATCAGCATCCCTGCACTGAAAAATGGCAGCGGGGAACTTTAAACTAAAGCTCGTTCGACGAGCTTTTAGTTCAACATGTCCCACTGCTGTTTTTCAGCTATTTGTACTATTGTTGTTTTTCAGCTATTTCTACCGCTATTTGTACTATTTTTCTATACATGTGATGTTCCAGGCACTTTAATTAGCACAGCTCTTGGAACTGTATTAATTAAAGTACCCCTCCCGCCCCAGCCTCCTAGACCACATCTATAAATGCCATAGGTGTTTGCACACCCAACAGTACTAACAGTGTGTGGCACTCCATGACATCCATAAAAGTATCTCGTGTCACCCCAGTTGAGAATCGCTGCCTTAGATGCAGGTATTAACAGTCTAAAAAAGAATTTGGACCTGAAACTGTTCCATATAATTATCTGCTTTCTATAGTTTAACAATAAAACTGAATGAAAATCTGGAACCAGATCTGTATTGCATTTTAACTCTATTTAATTTTTAGCCATGCTTTGGCATACTCTGTTAGTCAAGGTATGTCTGTAAAGCAAATAATGGTGTGACTGTAACAGGGGTAGGCATACCCAAGGTAGTATTAATCTGCTAGCAGAAGTGAAGATATGACAGCACAGGCTTCAGTGTGGACTAGCAATTTAAGTATGTACCAGTGGACATTACTGGTATTATCTTTGTGACAACATAGTCCTGTTCACCTTTAATTTGCTTCCCTTAAAGATTTTTAAATAGTTCATCATTGTGCAGCTTCAGGAGTGAAAATATGTCTTCCCTCTGCCTTTCTACCAGTCATTGTTGTCTCGGCCGGGTAGAGCCGACCGAGGGAAACGCTGGTTAATTAAGCGAACGTCAGGTGGGCTGGTGGATGGAGAGGCGAGATAGCGTATTGGTTGCAAAAATAGTTTTTACTTACGCCGCTGGTGGCCGCGACGCAGGCTGTAAAGGCTGCTTGCGTAGTTGCAACGAGTTGCTCCAACTGGCAAGAAACCGAGCCAGTGAGTCCACAGACGAACTGGGCATGCAGGGGAAGGGTACATCGGGGATAAGCGCTCGGCGACAGGGAGGAAAATCGGTAGTTGATCAGGCTACTGATTCGCTCTGCCACGAGTCAGGAATTCTTTAAAGTCACTCTGCAGCGTGCTCAAAGTTCTCCGACTTGGGCGGAAGTCGCGCGGATTTTTATACGGCTAGCGAGCCAATTACTAGTCGTTAAGTAGGAATAATTTAGAATCAGCCAATAATGGGGTGCAAATTTACATACAAATGGCAGGAACTTTTTTGCACCGGGGTTTCCTCTCTGCAGCAGAAAATTCCACCGTGCAAAGAAGCTCCAATGTGGCAGGAAAATTCCACTGTGCCGAGGCACTAAAAATCATTGGGTTATGACAATTGTAACCTACTTTTACTGTAAAAACTAAACTGGAAACTTCAGTACTCCAAATATAGCTGTTGAATTGAAAGTGGCAGTTAGGCTGCAAACTGCTGTGGGCAGGTAGGCTTGTGAAGGAGGAATGAAAGACTCAAATACTCCAGAATGCCTTAAAAAATTCCAAATAATAGGAGAAAAAAAGGTTAACTTTTCCCTCTTCCCTCAGATAAAAACTGAGATTTTTATCTTCCCTGAGTATCCTCCTCCTAAGAACTATTTTCTTTAATCAAAGGATGTATCGATTACATCAGATTGAATGTATTGATCAAATCAGATTACCATGAGGTAAAATGAAATTACTAGAAGAGGTTTTACTTTAGTGGGGACTTATGCATTTGGAGCAGTGAACTGAGTCCACAGTAGGATTTGAGCTCAAATCATCAGCAGTGTTACAAAGTAATTATTTTGAACGATTAGATAAATAGTATTGTAGCTATCTATAGCATTGTATAATTCAGTGCATGCCAAAAATAGATTCTGAAAAGGTTTAAAAATAATTGATAAAAGAGCCATACGTTACTAGTATCAAGCTCCAGTACAACTTACATTACCATGTTACTGAAGCACTTTATTTAATTGAAGGCATTAAGGCATTGAGCTTAACACCTCATAATACAAGTGAAACATAAACCAATAGCCTAGCAAAAGACTGCACTCACTGCCTTATTAACAGGGATCCTGGTTTTCTCTGTTTAAAAGTCCCAACTTCTCTTATAAAACCCAAAATTCTCTGATTTTAAAAACCCAAAATCTGCTTTTTTCCACGATTAACATGAAACGCCACTATATATAGGTATCAGTTGAACACAATGTTTTATTGATATACTTACAGTTTTAATGCACTTGGAAGCCTACCAGTGCTCAATCATAATAAAATTAATTCTAAATACCACTATATTTTGACTTTTGATTTTTGTGTGTTTTTTTTAATCATGGAAAATCAGAGCTTCACCTATCCCCTTCACTCACCAGGACATGGGTCCAGCTGTGGCTGTCTCCCCACCTCCCCCCCTGTGTTGTGGCACTTAGCAGCCCATATATGCTGGTGCCATGCCCCTACCCTTGCCATTGCCTCTCATTCCCAAGCCACAGTCCCCTGACCCTTCCAGAGCCCCTCCTTCATGACCTATACCCCCTGGCATTGCCACTGCTCCTCACTCCCAACCCACAGCCCTGCTAGTGCTCCCTCACTCCCAACCTGCTGCCCTCACCATCCCTGGCCACAGACCCCCAGTCTGTGAGGAAGGGGGTGGGTGTGAGGGTGTGGGCACAGACAACACATCGGGGAGCATGTGCCCCTCCCCAATTTCGGCACCCATAACAGGGTGTGGGGCTGCAACGGGGCTGGACCAGCTCCAAGCAAGAGCCACCTCCACAACCCAGTGGGCAGGACCTGGCATGGGAGGGCATTGCTGCCATGGCCGTTAAGGTAAGGTGTGGTGGCAGCACAGAGTTGTACCCCCTGCTGCTGCAGGGTGGGTAGGGGGTGCCTCACCTTGGCAACCATGCCAGTCCTGTGCTCCCTCCCATGCTAGGTCCTGCCCCCTGGGCTCTGGAGGTGGCTCCTGTTCAGAGCTGGTCTGGCCAGGATTCAGCCCAGCACCCGACTGGGCTTGGCTGCAGAAACCTGGGGGGGGGTGGGGAGGGCATGTGATCCCCACCCCCCACTCCACATGCATGGCCTGTGCCCTCCCCACTTCCTTGCTGCATCACGTGCCCCCCCTCCCCCCCTGCCACATTGCCTGTGCCCTCCCACGTCTGTGTTTGCCGCCCCCTCATAGACTTACCTGAAGGGAACTGCAGGAGTTGCTCTCCACTGCACTGCCTGACTGCCACGTGTGCACATGCACATGGCACCCCCTGCCCCCTGTGTCCAGCTCCCCCTAGGCCCAAGCAGTGCTTTGTAAGCTGGGACTCTGCCAGCCTGCAAGGAGAAACGCATAGTTCCCACATTTTTCTCCTTGAAAGCGGAAAATCCATGTTGTTCCGTGGCAAACAGAAAACCTGGGTGGGTATACAGCATTCTGTGTTGTCTGCTTCTCTCTGAGTTCATGAAATAGAGGGAAAGTGAACCAATGTAATAGGTTTAAGGAAGTTTTCTTATGCACCCTGTATTCCCTTTACCATTTGAGCAGGCAGCTCTGTGATCTAGCCATTAAGCAGTCACCGGTTTTGATAGTCACTTTCCTAGCAGATCTACCCTTCAGTCTCTATAAGAAATTCAAAAGATTAGGAACCTGACAAGTTGGGAGACAGCCAACACAAGATGACTGCAACTTAGATGGGAGAAGAGCTTCAAGTTCTGTTCTTAACATTTAGGAGAAGATTTAAGAGGGAACTCAACTTTCAAGTCTTTTTTCTTTCAGTATGACATCTCAAATGATAATAACCTGAAGGCAAAGAGAAAATTTACCACAGCAAATATAGCAAACAGGGTAATAAAGTGAGAATAAAGACTAAAGAATAATCACCTGAAGGCCACAATTAAATACTTCTGAAGAAAAATATAAGAGAAAAGAGAGACCAAAACATTGGAAACTAGACTGGAGGAACTATAAAGGGAGAACAGCATAGCAGAAGAAATTGGAAAAAAAGTCTGGCAAAATACTTGTAGTATGCCAATGTACTGGAATGTAAATGGAAAGGATTTTCTTAAATCCTTATACTATTCTCCTGTACTCTTCAGTGGCTTCTTTGATCACGTTTTCCAAAGCAGGATTTTCTTGTAGCATTTTTCCATAGAAACAATTATTTTCACTGGCCATTCATTCCATGAAAACATCCATTTCCCTTGCCTTTCTCTAGCTTGTCAGGCCTCAAATCAGATTACCATGGGGTGAAATGAAACTACTAGAAGAGGCTTTACATTGGTGGGGACTTACGTATTTGGAGCAGTAAACTGGATCCACAGTAGGATTTGAGCTCAAATCGTAAGTAGGGTTACAAAGTAATAATTGTTAATTATTAGATAAATAGTGATTGATTCTGCTATCTGCATAATGAAGGCTACCTATACTTTGGTTGTTTGAAATGGGTTTTTATCTTGTGTTATTTCTCTTGGATACTGTGGGGTGATTAGATGAAACCAAGACAAAAGTAATCATCTAGTTACTATGGATACAGTATTTAACATTTGTGCTGATTGCTAGGCACTTATTTCCTCTATAAGTACAGTGCAGCAACTTCTGTTTGTGTTTTTGTCCCTTGGTAATACCAGCCATTGGTGAATTTGCGTAATGCATGAAAAATGCTTTTACTTTTTTTCCCCAACCCAAATTCAGAAAGATTAAAATAGACTTTATACTATACAGAGTCCTCTTTGAAAATAAATAATACAAATGTGACTAGCCTACTAGTTTTCCTATTCCTTATTTCTTCAGCTACTGTGGAAAAGACTACCATTCATCCATATAAGCCCTACAACCCTTTTGGTATTTAATGCTTTCATTTCTTCCCAGCACCATGAGGATATTATGAAGTACTGCTGTTTTATTCTCTGCATAATTTCTGAAAGCAGACCTAAGCCCCACAGAAGCAAATATCTTGTCCACATTCTAGCTTTCCTTATGCCCACTTCAGGCATCATTCATGTGTCTCATGCCCTTGCCAGCTTCTTCCAGGTGCACTTGCTTTGCTTATTTTTAAACTTCCTCATTTTCTCCTTCACAATTCTACCCTGTTATAGCTCACTATGGACAACATCTTCCCATATGATTTTTTTCTCTTCTAATACCACTTTCTTTCTATAAAGAGGCTTTACTACTCCAAGGTTGCTAAATATAAAAGTTGTGGATATACCACTGAGATTGGCATGCCTGGCCTGTTCTGTGCTTGATTCTAATAGTCATCATTTTAATCAAAATGTGAAAACATGAGATTAGCTAACAGGCATTTTTCACCTGTTTATTCAAATAGGTAGAAGTCAGTCTGGACAACAATTTCCCATGAGGCACAATCTCAAAAGTTTTGTTTAAAACTGGATAGATTAAGTCCATTGCATTGCCCTTATCCAAGTAGACTGTTACTTTATTGTATTAAATTTGACTGACACACAATCTTCCTTGAATCAAACCACATTGTATGTTTCCCATTTTCTGTTCGCTACCATATCTTTGATTATTCTTTCCTTCAGCATTTGTATACATTGGGTTTCAAGTTAAATGTTTACAGCAGGACTTGTTCCACATACTCCTTCTCATGAATGTGGGTGAAAGCATTCCCAATTAGTAAGTAACAGGTGTTATACCCATATCTGTCCTCCCATACCGTATCCTTATGACTGAAGCTATGCAAATTGCAATTAATGCAAACCCATTTAAAATCATTTGTATCTTCTCTGTTACTCTCATAAGGTTAACAGTTTAAAATATATGCCCTTTAGGATCCAGATATAGGGAATCTGTTTCCAACCACCTGATAAACATGCTGCTGGCACATTTTTTCAATTCAATCTGTTTCTGCTTTTCTTGGTGTGATCACTGTTTCAGACAGTCTGTGAGTTGCTTGGCTTCTAGGTATGGCTTTTCTTTCTCAAATTTCGGTACATCTACTGAAATGTTAAACTTTGTCTGGACAAGGATCAGTTGCTGCTTTTGTCATCCTCTTTCCACACTCCAGGAAGTTGTCTCCAAGGTCTCCCGGTTTGTCACCCTGAACTTTGACTGTCCCTATTAGTGATTTAGCTCCTCCATTTGAGTCTCTTCTGGTCCTAAAATATGATTTCTTTTCTGGTTCTTAGCTTCCAGCAGACTAACTAGTTGTGTACATATCAGTTCTTGAGAGTTCACCTGCCTCTCTGATTACTTTTCTTGAGTTGTTCATAACTCATGTTTCCTCTTTTTCCCTATCATATTCTCAGAAAAAGAAAATAAGACCAATTTTGTTCTTTCTTGTCATTTTGTGATATTTGCTTTTATTACCAGTGGCACTTAAGGGAAGATCACCACTGTCATTGTTCTGCAGCATTTCCACTTGCCTACCTGAAACTAACCCTTGTCAGTCTTATCAGATACCCTCCAATTGAGGCTTGAGATGACTTTTTTCAGTGTCTGATCATGAGATTATCCTACTGCAGTTTGCTTGCATTCAGGAACTGCTATCAGTGGTACACAGTAACTAGACATTCTTCTTATATCCAGGTGATTTTCTGTTTTGATCCAGAGTATGATATTATATATTAGCATTGGAATGTTTTTGTAGCCATCATAATGCAGGAATGTGCAAAGAAGCAAGTGATGCTTTATGCCAGGGGTTGGCAAGATAAGGTCTGTGGAGACATTGGAAATGACCTGCACAGCCGCAGGCTGGGAGGGCAGTGCAAATGCAGCTCTTAACTGGAACATTGCTGTGCTGGGACCAGAGACCTAGAAGCTGCTGCTGCTTGCACTGCAGGCAGGGGCTGGGAGAAGCAGGGGCAGCTCCCAGCTGTGTGGCTTTGTGGGAAACGCAGGGAAAGCCCCACCTCCCGCTTCCTTCTCCCCCACCCCACCCCACCCCACCCCAACTGCTGATGTGTCACCAAAGCCCACCTGCATCAGTCCAGAGCTGGATTATTCTGGCCTGCAGCTTGAAAACATTGCCCAAAAGCTTGTTTAGCATTTCCTCCTCATTTGCAAATAGGTGCCATAAAAGATATTTCCTAAAAAAACGTGCTTCTTGCATATGGCAGACTGATGATTAATATGATTTTTGTGCACAGTGTTGATGTTATCTGTATTTTTCCACTTGCTCCCACTTAGGTATTTTGTGACTTTTCTGAAAAATGTCAGAATTTGGTATACTAATATTTAGAAGCTAAAAGTGCCGTGTACACACAAGCTCCGTGAAAGTTTCTCTAGGCAATTCTGACAGGGCATCACAATTCCAATCTAAAATGCCCTTGTCATTCTACTCGTATATCTCTCTTGAGCAGAGACTGCCAATCATGTGAGATCATATATTGGCTCTGTGATATAAAAAAAAGAGCACTACGTGTAAGATAACAAAGCTTACTACTGTTTGTGGCTTGAAAGGAAAATTTATTCCTGAGCTGCAAATCTAATACAGTCTTTTGCTGCATCATTTACAGGCTCTATGTATGCTCAAGACAATCATCGTACACATTTAATGTCCTTCCAATTTCTTTGTAGTGTTACAGGAATTTTATTTTCCTCAGATCATAATGATTATTTTAGAACCTGGATTTCTCATTTCTTCTTGACCTCTGCTAACTTTCGTTGAAAGAACAGGTTTCATTTACAAGAGAATAGAAACGAGCTACCAACCACCAACTTACAACAACATGACATTAGCCAACATCCTGGATGTTTTACAATCAGTATTCAGATCACTAGACAATGACAAGACAGTTCTTAAAGTGTCATTAAAAGATTCTTATGTCCAAGGACCCAGGCAAGGACCTCTGCAGCATTTGATATTGTGAAACCCCAAAATACAGCTGCCATATCTACCTATATGGCATAGCAGGAGTAAATGGCAGCCCAAGATAAACTGAATCATTCTTCTCCAGAGAAACTCAGAGGGTTGTGATGAACAACAGCTCCTTCTCTTGAAAGGATCTTACCTGGAGGGTCCTGCAAGGGATTCAAAAGCGTATCTCTTCAATATCTACACAAGACCAGTGGGATAGACAGTGAGATGCCATGGATTCAGCTACCATGAGCCTACCAGTGACTTTTAACTGTATCTGCCACTACCATTGCTAAGATATCAGAATGCCTATAGAAATAAATTCTTGGATGAAGAGCAGCTGACACATTTGAATCCAGGCAAAACCGTAGTGGTGCTGGAAGGAAAGGGAAATGTTTTGAAGAATTAATTGAAATGTTACTTTCCCCTTTCATTGAAGGCATGCAGCCTACAGTAGTCAATTGGATGCAAAATCTCAAATATTAAGCATTACAACTGCATTAAAAGCTCACACTTGAGCTGATGATTTAGTGTAACTTGCACTCAGAGTTCCATCTGCAGCTACTTTATAAGTCCTGGTGCAAATACTTCATCCATTGAAATGCACATAATATATTCGCACCATTTGTGCTGAAACACAAGCCTTGTCACTGCATGTATCCCATGTCTCCTTTGCATTTCACACAATGAAACCCTTCTAGGAAGTTGACTTCATGCTACTTGTACATCCCCATGGTCAGAAAGGCATGTGTGTTAGTCATCCAGAATACTCCTTGCAGTCTTCTTCCTTTTGTGTGTCTGCATCACATTTGACCATTTTGTTACACATGCTTGTGCTTATTTATTGTACTTTGCAAGATCTTTCATTGTATGTGTGCCTTTGAGCAGTGGGCATTGCAGCAAGTGTTGTATAGTCTGAGGCTCTGTGCTGCACTCACAGATGGTTGAACCAGTGGTATAGTCCCACTTTTTCAGTAGTTCCTTGGAATGTCCAACTCCATTATGTAGGTGGTTGAGACATTGCCACCTTTGCCATGGTTCATCAGCCCCTACTGGTAATGGCTTGGCTGCTGGAATGTCCAATGTTTCACTATCAGGTAGTTAGCCTCTCGTTCCACATCTGTGGTCATGTCTCCCTGGGTCTGGTATCAACAGGTTGGATGCTGATGAGGAAGCTCTTGCGTGACTTCATATATTTGTGTGCTACGGGATGGTTGTACAGTGGGTGTCTCACATCTTCAGTTTGTCCAAATCATTCTGCCCTGCTGGCCACTGCTCTTCTGATGTCAGGCAGAGCGATGCCAACCAGCAGGTATACACTGTTTAGGCTGGTAGGCTTCAGACATCCTGTGATGCATTGGCAGCTATTATTCAGAATGGGGTCAAGGTGCTTAGCATGTGTGGATCTTTCCTATACAGGGCATACATACTAAACCGAGGAGAAGCTGAGGGGCTACTTCCCCATTTTGAGTTTGTGAGCTTATATAGAACGGTGTTACAAGTGCTCATCTTTTGTCTTCATGAGGGTTCAATCGAGGGTGACCCCAAGGTAAACTAGATTAGGACAGTGGGATAGTGGGGTCCCAGACCATATAATGTTAGCTAGTAGTTAGTTTCATGGTTTTTCAGATAGAAGGCACATACTTGTGTTTTCTCTGGATTGGCACATAATTGGTTTTCAACATAGTACAAGGTTAGGCTAATTAGTGCATCTTAGGGATTTTTCGACATGGCCAAAGTCAGTGTTTTGAGTTGTTTATATACAGGTTATCAGCACAGATTAAACGTTTTGTTTCCAAATTGATGGTTGGTCATTCATATAGATGTTATATAACGGCAGGGTAGATACACTTCCATGGAGGAGGCCATTAATCTGTCACCTCCATCTCCTTTGCTTGCCATCTAGTTTCACAGAAAAATGTCAGTTTTCTAGCAGGGCTCGTGTCAGCTCTGTAAGGTGATTTTTGTCATTTCTGGGGTTTTGTGGAGGAGTCATCAGTGGTTAGCTGTAGCATAGGCAGCTCTTAGGTTGACAAACACAGCTCCAGTGATTTGACCACTTTCAAAACCATCCTCATTATGTTGAATTAGGGTGAACAGCTGGCTCATTGTTGATTTTTCCAGAGCAAAAGCTGCCCTGTTCAAGGATTAGGTGTTTATCCACATCTGAGACAGGCCAGTTCAGTGTCAGTCATTTTTACAATTTGTATGTGTGGCACAACAGAAAGAGATCCATCTGACTCAAAGAGCTTCAGTCCTCTTTCCTTGGCTTTAGAAGTGCCACTGCCTGAGCATGTTGCCATATCTTGGGATGTTTTTGACTGGCTGTGCATGAGTTTTATAGGCAGAGGAGCCACTCTTGAGTCTGGGGTCCAGATTGCTTCATTTGTTTGGTATGTTGTCAAGGCTGGCAGCTTTCAGTGTGTTAATATCAGCATTCAACTTTGTCATTGAGAAGGGGCTTGTAAATGCTTGTACTTTTCCAGTCTGAGGTTGTTTTTCTGTTTGTTTGTTTGTTTGTTTGTTTGTTCTTGGTTTGGGGGATTTTTCCATTGAGAAGCATCCAATGAGCAATTTAGTTAGTGATGACATTATGATCTGATCAACCTTTCATGGGTCATTGCTTAGTTTATGTGTTGTTACCCATGCCTTTTTACTATTATGCATAATATCAGTTGACTCAGAGTCTGTCAAGATTTTCTGTGTTCTTCTGTGATGGCTAACATGAGCTTCTTTCCTGTAGTGATGGTGTTTGCAGAAAAAGGTTACCTGTAGTCTTCATATAAGCCAGTGGTTTGTGGAGTGAGACCTTGGATGTAATTCTTGCAGCAGCCCCACGAGATGTTCTTCCTTGCAAGTTTCTGTACAGCTTTTATGAATAGGTTGTAGTGCTCAGACAATGCTTTGATGGTTTTGACTGTTTTATTGAGGTATTCTGAAAAACCTTTCTAGTTTGCCTTTTTAAGGTTGAAATGTCAGTGGGATGGCACTGTTTAGGTGTTACTGCGGCTTTGATCTGAATGCCAATTTATTGATGATGGGAGTGTGGGATGGGTTCTAATACCATTTTATTACTTAACCCAGTGGTGGTGTTGCTGATGAATATAAGGCCTGGGTTATATCCTCTTTTCCCGTGGCCACTGTTGAATGATTTAGGTAGCTGTGAGTCATGAATCAAACTTAGTCGGTAGGCATCTGAGCCAGCTTCTACTGCTTCACCATCTTCATTGATCTCATTGTAGCCTCATTGCATGCTGTGACTGTTAAAGTCACCAATGATCACCTGTGGCTTATTCTGAATAATCCCTGGTGTATCGATAAAAGTGAAATTTATGTTAGATGATTTTATAGGCTGAAGTAATTGTGATTCCACTGAGTTGGACAGTCAGGATTTCAACTCCTTGCAGTTCTAAGCAACGATTACTTATTTTGAGATATGGAGTATGGTTACCATGGATCAGTTATGGGAACTTTTCCTTGGCACAGCCCAAATGTCTTAGGTCAGTAGAATGGGGACCAGAAATTGAAGCATACTGTCACGGATACAACCCAAGCATGGAAGGGGTGAAGGGTCAGGAGATAAGTGTCAACAATACCAGAAATCCAGAAGCCAAAGCAAAGGGTCATAATACCATTTTCCCAAAATGACATTGCTGATAAGATATCATGCTTACCTGCATTCTGTGGGACGCTGCCTTGCCAACTCTATCATGGCTTATAAACTATACTCTTATAACTTTGGGGCACACTTAATTTTTAACTGTACTTTAAGCAACTGCAGAATGATTGTTGAGTCTATGTTTGGGAAGTTAACAGTGAAGTGGCACTGTATCCAAGACCACGTGAGTGGCCTGGGCTCCAGCAGCTAGCAATCACCCCAGCAAACTTTACAGGTCCTGACTCAATAGAAGTTAGAGAAATTAGAGATGCATGTGCCTGTATCTGTAGAACTATTTGTTTGGTGACGGACTTCGGGGGCAAAGCTTTTGTTAGTTTTGTTGGTTTTGATTCCAGTCTTCTTTGGATATTTGCATGTACTGCTGCAAATTCACCCACACCTTATGTTAAGTCATGAGTAGTGTTTCCCACTGCAGCTGTCAGTTGAAAACATGTCATACTGCAGTTCTCACACCCTTCCCTGAGTCACTTGTTTCTTTACTAAGAGCCTAGCTACTATATTGCTCAGAGCCTAGCTACTATATTGCTCAGTAGTAATTTCTGGCTACCTGCCAAGGTCCCAGGTGACATAGAGTCTGTGTGTTTGTGTTTCAGTAACCCTTTTCCGGCTGTGATTGTGAACCTCCTGCTGGTTTGTGGACTCTGTTCTTTCTCTCTGTTTTTTGTGTTTCTGGTAATAGGCCAAAACAGTAGCTGACTTGCAGCAACCTGCTATAGATGAGTGGTGTATGTTAAGATGCTATAAAATTTCTCAGTGTGATGTTTTGGAAGGGAAAGATGTTTTTTCTTCTGCAACTCTCTTCCAAACTTAGGTCATTGGATTGTTGGCCACTTAAGCGCTGTATGGAGGACTGCTTCATTCCTGATAGGAGGGGCCCTGGTTTATACTGTAGCACACTGATGCTCAGCCTGTGGGCTCAATCTGGTTCGCAAGGCCATGTCATCTGGCCCATAGGGCTCCTTGCAGGTCTGGACATTTGGCAACATGGGAGCAGTGGCAGCATTAATTGCTGCAGCTCCCTTGCTGCCAAATTTCTAGATCAGCTGGGAGCCCTGTGGGCTGGATCACACATGGGGTCTGGCTGCGCCTGGTTCCAGTATGCAGTCAGGGCAGCACACAGGGCTGGACTATACAACACGTAGAGTCAGACCAGCATGTGGGACCCGTCCATGCCAGTGCATTGGATCACACCCACCAATTGACTCTGTGTCAGCCCCGTCAGCTACACAGCCTCTGAAGAATTTTTTGCAATAGTCTTTGACAGAAACATCAGGTTGCATTCCAGGCATTTGGAAGAGAACCTCCAAGTATGTAGCTCAGTTTTTCAGAAACTTCATGACTCCATCCATATCTCTTGGTGGAAAGGCATTATCAGGTATCAAGGTAGAAGTTGTTGCCATTCATTGCTAGCACATCTTATAGACTGGTGGGGGCCAACCTTTTTTGACAGGTGCACCACAAATTAACTCCACGCCCTCCTTGAGTGCCACTCTGTTCCCCTTACCCTGCCCCGTCTGCTTCTTCTCTATCTACCATTGTGCTACCTGCCCCCTCCCTTCTCTGGTACGTGCCACATGCAGAGGCTGCCTGTGTCAGTTGTGGCATGCATGCCACAGATTGGCCGTTTTTGTGGTAGACCATCTAGAGTTTCTGTTGAAAGAAGAAATAACATTCATTACTCAGGAAGAGTGGCAAAAGGTCAAAGAAAGTATTAATTAGTTGCTGTAGCAGTGTAGTAGATCACAACTAGCTGCTTTTTACCCCCACCACCTCAGCCCTTGGTCTGAGTAAGAATCCAGACTTAGTAGGGCTCACAGAAACCTGGTGGGACCCTACCCATGCCTGGGCAGTGGGCATTCAGGGATACACCCTATACAGAAGGGACAGGGCAGAGAGGAAAGGCGGTGGGGTCATGCTGTATGTCAAATAGCAACTCACATCATCAAGGATTAGCTTCGGGTTAGAGGAGGGTCAGGCAGAGACACTATGGGTCAAACTACAAGGCGGGCATGGCGAAAGGGACCTTACAGTGGGTGTCTACTACAGACCACCCAACCAGGGGGAAGAGCTGGACCGGGACTTCTCCGGTCAGCTTATGGAGGCGGTTAGGTCAAGGGATGTCATTGTCATGGGTAACCTAAACTACCCAGACATTTGCTGGGAGGAGCAGACAGCCAGGTCTGATCGCTCGCATAGGTTCCCGGCTGTATTACAGGACCTTCACCTTATCCAGGAAGTGGACAGCCCCACTAGGGGTAACACCTTGCTGGACCTGGTTCTGGCCACTGGGGAGGACCTGGTGAGGGGCCTGCAGGTCCTTGACCGCCTGGACAATAGTGATCATCACCTGCTGGAATTCACTATCCAGCGCAGGGTGTCAAGGGTTTATAGCAAGGCTAAAGCCCTTGACTTCAGAAGGGCCAACTTTAATGAGCTTCAGAGATTAGTGGGGGAGGAGGCACCGAGGGCCCAGAAGGTAGAGGAGATGGGAGTCCATGAGGGATGGTCGTACCTTAAGGAGGCGATCCTCCAGGCCCGAAGAGTAACAGTCCCTGAGAGAAGCAAGGGGGGTAAGAGTGCTCAGAAACCCCCATGGCTCAGCAAGGGCATTCAGGAAAGCCTGAGGACTAAAAGGGTGGTGTGCAGTGTGTGGTAGGGAGGGGCTATCACTAAGGAGGTGTACTTGTCCTCGGCCTGTGAGTGTAGGAGGGCTATTAGGAAGGCCAAGGTAGAGATGGAACTCAGGTTAGCATCCAGGATTAAGAACAACAAAAAGACCTTTTTCAATACATTGGGAGCAAGAAGAGGGCACCAGGCAATGTAGGGCCCCTGCAAGACTCAAATGGTAACCTTGTGGCTATTACAGATGAGAGAGCCGATATTTTTAACAGTTTCTTTGCCTCTCTTTTCTTGAACAGGGATCAGGATATCCCTCCTGCCAGAGGTAGGGACAGTTTTGGGGATAGCTCTGTCAGGCCTTGGGTCAGCGCAGATGTAGTTAGGGATCTTCTGGAAGGGCTGGACATTTTTCAATCTGCAGGTCCAGATGCCCTCCACCCAAGGGTGTTGAGGGAGCTGGCAGGGGTCATCGCGGAGCCTGTGGCCCGGCTGTATGAGGATTCGTGGTCGTCTGGCCAGGTGCTGGGGGATTGGAAACTATCTAATGTGGTCCCCATTTTTAAGAAAGGGAGGAATGAGGACCCAAGTAGTGGTGGACAGGTCATACTTGACCTGGCGAGATGTGAGCAGTGGGGTACCCCAGGGCAATGTCTTTTTCACCAAATGAAGTGGATAAACTATGCTGGGACACATCTTGACTCATCTTATCTGCTTCATTTGGTAACATCTATTTAATCACCCAAGGTGAGAACAGTCTGAACTCCACAGGTTATTTTGAATCTTGCTCAGGCCCATCACAGTGGCAATCCTCACAAACACAAAGCCTTTTCCCTTGTAGATCTCCATTTCCAGGGAGCTTCAGCCAGTTTATGGAGGAACTTTAAAGATTTTCTTCTCCCACCTCCTGCCTGTCCAATCAGACCCTCATTCTAAGAGCCACCTCTTTGCTTGGTCTATGGAGGTGTGGGAGGAAGGTGGGGGAAATGACCCCCTCAGAGACAGGTCCCACATGTTAAAGCTGTAGGACAGTGGATGACACGTTCTCCACTTGCAGAATCATAACCTGGGGGAATCTCTGGGGTGCATATCAGTAAGCAAGGAAAGCAGGCTTCAGTGTGGAAATGGGAATTCCCAGGGCATATAGTATTGGACCCCATAAACCCTGGGAGTGCTGCCTGGGTTCCCCAATTTGGGATTTCCCAGACGCACGTCTACACTCCAGTACAGTCCTGAGGCTTGGATCAGCTGAATGGGGATTTCCAGGTTGTGCAGGATTGGGCCCCTAAAGCCCTGAGAGTCCCTGCCCAGGGCAGGTCTAGACTGCCAGAACTCTCCCACCTTAAAGCAAACATGTCAGTCTCAAAATAACAGCACAAAATGATACCACCCATGTCACAGAAAATTTGTACAAATGCCTACATGTTTTTGGCATTTTTAGTGAGTCAAGGGGCATGGATGTATTTTTAATTGGCCTTTGTACCACCATAAACATTTTTATAGTAGCACAAAGGCAACGTCTGTTTACACACTATGCAGGTCCCCACTGACTACAGCTCAAAGACTGAGAAACTGGTACTGTGCTTTTCATGTTTTTTTCTCTTACAGCCCCATGGTGATCGATAGGGAACACTGGCTTGTCAAGTGCTGGGGGGGAAAAAGGATCCTTGACGTGGTGTGTGGGATGGTGGAGTGTGGTTTTTTTTAAACCACTCCCTGTTGTTCCTGGTTTTGTGCAGCTAAGTGGTTTTCATAGCTTAGGGGATCCAAAAGGTTACAAAAATGCTTGCGGGTCATTTGTACTTCATTTCTGTGGTTTCGTTTCTCCCTGCTGTGACTGAAAGCTGCATCACACTAGTGGGAGGCGGGAGGGACACTCAGACACTGCATTTTGAGGTGCCTGGAAACACGTGGCACATTTGAGGTTTGAAAGAACTGACTTTCTCTTCTTTACTTTTCTGTGGGTGGGTGGGGTTTTTGGTTATTGGGGGTTTTTTTTAATCTTTCTGTTTGTGGATGGTGGGGGGAAACACTGCTGACAAAATGTCTTGGAAGGGATTTGTTTTTTGTAATCATCAGAGAAGACTGCATTGGAAAAAAAAAATCAGGGTCAACTGCACAACATGTAGTGAGGATTCCCAGATCAAAAAACTTCTTGGACGTTTTCTAGGGAATGATACAAACTTCATTAGGGTTTTATTTTGCCTTGTTGT
This sequence comes from Alligator sinensis, assembly GCF_000455745.1. Taxonomy (NCBI): domain Eukaryota; kingdom Metazoa; phylum Chordata; order Crocodylia; family Alligatoridae; genus Alligator; species Alligator sinensis. The sequence goes on along the minus strand of NW_005842241.1, from coordinate 1,147,581 downwards.
GGGGGCCAGAGGGTTGGGAATGACTGTCTGGAGACAGGGAAGGGGACAAGGTTTTAACAAGAACTGATTCCTTAGGCTAAGCACAGACAGTCAAAAGCCCCCGAGGCTGAATTGATTAAATCTTTCCAGATTAGTTAAAGCTGCACAGATTGGCTGATAAGCAGCTAAACAGACATTCACTTTTGCTTCTAGAAATGCAGTCACATGACTGCAGTGGCTCAGGCCAGAAGCCAGAGGGTACTAGAGCACACCTCCCTCCTTGACTGGAGCAGGCAGCTTGGGCCAAGGCTAGCCCACCCACCCTGGGAGGGGTGTTTGTGGAGGAGGTGTAAAGCATCTTGGGATGCTGGGGGACTGTGAGTTAACTTGAATATGGAGGGGTTCTCAGATAGAAGTTCAATAAACTGATTTAATCTGAATCAGTTAAGTCTGTGGGGCAAGGAGTAGCATGTCCTGTGGAAAGACTACCTTCCCTTTCTGTTTACCCTTTCAAGGGGATGTAGCAAACTGGCCCTCAGGGATTTGCAAAAGTACAGGCAGTAGGGGGAAAATAAATCATCTACTGCCATGCTTCTGTCTGTCATGCGGAAATGGTGGTAGTCCTGGAAAAAATGTTGTGTCTGGTCTAAGGTAATAGGTTTTCACCTCTTGCTTTTCTTGCTTCAGGGGAAAGGAGGATTTGTTTAGGGAGTTAAATAAAAAGGTTACACAATGTAAGGTAGCAGTTTCATAGCTGGAACTCTAGCATTCCTGAATTCACTGCAGTGTGGTGGTAGGTGCTGCCTCTTGCCTCCTCCCACTTTTCCACTGTCTCCTGTGAGGGAGTGTGGGGTAATCCAAAGTGGTGGTGCAGTGGGAAAATCCCATTTTCAGCACAACTCAGCCTTGCAGTGACATAGCTGCTGTCAAACTCTGAAATTCCTTGCCACCACCCACATACACAAATGCTGTTTACCCTTTTCTTGCATGTTCTTAGTTATGTGGCCTGATGATGGATGCTGGTGTCCTCTAGGGCAAGTTCCTGCATCAGCTTCAAAGAAGCTTGAGCATGACCAGCTCCTTATCATAACCCTGAATGGATTGCTGAGATGTCCCTAGACACAGTCTAAACACAATGCCCATCCAGCTCTCTGTCCCACTGACATTTCTCAGTGTTTGAGAGAACAAGGAGCACTGGGCTCACTGTAGTTAGACTTGTGTAATGGTGCACTGACAGGGCACAGATCCATTTTGTGCATGCTACAGGTGGTAGGTCAGACCAGGCACAAGCTCAACCACAAGCATGTTCAAGCTCTGCCCTCTGTGTGGGCTTCTAAGTGCAGGGTAAACCTCAGTAGGAGAGCATAGTATAGAGTACAGATGGTCACAAGCCTGGATTAATAGATTTCATAAACATTAGCACTGAAAGGGACCTTGCGAGATCACCTGGTCCAGCCCCCTGCCCAAAGGGCGGGAAGTCAGATGACCCCAGGAAGATAATCATCCACACTCAACTTGAACATGTCCAGAGTAGGTGCTTGCACCACTTCTGGGGGAGTCTATTCCAGACTCTAGAGACTCGGATGGTAAAGACATTTTTCCTTATATCCAGTCTAAAATGGTTTTCCAGTAATTTGTGACCATCGGACCTTGTTTTCTGTGGGGATCCCTGGTGAACAGATGTTCTCCCAGATCCTGATGCACACCCCTGATATACTTATGGGCTGCCACCATGTCCCCCCCTGAGCCGAGCCTACGCTTTTCCAATCTGAACAGTCCAAGCTGAATAGTCCCAGGCTTCTCAGCTTCTCCTCATAAATCCTGCTCTCTTGACCTCTGATCATGCACGTGGCTCTCCTCCGGACTCTCTCAAGCTTCTCCACGTCCTTTTTAAAGGATGGAGCCCAGAACTGGATGAAGTACTCCAGCTGTGGCCTCACCAAGGCCGAATAAAGCGGGAGAATGACATCTTGGGTCTTGTTTGGGATGCATTGGTAGCTGAAAGCCAGGGGTTTATTTGCTTTGCCAGCTGTGGCATTGCATTGGTGGCTCATATTCATCTTGTGGTCAATCATGATCCCCAAGTCTCTTTCGGATGTGGCGCCAGTGAATGAAGTACTGCCAAGCCTATAGGTATGATGTAGGTATTTTCTCCCGAGGTGGAGCACCTTGCATTTTAGTGTGTTGAAGGTCATCAAGTTTGTATCTACCCAAATTGCGAGCCTATCCAGGTCAGCCTGAATCCCCAGTCTATCCTCCAGTGTAACTGCACTTCCCCATAGTTTGGTGTCATCCGCAAACTTAATCAGTTAGTTTCTGACACCCAAATCCAGATTGTTAATGAATATATTAAAGAGTAATGGTCCAAGTACTGAACCCTGAGAGAGGCCATTGGTCACCATATGCCGTGCTGACTCAGTTCCATTGACTATCACTCTCTGGGTCCTACCACAGAGCCAGTTCCCCAGCCATCAGACCATAAGGTTGTCAAGGCTGTAGTTCCCCAATTTTGCTATGAGGACATCATGGGAGACCAAGTCAAAGGCTTTTTTGAAATCCAAGTAAGTGACAAACCTCTCCCTGCCCATCCAGGTGATGCATCACCTGGTCATAGAAGGAGATGAGGTTGGTCAGGCACAACAATCTGTCTTGAATTTTATAAAGGTTTTTCTTTGCTGTACCTAAGAAATGAATAGAAACAAGTGGCATATACTTAATTACTTTAAGCTGACAATTATTAATTGTCCAAAATATAATTCTTAATTTTCCAGACTCTGAGTATAAAGGATTTTTAAGAACAGATTGTTACAGATGCATAAATAGGGAACTAATAAAGCTGACTTTCCCTTAAGAGACTAGCAACACTGGATGATTTGGGAGGGTAGGTAGCAAGTTATGAAATCAGAATTGTTTGTGTTTTATGTAAAGGTTTCCTATTATGCATATCTCTGTCTGAATCTATAAAAAAAAGAAATGCATGTCTCTTGTGAACCCAGCATTCATTCCTGCCTGTGGCAGGGGGTCAGGCTAGAAGATCTGTTTAGGTCCCTCCTGACCCTAGCTACTATGAAACTACTATGAAACTATGACTTACCCATAACAAATCCATATTGGCTGTCTCTCAGAATGGTGCCTTCTGTCAGCCTGTTGGTGATGGATTCTTTGATAATTTTTTCCAAGATCTTCCCAGGGATTGAGGTCAAATTGATTGGCCTGTGATTCCCTGGATCTTCCTTCCATCCTTTCTTGAAGGCCCTTTTGGCCTGCTTCCGGTCTTCAGGAACCTCTCCTAAGCACTACGAGTTCTCAGATATCTGTACAAATGCTCAAGCTATGATGTCGGCCAACTCTTTTAGCACTCTGGGGTGCATTCCATCTGGGCCTGCTTTGCTAAACTATATAATGTACAGTCATGTATCCTCAGAATCTTCCACTTATGACACCTCACCAAACTAGGTTCAGCCTCAGTTCCCAGCTGTCTTCCATCTCCAGACTGGTAAGAACGATTGTCCTTTCCTCTAAGTCACAGTGATCCACATATCTGTCACCTCCACACTGGATTATTGAAACTCGCTGCATTTGAATGTAAAATATTAAAATGATGGATGGGCTCCAACTGGCACAGGATGTTTGGTCCCCTTCAGTTGGCTGCCACATATTTTCTGAGGCTAGTTTGAGGCCGTGGTCTTAAGTTCAAAGTAGTTAATGGATTAAGCCCCAGCTACATCCAAGACTGGATTTTGATTTATGCAAAATCAAATGCAAGCCACAGAGCTCATCATGAAACAAATGAGAGCTGGGTATAAATAGTCTGTCAGAAGGATCTGTCTATTGACCAAATTCATAGGGCATATCTAAAGTCTGACCCTTGTTGGAACATGCTGGAATACATTCCTTGTTAGAAAAACTTTTCTACCGTAAGAATGACTCTTCTATCCGAAACCTCTACCAAAAGCAAAATGGTTAAAATACAATAAATACAAATAAAAACCAAACTCTGTGTTCTCAGAATTTTGGCTCTGCAGAAGGAGAAATGCCAGAGACTTCATTAATTACAGGGAAATTCACTATTATTATTAGTCTTAAATAGCAGGTGCAAAGATAGTTATGGATGGAATTACAAAATCCTAAAATATAGCTAATGCCATGAATTTGTCATCCACCTTGAGGCACAGTATAGTAAAATTGTAACCGCAAAGCATATGTGGTCTCTTCCCCCAACTCTTGGTTGCCCCCTTCATAATATGTGTACGTGCATGTGAACATGCACACATTTTTGTTTCTTTTCTTAGTGGGAATAGTAAAATCAGCATTCAAAATGTCTATGGAATTGTATCAGTACGGAAAATAAAATGAGATGTCATTGCTGTTAGAATGTTAGATAAGTTACTTTTTGAAAGAGGATCTTCACATAAAACAAATGGGACAATCCAAAGATGTAAGCTTGCTCCAAGCAACACAGTATTTACTAGGTGTAGACAGTTAGTATGGGGTGATATTCATGTTTTTAAAAAATGCAACATAGAGCTGTTTCCTTTTTTCTATCTTTTTTTCTGTGTGGTTATTGCTTTAGAAAAGGTGCACAGGACAGATATTAGGAGGTGTTTCCTGTTTGTGCAAGCAGATGGTGAGCTGGCATTAAGCCATGCACATAAGATAGCATCATCAAGTATTTAAGAGCTCACTAGCTTTCAATCTGTCTTGAATTTTATAAAGGTTTTTCTTTGCTGTACCTAAGAAGTTAATAGAAACAAGTAGCATATACTTAGTTACTTCAAGCTGACAATTATTAATTGTCCAAAATATCATTCTTAATTTTCCAGACTCTTGAGTATAAAACATTTTTAAGAACAGATTGTTACAGATGCATAAATAGGGAACTAATAAAGCTGACTTCCCCTTAAGAGACTAGCAACACTGGATAATTTGGGAGGGTAGGTAGTAAGTTATGAATTCAGAATTGTTTGTGTGTTTTATGTAAAGGTTTCCTATTATGCATATCTCTGTCTGAATCTATAAAAAAGGAAATACATGTCTCTTGTATGCAGCATGGGAAGATGTGCATTTGAAGTATTCTGAGTTCTGGAGCACTTCAGATTGAGCATGGTTCAATCCACACTGCTCCCCCATTTCCAAGTGCTTCAGAATGGTCATAAAGGCAAGCAAGAGCATGGTTCTCCATCAAGGGGGCTGGAGACCAGGAATCCCTGCATGCCTCTTGGTCTCTGTTCTCCAAAGGTTCCAAAGGGCAGTCAAGCACACAGGAGAGCACTCATTGGTTGAATGCTCTTTGCACCCTGCCCCCATCTTTGGTCCCCATTGAGAGTGTGGCTAGGGAGCAGAGCACTGTGGGATGCCAGAGGACTGCTGGAGCTTGGAGACATTTCAGGAAATTTTTCAAAGTTAAGTGCTCCAAAAATGTTCCTCTCTCTCTTTTTTTTTGAGGGTCATTTTTTTAAGTGCTGCTTCAGCTGTACAAATCTGCACCATTGCTGTCTGGAGCACTTCCAGAGCACTTAGAGTCTTTCAAACAGCACATCTGTCCATGGCCTAAGTGATATATTTGGAAATTATCAGCCAGTACTTTGTTCAGTATACTCTTCCTTCTAGGTCTTTCCTCTTGGCGAAGGGCTAATCCTCTTCCCACTAACTGCCATTTCTCATCATGGTTCTCTACTACTAGTGCTGGAGAAATTGTTTCCTGACCATACTAAACATTAGGGGTGCCAGCCCTGTTTTTCACCTTCATGGCTAAGTACAGACGGTCAAAAAGCCCAAGGCTGAATCAGTTAAATTGTTGCAGGTTAGTGTAAGCTGTGTAGATTGAACTGATAAGCAAGTGAACAGGTATTCGCTTCTGATTCTGGAAATGCAGTCACATGCCTGCAATGGCCCAGGCCAGATGCCAGGAAGTGCTAGAGCATGCCTCCCTGCTCAGTTGGAGCAGGCAGTTTAGGCCAAGGCTAACCTGCCCACCCTGCAAGGGGTGGTTAGTGGACGAGGTGCAAAATATCCAGGGATGCTGGGGGACTGTGAATTAACTTGAATCTGGAGGGGATTTGGACAGAAGTTTAATAAACCAGTTTAACCTGAATCAGTTAAGTCTGATACTATATCCATCCAGGTTTGTCTTAAACTGGTTTCAGCTATTTTGTAAATGGCTTATGTGCACTGAACTTCTGTTGTGTTACAGATTTGAACTGGTTTCAGATCACTTATATCAGTTTATGTGTAATTTCTGTCCCTAGCCTAATAGATGCCTTCTCCTAATCTATTTCCAATAGTAGTTTTATCAGGGACCTGGAGCTCTATTAACCAGATTGCAGGTAACCTTGTAGGTAGGCTAGTGATAACAGTGTCAGAAACAGGTCTACAGCCCAACCATTTATTTGCTTGTGCTTTAAACCATAAAAACAAACATTTATCACAAAGTCTATGTGGCTACCCATGACAGCACAACATAGATTCTCACCTATACTGGCTGGGGAGACTCGAGAGGTGAGAGGGGAGTGGCATGCAGATTGGCAGCAGGTCTTCTTGAATTCGCTGAATTCCCCCAGTTTTCCTCTAGCCTATGCCCAATATTTATAGATGGTTAGTTCTAATATTCTAATAAATGAACTCTGATTGGTTTTATTTACATTTCTTTGTTTCACTGAAACTTTTGGAAATGGACTGAACCAGATCTCTTGTGGACTTGGCGGATGCCAATTAGGTGGGATTTATATGCTTGGGAAAGTAGAAATGAGGTTTTCTTATCTCTTTTCCTTCTCCATTGTGGAATGCTGTTGAACACTGGCCTGTTTATTCTTTACCTTACTTTAAGGTCCTATTTGAAAAGGCTGTTTTCATTTTTTACAAATTATCTAGGCATCTTAACAAAAATATGTCTATTATAGCAAAATAACATCTAATATATTTGGTTACATCAATCACTATTACTAGTGTTTTAAGATAAAGCTATGATATAATGTATTTGGATTATTTAATGTATGGTCTTCCCATATAGTGTCTCCTTTCAGGTCTTGTACCTTGCTTAATTGTGTTTAGTTAGCAATATGGATATCTTCCTTTACTTTGCTGACGAAGCTAGTTGCCCCATCTACAAAGGTTCATGCTATGAACATTCAGCAACAAGCTTTGGGGCCTTCTTCTTAACCATACTTCTACAGCTTGGCTTAGGTCCCTTGAAATTGGCCAAGGTTGGCACCAGCTCCTATGGCAGGGGTTTTCAACCTTTTTGAACAAGTGTATCACTTCTGGTGGTGGTGGCCAGCCATGGGGGGAGGGGTTCGCACGCGGCAGCTGCTGCCCCCACCTATCACCCCACGCTGTCGCCGCTGCTGTGTCCTGCTTTCCCATGGCCGGTCGCACCTGCGGCTCTGAGGGCTGCTGATGGACCTTGCACCCAGCCAATCACGCGCTGCCCGTCAGCAGCTCACATTGCTGCACGTGCGACTGGCCATGGGAAAGCGGCATGTGGTGGTCGCCGCGTGCGAGCCCCTCCATCCCACATCCGTCTGCAGAGAGGTGCTGCTGTCCTCACCCCTCTGCCCCCACCCTGCTCCTGGGAGCAGGCACAGAAACACACTCCCTTTCCTAACCATAACCCCCCTGCCATTCAGACCCTTTGTGCCTTGCTGCCCTCACAGCTTTGCAGGCAAGGGGTGGCTACGACACCTCCTCGCCATCGGTTGTTAGCCAAGGTCAGTGGCCCGGCAGCCAGTCAGGAGAGCGAGCTGGGGTGGAAGGCGGGGAGGCACCACTGTATGCTGCATGAGGCTGGTAGCGTTTGGTGCGCCCTTCCCCCACCCCCAGGTGAGAAGCGACGTGTGGGAATGCATCAAGGGAGACACCACTGCTGTGCCGCAGGGTATGCTCCATCCCCATCCTCCTGCACGTATCCCTGGTGACCTTTCTAAGTACCCTTAAGGGTATGCATACCCCCAGTTGGTTGACAACCCCTGTCCTATGGAATGATGGTGCTCACTTGTGATATAATAAATTTTATCATCGATGATCAGTGCTGAGAAGACAACACACACACAAAATATCTATCCTCTAGCAAAGAAGAAGTAGTTCTTTGTAAGCCCCTAAAAAGGGTCTGACTGGATGCCCCCAGCCAGGCCCAGGAGATGGAACTCTTGTTTGCAGAATCTAATGGCATCCCCAAAGGGAGAAATACCTCATAAGCCTTCACATTGCATGCTTGGGAGCTGATAGACTTATCCTACCGGTACTCTTCTGTCCAAGTAAACAGACAAGAAAACTTCTTAAGGATTTTCTTTTTTCTGCAAGTCCAGAGGAAACCTTCTTTCCTTTCTATACATCCCACCCCCTCCTCCTGTGACTGGATGGCTTAAGGCATTATTAGCATGTGCCTACATAACTTGTGGTGAAACAAAGCAATTTTATGGCTTGCTCGCATCACAAAGAGCCAGTTTCATGGGCATTTCCTGTTGGAGAGGCATATACTGTATAATTTAATAGCAAATTCTGTGGAATGTAAATGTTATCATATAATTACATTATTAGAAATGTAAATATTAAATGTAAATAGTATGTTATAAATATACATTTATATACAATATGAATTGCAACATATCTTAATTTATTATTATATGAAATGTTCTACAGAAATTTTAGAAAGACTGATTAATGCTAACTTTAATAGAAAATAGAAACATTTTCACTTCACTGACTGGCACCTTCACTTAGTCTGCGTCACTAGCAGACAGTAACTCTCTCAGTCACATGATATATGGCTGCAGTGATTGTTGCATTGTCTTTGTATGGTGGTAAGCTTTGGGACAGTCTAAAACAGCATATTATATGAATAATACATGATTTTTTTAGGTTGATTTCATACGAAATTGCAGCCAAAGCGATATTTCCTGGTGATTGCAGACAACACTATTGTCTGCAGTTTTCACAAAAACTGCAAAACTGAATTAAGTAGACCCCTAAAGTTAGCAATCTGCAAAATAATCTTACTATGAATTAGCACTTCTAGCCTAATGTTGGCTTTTCAATACTGATACATTTTAATTTAGTTCTGCACCAGAAAACCAAGCCTATGCTAAATATTATTTCTGTGTAATTCTATCCAGACTATTCCCTGTTTGCAGGGAGACCAGAAATTCTACAACTCATCTTTTCTTATTCTCCCATTGTAATGAACAGGGTATAAAAGGTAATGAAATATTTGCTGCCTACTCAGTCAGTAACTTAGCTGCTGCTTTAGCAGCCAGTAGGGAAAAGGCCCATCCCATAATCCAAGGAAAACGGTGGATGAAGCAGTGGAGAGGTCAACAAGAAAGTTTCCTTTTGCAGTAATAATTCTTTCATTGTGAACAAAGTTAAAGACTAAGTAAGAAAACAGTTATGCAAGCAAGCAGTCTCATCCCCGCTGTAGGAAACATGAGCAGCAGCCACATTCCAGAGCAGGAATCTGGAACAGATTAGGTTTTTAGAGTAACAGAAGGAGAAATGTCACCCATATCTTGAGAGAGAGTCTTGAGATAACAGAGATCTCTCAAAATATTGTTGGAATTGACCCTGTATGGAAGGATTAATGCACTTAGAATTACCCAGTTTTGAACATGGATGCTGCTGAGACCTGCTATTACTTATTGTTACGGTTGCAATTAGTTCACTTAGTAATAAACAGATATACCTCAATAGCTGCCTAGCTGTCACCTATTGGATTAGAAAAGTTTGCTGCCAGTGAGAGTGGCAGAAAGGGTGGGCCCAGGAGATGGAACTCTTTTTTGCAGTATCTCATGGCATCCCCAGGCAGGAGGAATGGCTCATGAGCCTTCTGCTGCAGAATTAAATTAAAATACTGTAGATGAAAATCTGTCATGGAAGGTGTGTAGTAATCCCATGCACAAGAACTTACTGGTTGCCAGTTGGGGCCAAGAAGGAATTTTCCCAGAGGTCAGATTTGGCATGAACCATGGGGTTGTTCTGTACCACAGGGCAACTCTCATGGCCCATTTCACATTTTCTGCTTCAGCTGCTGACTGCTGGTGATGCCTGTGCCCCCAATTTAGGAACAAGTCTGATAGGGTAATTCAAGCATTGTTCCTCGTAGTCCTGTGCAAAGGTTTGAAGTGATGATTTGGGAGATTTCTTTGGTTAATGATTGCCTACAAAAGCAGGTAACTGGACTTGCTGGCCCAGGAGTCTCTTTCCCAGTCCTACCTTCCTTTGTTTAGAAGCTCCATTAGAATATTTCCATATATTTATTGTAAAGTTAAAGAGGTGGAAAGAGGGGAGTCTGAAAAAGCAAGAGATGGCAGGGGTCTGGGTTCTTTCTCCCCCTTCTTTTGCCCACTTTTAGAAACTGAATAAATAAGATTTCTTTATGATGAATCTTTTCCACACTGCTTGCTTTTGGGGCTGGATTTGGGTAAGATTGTTAGATTTTTTTTTTAAATGCTCAATCTTTAAAGACTTTTACTTGTGTCTAATGACAATAATATCACTGTTTGATATTCCTAAATTTTATGTAGTAAGTAGCTAAGGGATACTCTGGTACCATCACTTAGATTCGCAGACAGTTGAAGTATTTTAAGAGCAGTTTGAAGTAGCTGTGACAAGTTTTCTTTATCTAATCTGTCTCATCTGATTTAGTTGTTTCTAAGAAACATATCAGTATAATCTTCATGAAACTGCTCTAAGAACATTATCCGCTTCTGTAGTCAGTAAAATTGAAGCTCAGAAAAGTTATTTAGTACAGAAACTGTTTGCTTTCAAAATTGAAAGCAGCATTTTTGTGTACTTGTAATTCAGGATGCATTTGTGGGTGCAAGGTTGTGAAAATGTACAAGCCTCATTTCTGAGAGATGGTACCTTTGCAGTGCCAGGTGCAGTACCATAGCAAGGGAGGGGCAAGCAGGGTGACCGCCCTGAGCACCAACACCAAACTATGGGGGAGCGTGGTCATGCTTTAGGACAGGCTGGCATTATAGGCTGACCTGGACAGGCTTGCAAGGTGGGCAGACCTCAACCTGATGTTGTTTAATACATAGAAATGAGAAGTGCTCCATCTGGGGAGAAATAATCCACAACACACTTACAGACTCGGCAGTGCTACACTTGCCAGCACCACAACTGACTAAGACCTGGGTGTTGTGATAGACAACAAAATGAACATGAGCCACCAATGTGATTCCATAGCTGGCAGCAATAATGAAACACTGGCATGCATCTACTGAGGCATCTCGAACAGGGCTAAAGATGTCATCCTCCCACTCTACTCAGCCTTGTTGAGACTGCAGCTGGGGTACTGCATCCAGTTCTGGGTGCCACACTTCAGGAAAGATGTGGAAAAGCTTAAGTGACTTCAAAGGAGGGCCATGCGCATGATTTTAGGCTTAGAGACCAGGTCATATGAAGAGAGGCTGAAAGACTTGGGACTGTTCAGCCTGGAGAAGAAAAGAATCAGAGGGGACTTGGTGGCAGTGTGTAAGTATATCAGGGGAGTACATCGGAGCCTGGGGGAGCAACTATTCACCAAGGCTCCCAGGGAAGGGCTAGAAATAATGGCCACAAGCTGATTGAAGATTGTTTCAGACTAGACATAAGGAAAAACTTCTTTAGAAGTTGAGTGCTGAGGGTTTGGATCAGGCTCTCCCCAGAGGTGGTACAATCACCCACCCTAGCGACCTTCAAAAAGCGCCTTGATGCCCAACTTGCTGGGATCATCTGACCCTCGTGGTCTTTCCTGCCCAAGTGCAGAGGGGCTGGACCTGATGATCTGTAAGGTCCCAGCCCCTAACATATATGAAACTATGATACAGGTGTGTGTCCCCTGGATCTGTGTGCAGGGCGAGGGCGCGCTGTCACTGCAGGCTTGTCCTGAGTGCCAAATTTCCTTGCTACGGCACTGGCCAAGTAACAAATAAAACCTTTGACAGTTAGTTGCACAGAGATTTACAAGGCAAAACAATAATTTTTAATAAATAATTCTCTAGCAATTATTTATTAAATAAATAATTATTATAATTCATTATTATAATTTATTAAATAAATAATTCTAGCAGTGCTTCAAGTACTGCTAGAAATGTACCTACTTATATTTAAGTTTTCACATAGACTAGCACATTTACAAAATAGTGTGCTGTGTCATGATATTGTCTGCTGTCTTCAGTTCACCAGGCTTTCTTATAATACCCCTTAGGGTGGGCATTCAGGTGAATCCATCAGGGTCCTTTTTCTTACTTCTTTTAAAGAAAACACCATGCAAAGTATCAATATTTTGTTCTGGTTCTGATTTTAAATTTAATTTATGCCAGGAAACTCAAGATATTAGTATCTTAAGACTCAAAACATCCTTTTGAGCCATGTACATGAAAATGGAAGCACGGAGCATATGACTTTCCCAAGACCATGAAGGAACAGTGATGCAGACACAAGAATAGAAACCAGATCCCAGTTCAAGTCCCTGGGTTGAACTATAGTCCAGTTCTTTCTTTGTACCACATACTTTCTATTTGGCTACGTTATGTCTTACGTGGAAGCCCTCCTTTAAAACTTCTTCACTTATAAGCGTATGTTTAAGGAGAAGGATCCAGAATATTTTCATACAGTATATTAGTGAAGGATGAATGTATGGTTTATGCAATAGTTAGATTTGCTGATTTCAGAATCATTAACTGTCATGTAATTATAAATGGTGATGCATCATTTCTGTTTCTCTTAAATAGGAGTATACTGTAGTACAAGGAAATGTAATGAAGTGGCAAACATCCTCATTTGTGTCCTTGAAGGCACTTTAAAAGCTATTGCCTTACAGCTCAGTAGACCCCAGATGCTTTATTTATAATAAAGTACTGTCTTCAGTTACTGCCACTCATGCTATCCTGTGTTCCTTCATCCTGCTGGGCACCAGTGACACAATCTAGTGTTAAAACTGCCTGGGTCTTTCCTGAAAAAAAAAAGAGAAAGGAGAGGGAAAGAAGGGAATGGATGAATTAAACTCTTCTTTAGGGAAGGGAGGGCAGAATGGTACCAGAGACTAACTGGTTCAAGGAGGTGTAAGCTTTCATAGGCAACAGTCTACTTTATCAGATGTGTAATATCTGAACCAGTTAGTCTCAAGGGTGCCACTCTGAGCTATCTTCTACCTGACTTCAGACCAACACAGCTAAGCATCTCTCTCTGTTCACTGGGGAAGGAAGGGGGATGTCCAAGCAAGCTGGGCTGCCACTTGTGAAATGACAGGCAAGACCACAGACTATTAAGGCCGAAAGAGGATATAGCTATCAGCAGGAGAGCTGCAGCCCAGAGAAGTACAAAAAAACAAAGCAAACTAAGAAAACTAAACTCCGTTAAGAGGAAAGTCTTCTGAGAAACAGAGCTCAAGGCCCAAAATAGAGCAACTGGAGGAAGGAAGTCCATGTCCTATAGAAGTGGTGAGGAGATCTCTATAGTAACAGTGACTGGGAGCTAAGGAACAAGTCACTTTCAAGACACAGAAGCACCAGGAAAAAATGTTAAACAGCAAAACTGTAAAGGAGCTATACTTTTTTTTTTTTTTATGAGTAGTGATGCAAATATTGCTCATAACACCAGCAAGCTGTAGTTCTGCTAAATAAATCAACATTACCGTTGCACAGTTTTGTCACCTCTCATTACTTTTCACACTTTTTTTCCCCAACTTCATCATGCTTATGTTGTCAAATTAAATTTCAGTTTTTGGGACATACCAAACACAGTTGCAAGATGCTGTTGCTTGAAAAGAATACCAAAACTTGAAATGTGGTATCTAAGATGGTATTTTTAAGCAAAATGAGGAAGGTTTCAGAGTATTCTTAACTGTCTGTTACTTCATTCGGCCACATAGAATAATGACAGCGGCTATAGAAAACTTATATATGGAAAGCATATCATAGATGTTCTCAAATGTTTTCTTGTAATTGTTAGGTTTGGTTTTGTCTTTCCACATGTTTTGTTTTGCAGGTGCCCTGAGAATACACTATTTGTCTTATTCTTTACTCCTGCAATTTTTGCCGCCTTCCTATCTGTGATGGTCTACATTTTAGCCACCATCCTTTTGCCTGAAGAGGACTAGTATTCAAAGCTATCAGTATTGTTTTTTAACTAACCAACATAGTTGTTTGGGGTTTTTTTAAGTAATTAAAAATTCCTTCACTTCCTGAGGTGTGATGGACTTGATCCTGAAAATAGAGCATGAAGCTTCAGTTAACTTCCGTGGTGGTCACACACACAGTAATTGCAAAAATCACGTCTTCCGTTTATCACTGCAGAACAGTAGTCTCTTGGGTCTTCTTCACCGCAGTGCGCTATATCTCCTAAAATGCATACGAAACATGAAATTGTAATAAGAAATAAATATAATTTCATATTTATCATCAGGTTTGCTTAAGTAATAATTAAAAATATTTCTGGTAAATAAAGTAAGGAAAGATGCCCTTTTGAATACTATACCACAGCCTGTTAACAACTAAGATAGTTCAGCAGTTTTAAGTGTGAATGTTACTTGTGTACTTCAGTTTATACAAAGCTGCCACTCTTTTTAGATGGATGATCTTTATGGTAGTGTTCCTTTCTCTGTTTAAAGATATTAATAATAGTAAATATCTGGTTTCAGGGTGGGATGATTAACTGGAATAGACTCTTTCGTCCTCTACGTCATAGACGTAATGCAAATTATCAAGATATTCTCCAGTCTGAGCAAGATGCACCTCCACCTACTGAGGTTTCTGAGGAACAGGTAAATATTTTGATATTTTTAAATGTCATGAAAAGCCTGCTAAGAAGTTAGACATCTACACTATGCTTCATGGTCTGTAATATGAAGTCTGTGATAAACCTTTTTATAAGTAAAACATTGATAGCATAAATTAGAATCCTAAATGACAGTCACAACAGAAAGCCATCTTGAACTGTTATAGTTTCTTTTATGGGATTTAGAGATGCAATTTTATTCTAGAATTTCTGATTTTGTATGTATCCCTTTTTACCAGCTTTGTTCACTGATGAAGGCTATTCAACTATGGTGAGATATAGCAAAAAATCTTCTAAGAATGGTTTGTGAGCCAGTTGAAACACAAAACTTATCTGGGACCTTAACCAATACCTAATATTTATTTGAATCCAAAACCAGCTCTGAACACCTCTCCAAATAAATGATAAATTGAAAAACTCTCTCTATATATAAATCTGCACACCTGCATGGAAATTCATGGAATTGCTCTGGTTTTAGCTGTGTCTGGCCAAAAGAATGAAGGGTCTGATTTGAATTGGGACTTAGAGGTCACTTGGCTTAGAATGCTTTCTAGTTACCTATGAAATGCCAAACATAAAAATCTTGACCAACAAGCATTAATAGGAAGTAAAAAATGGAATTAGAAGGTCTGACATTGCCTAGATCAGGGGTGGGCAATTATTTAGGGCAGAGGGCCGCTTACCCAGTTTTGGCAAGCTGTTGAGGGCCAGATGGGTAGCCTTGCCCCCTGATCACCATCTTGGGACCAATGTCTCAGGGTGGGGCCCAGAGTGGGGCGCAGGCTGGCAGGGGTCTGTAGAGCTGGGTTGGGCTACACCAGCAGGGAGAGAGGGGAGCTGGCCCAGCTCCATAGAGCCCCTGCTGGCCGGGACTTTGTACCCCTGCTACCCTGCTCCAGACCCCACTGACACTGGCCCTGGGACACTGGTGTGGACCCTGGGCACCCGCTCACTCCCAGTGCCCCCCAGCCCCGCGGTACAGGCGAGGGGCAGCGTGCAGCCCCAAAACCCTGTTCTGTGGCAGGGAACAAGCTGGTGCTGAGTGCGGTGAAAAGTGGCCCCTCCCTCTCCCTGTGGCCAGCACTCCCTGCTACAGCTGCTTGCAGCCCCCATGGGGTTGTCCTGAGCAGGTATAGGTGGGGACCGGGGTGGAGAGGCAGCAGATGTTTGCAGCTGACCCAGGTTTTGGGTAGCTGCTGACAGCTACAGAGCCTGGGCTGGGGGGCAGGGGCTTTGGGTGCAGGGCAAGGGGCAGCAGGGGTGGGGGGCAAGGGCTTTGCGTGAGAGGCAAGGGTCATGAGCAGGACTGGGGGCAGGGGCTTTGGGTGGGGGGCACAGGGCAGGGAGGCAAGAGGTAGTAGGGCTGGGGGCACAGGACAGTAGGGCTGGGGGACAAGGGGCATAAACAGGGAATCCTGTCATGTACCCCCTGCCCTCATTTTGTTTTGAGCAGGCACAGGCAGCCCCACGTGGACTTGCCTCGTCGGGGCGCGGCAGAGCGGCAGCAGCTGCGCCCCCCCTGGTTGCCGTGCCAGGCAGTGTTTGCCACTGCCGCCTCTGGGCTGCCCAGCGCGCGAGCTCTGTGCGGGCAGCAGCAGCCAACACTGCCCAGCATGGCAAACAGGGGGGGTCGCAGCTGCTGCTGCGTGCAGCCCCAATGGGCAAGCCTGGAGCCGGCACGGGGCCAAGGCTGGCAGCAGGGGCGGGTTACAAGCTGGTGCTGAGTGCAGGGGAAAGGCAGCCCAATGCCTGCCTCGTGGCTGGCGCCCTGTGCTGCAACCACTCGCAGCCCGCGTGGGGCTGCCTGTGCCTGCTCAGGACAGCCCCGCGTGGCTGCAGAAGGGAGTGCCGGCCATGGGGCAGGCGAGGGGCTGCTTTTCCCCACACTCAGCTTTTTCCTGGGCTCCTTCCCTGCCCTTCCCCACACCCCTCACTTTACCTGAGGTTCCGGTGTGGGGCAGCCATATGGTCCCAGGCCAGGAGCCCCAGCTGAGGCTTCCAGCTGAGCGGGGCCGGGAGCAGGGCCAGGTGGGCCCTGCTGTTGCAGGAGCCTGCTGGGCTTCCCCTGGAGCCTAATGCCCCTGGTTCCTGTCATTTTTTACAGGAACCAAAGACAGAGAAATATTAATTTTTCTAAATTTTTAGGGGCCCCCCGGCTGGATAGAATGGGCTTGCTGGCTGGATCCGGCCCATGGGTCGTATTTTGCCCACCCCTGACCTAGATTTGTTTTTAGCAATTTGAGTTTTCTTAGAAATATATGTTTTAGTTAGGCTGACATCCTGTTCTCTTAATGAAACTTTTCAAACATTGGTGGTGCTTGGACTACAAAAATAATTGCTTGTCCCATGAGTTTATAAATCCTTTGAATTCACAGAGTACAAGTTTTCTGTTTCATAGGCTGTATTGAATTCCTGTACTTGAGGTACATCTGAGTAAAAGAATTACTTGTTGTCAAAGTATGTTTTCTATCAAGCCCAGTGGAAACCTCTATAAACATGAGCTTTGCCTCACAGCCCCCTTCTTTAATGTTGGAATCCATAATGGTTACAGTAAAAACCCTTCTGCTGAAATATTATTTCAGTGGTCAATTTTCATCCCATCACCTGACCTTTTTCCATAAAAAGTTTCATGAAAACCTAAAAAGTAAGATCTTCAGGTATTGCTACTTACAAATTTTGATGTCAAAATATTATGGCAAAGATGCCCCCATATCTCTGTTCTTGACAAAATCTCTGTACTTGGCAGTTGTACTTGACAAATTGACAATTTTTGAGTAGGGGTGGAGTGTAATTATGATAGCCCAGGAACTATATGGGAGGCAAGGGTTTTTTGTGATACCTTTTATTGGATCTATTTTATAGTTGGGACGTATTCTTGACAAGCCTTCAGGCACAAAGCACCCTTCTTCACATCTCAGTAAATCAGAATAAAAGTGTTGTTGGATTTTTTTATTACTAAATTAATATTTATGGAAGAAAAAGTTATTTAGGATAAAATCAAAGAAGTGCCTCTGTCTGTTTTATATGAGGAGATATTTTGGAGAACAGAGTCCCTCTAGTGTTCAGTTAGAAGTAACAAGTTGCTCAGAAACTACTGAATAGAGAAGTAGAAATACTGAAAGTAATGCGGGTTTTTTTAATCACAGTTTTCTTGACAACACATTCACAGTGTGAATTTCTAGATGTAAAGGGTATATGTAGAGGTAAAGATGTAAACTTGTTCTTGCTGGTGCAAGGAAATGCTGTTACGCCGTGGAGGGACTTACCCCACAGAAGGAAGGCCGTTGCACATGACCTCTCTTCAGGTTTCCTTTGGGGAAGGGCAGCTTAGACTAGGCTTCAGCAGAATGCACCAATAGAGGATGACTCACATCATCTCGCAGACACCCTTCCTATACTGTGGCTTTTTGAGTCATGATGTCTGGTTTGGGATTTTAACTCCCAGTAAGTGGGAGATACCAAGGGTCTTCTTCCACAGCACCTAAGTGACTTTTGTCCAAAGTATTTAATTTGCTGTTGAGTGTGAATGCAATAATAAAGCTTGCAAAAGAAATGAGTAACATTCTCACATATTTCTACCTATTCGAGAAATGGAGGTTTCAAATTTACTGCAACCTGAAATGGGTATGATTTATCCTTTTAGGTGTTGAATTGCACATCTTTTATAATAGCATACAATAATGCCAGGATTAAATGCATTACAAAGTCAGCATATATAAAGAACAGCTGACACAGAGACAAAAATTAGCTTTTACAAAATGTATTAAAACATGTGAAAGATGCTTCTTAAGTGCATTCTGACTACTGGAATCATGGTTGTCCTGCAAACTGTAGCTATTTTCAAGGTCTTGCACTATCAAACATAACAATTTGCTAATGCTTGGAATCCTGTATATGAATGTTAATCAACTAGTTTAAGTATTTTACTACCCTTTTATTTTAGAGCTAGCTTTCAGGTACCTTCCTTTGCTGTATTTTTATTATTTGTATTATGTGAATGTTTGAAAAAAAGGAACTGAAGAGAACCCTTTCATGCAATATGTCTGAGGAAGCACCCTTTAGAAAAAATTATACATATGCAATTAAGCAGTCTGGGCACCTATAATGTGCCAGACATCTGCTCCAATGCATGCTAATTAACATGCATCAGAGCTGACTCGATTAATCAAGTATTCTGGATTAATTGAGTCTACTAATTGGCATGCTCCAGCAGCCTCCACATCACGTGTATTCAGCATCGCCGCACTTCAAAATGATGGCGGGGGTGCTTTAACTAAAGCTCATCAAACGAGCATTAATTAAAGCACATCTGACACCATTTTGAAGCATGGGACACTGAATATACATGATGCTGGGGGTGCTTTAATTAGAGCGGCTCTGAGAGCTGCTGTAATTAAAGTGCTTCCCACCCCATCGCGGAGCACATGTAAAGACGCCCTCTGATGTCTGCTGCAAAATTCCTTGGTCTGCTCACTATTTTATGCCATTTCTTATCAACAGTACATGAGCCCTAAATTTTATTTTCAGTAGTTTTCTCCAATCCCATACTTTTACAGTTATAACAAAACTTTCCTTTTTATTTAACTCTTTTTCTACAAATATTTCTAATTTTGATCTGCCAAAAAATAAAGCTGTAGTATCCTCAATAAATAGTTACATTTTGAAGGCCGGTTAGTATTGCAACTAAAATCTCTCACCTGCTGTAATGTTTTCAGGCTTATTCAAGCATGTGGTCTCATAGCAGCAGTTACAGTATTACAGTGTATACTTGTGCTTAATTATTTAAATAAAGGTATGCCGTTGTACTCACCGTTCATTAATAAACCCAATTCTTGGTGTTGTGTGATGATTGTAATTGGAAAAATATGGCTAAAACTCTAGTGAACAATATTTTTGTATTATTTTTCTTGTAGGTAGCACGGCTTATGGAAATGGGATTTTCCAGGGGAGATGCTTTAGAAGCTCTGAGGGCTTCAAATAATGACCTTAACGTAGCTACTAACTTTCTACTGCAGCACTGATGAAGAATTTCTTAAGTTGATGCATTTACCATTTGAAGGAGGATTGAAGCCACCTGCTGGATAGACTCAGAAAGTTCATTCCTAAGAAAGGGGGAAAGTCAAGAGAGAGAAACTACATCTCCATAAATGATGCTTCAAAGTAATATTAACGAATGATACTGACTGTTCCCAAACCCTTAAATAAAGTAATCGTTCCCATTTTGTTTATCCTTTTAAACATTATTTTGATCTCCACTTATTACCAGATATCTTCAAAATTTGCTTTAAAAATGGTCTTTCTTTGTAACTCAAATGTTATCTTTCCTATTTGCAAGGAAATGCAAAAGCAACTAATGAGACTACAACTGCTGCATACAGATAGATTTGCCTTCCAAGAAAAAAACTACAGTTCTACTCTTTTGCTGATTTCTTATCTCTGATATTTAATATTATTTGGGTTTTTTGGTCAGTAATGAGAAAATCTTCCAAGGTGGTGATATTATTTCAGTAGAAGGTTATGGGATTATGACATCATTCTTCATAAAATGTATTAATGCTTGTAATATTTTATTCCTTGAAATCCTTTTTAAATAAAAGTTGTTATTCACTATGTAATCCATGGAAGATACCAGAAATTTTGTGTGGATCTTGTACAGTAGGTGATCAGCATAAATTTAAGCAACTATAAATTTAGCAGATGACTACTCAGGTCAGAAGGCACAAAAATATGTTAATGGAGTAATAAAAAGGACATAAGTGATAAAAAGGATATAAAGCTGATGGCATTCACCTGGTTTGAGTAGATTTGCATTGTAACAGCTGGATGCAATTCAATTAGTCTGGTATGTACAACTTCAATTTTTGAGCAGGGTATATACATCTCTTTAAAAGGAAAATATTTTTAAAAAACCAAAGACATTTTTCTGCTTTCTATGTAGTCTTAGTTTTCAGCTGTCACAGATCTGGACTACCCTGGCTGTGCTCACTTGGCTGAAAGCAACACGGGCTGAAAACTTACTCTGGAAGCATCAGCTGAACTTGGCACAGGAGCCAACAGGATGCTAATGTCAGGATATCCAGGAACTGCTTTTAGAGTTTAAAATATTAAAGACCCCATATTTGATCCAATTTTCAAAGGTATGAAAGTTTCACACTGTAGAAATACCTGCTTGCTCAACACCTGTGAAATCAAGCCAATTATTGTGAGATACCATGCACTTCCAAAAGTGAGCTGAATTTTATACTTAAAGAATAATATATTCATATATAGCATGTATTTTACATATAGGTATGTCAAATGTAACATACATATATAATGCACAAAATTGAGGACATAGGAGGTGGCATCAGGGGAAAAATGAAGTAGCAAGGGGCAAAACAGAAGGATAAAAGAATATGTTGGGAAGCAAATGGGAAAAACAGTGGATAGTTCAGATTTTCATTAAAAAACCAGCAATCTGACTGTGTCTGCAAAATGACCAGAGGAATGACAACAGGTTTGTTCATATTTGAACCTATTACAATAGCAACTATTGTATTTTCTCTTTGTAATTTCCATTGCTTAGAATGTAGAGAGGAAAACATTCTTGAGGCTGTGAACATGCTGGTACAAGGCAGCCTATGCCAATGAGTCCCAAATTTTTATACTCAAGGCACCCCGTGTTAGACTTGAGGCATCCTTTGCAAAATGCCAGCTCTTAGTTTTCCCTCATTTTTTTGACTACAGAAAAATAATAGAGCAATTTTTCAGCTGCTAAGAATTAAAAAAGACCACAATGGGTTGGAATGCTTGTAACACTATGGTTCCTATTCAAATCTCTGGGTTTATATTGTGAATCATATTTGCACAGCTAACAGTACTATCATTGTGTGGCATCTGCTGGCACCCTTAAAAGGTTCTCAAGGCTACCCAGGGTGCAGCAGTACCCTGGTTGGGAATCACAGGTCTGTGGAGACAACAGCTGTTTTTCAGTGCAAAATTTGTTTGATGTGGCAATGACTGGCATTTCTTCCGTATATGCCAAGGAGATTTCTGGACTCTGTTAACCTGGAGAAGTGACTGGCTCACAAAGAGAGGCCCAAGCTTTAAGAGGTACCTGTTTTTAAATGATGGAATAATTTGGGGCATGCAGCTTAATTAAAAAAAAATATATTAAGTATTGTACAAGTTGTAGATAGTAATGCATTTTATTTTGGTTGTAATAGCTAAATTCTTCCTGTTACTGTCAAAGTAACTTCATAATAGTTTGCTGTAAAAGATAGTAAATAATTCTGGGTGAGCAAAATTCTGTCAATAGGAAAGGGATGTATTTACCTCTTGACCAGTGTATGTTACAAAGTTAAATATGAGAGAGACCCTTTGAAGTACTGTCCTGCTTCCACTGGAGCTGCTTGCAGACCCAAGTAGCTTTTACACTAAGAATTTGAAAACCTGTACTGAGAGTTTAGTCCAAGACATTATAGAGTATTTATAGATTAATGTTCTGTGATCAAAATCATTCCTGTTTTATAAGTCAGTAATATCTAGAAGTCACAATCCCATTGTATTAAGCTTTCTGCAAAACATATTTAAACTCCAGCTGTGAAATCCTGGCACCTTAGTGAAGCCAATATATCAAAACTCCCTTTGGACCATAACGGGGCCAGAAGTTCACCCAACTTCCTTGTCTCAAAATACTTTGTCTGCCATTAAAAAAAAAAATTAAAAACTTTCCATAAAAAAGCTTTTTGGGTCTTAGATGCTGCTAAGGAAAGTTCCAATCTGACTCATGTAGCAAAGGAAGACTTGTAGAAAACAGATCTTAAAAAATGTCTTTTGAGTCATCTGTGATAGACCAACTGGCTGTATATGCAGGGTAATTCCTTAAAGTATATCTAAGCATTTTGTCCAGTGTAATTTGAAATGTCTCAAATAATATAGTTTCTATATTAACTGCACTATACAAATGTATTTGAGGAAGCAAGGGAAAGTCTCTGTCCTTTCCCCAAACAAGATGCAACATAATTTTCTATGAGGAAGAGCTTAAAGGGTGAATTCCTAACTAATGGAGTCAGTGGGAAAATTCTCATTGGCTCTGGTAATGGCATCCCAGGATTTCACCTTTGAGAATTTAAAGTCATTACCCCTCTGGCAGATTCCACTAGTACCTTGAGAACATTTTCTTACAATAGAGAATGAAATCAGAATGAGTTAGCAGGGTACTTTTTTGAAATAGTGTATTTGGGAAATGGACAGGGCTTTTACATGGGACCGTTACACAGCTCTGCATTGTGAAATACTAGTTTCCAAGGTCCTTAAATGTCTGTTAAATTGCAGTAGGATGAGGCTTCATACAGGAGTTCATGTACTTGTCAAAATGTCTTCCTCTCACACCATAGGAGATGGAGATTACTACCTCTCAGACGATTAAATTCACAGTCAAATTTAGCTTCTTGTGTACATATTTGTGATATCTAGTGCCTGTTTATAATATGCCCTAAGGAGATTATTATTTAATGGAAAAATATGTGCAGATATATTTTAAAAGAAAATCACAAAAAATATGTTTTGGGAGGGCTAAGATATTTAGTCATCTTGTATGTGTGATTATGATGTTATATATCACTCAGGAGAGCCTGATTGTAGCT
The DNA here is from genome assembly GCF_000455745.1 of Alligator sinensis. Taxonomy (NCBI): domain Eukaryota; kingdom Metazoa; phylum Chordata; order Crocodylia; family Alligatoridae; genus Alligator; species Alligator sinensis. The sequence continues at coordinate 1,124,218 of NW_005842241.1, read as the reverse complement.
ATAATGTGTGTGTTGGAAGGAAATTAAAAATATATATTCTCAGACTCCTCTTTCTTTCAGTGTATGTGTATGTTCACTATATTTATAAAACTATATGAGAGGTGTCCAGACTTTGAAATCCTGAGAAGCAAATTGGCACATTGCTAGGAGGATTGTATCTCTTTGTGTGACTGTCCACATGCATATTTCTGTTAAATTGTACCTTACTTCATAAATGAATAGAAATCTTTTCTTGTTTTGGTTTTCCTGCAATAAAAACCTTCTCTTTATTAGGTTTGTTTTCACTTTTGTTACAAGGAGAGGTTTCTCTTGGACTATATTTTATACATCCTCGGATACACGGTGCATGTATTGGAGTCTATTTTTCACTTTAACATTTCATGTTTACTTTGTATTAGGATTTAGTTTTCTGTTCCTGGAAGTATTTTGAAGACATATCTTAGATGTTGAAAATGGGTCCAGCACTTTATTAAGTTCTTCACATACGAATAACAGAAGGTCAAAGTTGAACCTCACTTGTGCAAAACTAACTAGATTCAGAAAGATTGTTGTTTATTTGTATGTCTGTGGTAGCTCAGAGCTCTAGTTATAGACCCCATTTCACTGGGCACTCACAGGACAAAAATAGAGTCTCTTCCAAAGAGCCCATACTTTAGGTATAAGCCAAGAGACAGCAATTGGATAGAGCTAAGCAGGGGAGTCCAAGAAAACTATGAGACAGTATTGACAAGATTAATCTCATCATATCAATAACCTAACAATTGTCAAGAGTTTTGCAGGCATCAAGGGAAAGGGAAGTTTTAGGACGGATTTGAAGGAGAACAGTGGGGTAGTTTTGTGGACATTTACAGCCAGCACTTTCCAAGGCTGAGGGTAGATTGGAAGGTGTGAAGATACTTATTTGAAAACTAGACAACGGATGCTGGTGTCAGGGGGAGGATCTAAGGCAGGAGTTAACCTCTCAGTACTAAATGAGAGAAAATAGGGATGGATAAGCCAAGAAGGGCCTTGATAGTAGTCAATGTTTGATGTGGTAGAGAACAGGGAACCAATGGAAGGATGCAAAGAGAGTGGCAACAAGAGTCAAAGTAATGGGCTAAGAAAGATAAACTTTCTATCAGCAATCTGGAGGGATAAAAATAGAGCAAGGTTTGTCAAGGCCAGCAAAAGAGATGGTGCAATAATTCAAACATGATCTGTTAAGAGCTTGTCTTCCCATGACCTTTTAGAAATGTGACCATATCTTAACAGTATCATGTAGTCCGGATGCGAGGACCTAGGCAGGGTGGTTCACTGGGATTGATAAAAAAGGTCACTGGAAGACGACTTGAAAGCTCTGTATTTTAGACAAATTGCATGTGAGATGATGGCCAGTCACCTTTGACAAGCTATGCGAGAGAGTGATGGAGAGATGGAGATTTCAGCTGGAACAGAACGAAGCAGGTCTGGAGTAGAGAGATTGGTTTGTGGATGAGCTTCCATCGAGATGATGGAGAAGAGAAAAGAGCAAGGGCAGAGTTCCGTGGAGAGGACTGGGTAGGATGGGCAAAACGGCAATCCGGCTGGTGGCTGGACTCTACTTCCTAGCAGCCCCTGCCCCCATTGCTGTGGCTGGTTTCCATGGAGACCTGCAGCAGCAGCCCCATGACAGTGCAAGGCCAGGGTTTCCATGGAGACCAGTCCCAGCAGAGCTGGCAGAGTGTGCAGCTGGACAGGGAGTGGCTTGGGGGCTGGGATCTTTCAGTGGTGGCGGCATGGTCTGGACCCGGGGCAGAACCACGATCCACTGCCTGTATGCCTCTGCCCAGGGTGTGCGGGCAGCATATCGCAGCTCTGCCCTGGCTCAACTGCAATGTCACTGCTGCAAGATCCTGGCCTCAGAGCAGCTCCCCACCCACCCAGCTGCGCACCCTGCCAGCGCTCCTGGGGCTGGCCTCCATGGAAATCCCAGTCCTGCACTGTCACTGTGCTGCTGCTGCTGGGGTCTCCATGGAAACTGGCCACAGTGTCTCAGACAGGGGCTGCTGGGAAATGGAGTCTGCCGCGGGCCTGACCTGGCCTGCGGGCCAGTCTTTGCCCGCCCCTGGAGTAGGATCTTCTGAGGGACACAAGTTAAAAATGATAAAAAGAGTTGGGAAGAGAGCCAAAGGACCATGGGAGCCAAGGAAGGATGAGATTTCACACAGAGGAACGTGGGCAACTGTGTTTATTCAGGAACCTAATTTGGCAGGGGGGGGGAAGCTGCTTCATATTAAAACAAAATTTACTGGCAATAGGATATATCCCAGATACAAAAGAGTTTAGTTTTGGAATGTCCATGTGTAATTGCAATATAACTTTATGTAAATTTAAAAAATATATATTAACCTTAATGTGAAAATCCTTTGATCTAATGGTTGTAATCAATAATGCCAATTGTATGAATAATAATAATTTTTAAAATTTCTTAATGCATTTGCTTTGAAGATGTATAATGGGGAGAACATTTAAAATTAAAAAATTGTTGCAAAATTATAAATTTGATAGGGAAAAGTTCTAGTATCTGAATCCACTTTCTCAGTTTTTGTAACAATTATATTTCATATTTCACAGTTAAATATGAGTTTAATTGCATATTTTCTTGGTCTGTGGCAAGGATTCTATTTAAAATAATTTATTTTCAGTCTGTTTCATAAAGATCATGTTTGTTAAAATATTCTGAATTGATACTTAATATCAAAATGTATTCTTGTTTTGGAAAAGAATATTTTTTTTCCTACCAGACTGCTGTGCTGAAATGTAAATTAATGAGTCTAAATTACTTCTTAGCCACTCCCAAAAAAAGAGCTGCAAGAAAGTTTACATTGCATTTTCCATTTATAGAATTATGATGTCGTATCCCTTTAGGAGCTAACAAGGGCAAATATGACCACAGGGTGGTGCTACTGTAACAGTTTTAGGGCTTTAATTCTGATAATATTCATTTAAAAGTTTTAAATACCACCTTTAACTTTCTCTCCATTCATCTCTACAGATTATTTCAAACCTGTACAAATACTAAAATCATAAAATGCTTCTGCTAGTATGGATTTTGTAGATATGACTGAAGTTCAGAGATGTCATTACTTCAGTCAAAACAGCATAGGGATATAGTCTTGAAAAATTAGGCTTCTGTTTTTATAAATGAACATAATGACCATGCTTTAGGTGGTTACACAGATTATTTGCAAGTACTGGTATGTTTCTAATTTTGAAGTAGTTGAATTGTTAATCCACGTGTGAATATCTGTTTATAATAGTATTGTAGTTTGCAAACTCTGCACATTGTTCTTCAGGTGTTATCTTTGTGCTGCTCTAGTGTAAGTGTCTGCATGTGTGTTCCTGTGAAGTATCCCATATCTGATTTTATAATCTTGATTGTAATTCAAAGTGTGTGCACCGAGGAGTGTCAGAGGTGGAACAAAAGCAACAGAGATTCAGTTACTGATGAGGACTGATAAGAAAAGGGATGAAAAAAATTCTAGTAAATGCACTCGGAAGACAAACTGAGTAGCAGGAAATATGCTGATTTCCACAGGATAACTGCTTTGCAAGTGTGTAAACCGATTAAATCAAGCATTTTATGAGTCGCTTACGTGGAACACATGAATGAAGTATAGAAAAGCTTACCATGCCTCAGAATTTGTCTGCCGACTACTCTTTACTGTGTTTTAAGTTAATTTGAAGGCTCAGGACAAGCATAGTGGCTTCTTAACCTGGCTGTGGAAATATCATGTATTTGTGTCCAAGAAGGCAGTTTTCCTGAAGTGCTACCCGGGAGAACTGCTCTTCTGGTGTGGTTCAGTCCCCGCCGAGGTGCCGCAGCTTTAAGCCCTCTTTATGGAAATGGGAGTCTCCTCCCTTGCTTGTTCCGAGGGCCTTATGGCTAAGGGCAGGTTAAACTCAGGGGCATCTGAACCCCAAGCCTCCAGGCTTGGGCCTGCAAGTAGGATGCCCGCCAAAGTTTTTGGAAACATCTGAAGCTCTGGGTGCGGGTGGAGGATGTTTGCCGGTAGTAGGGCCACTTATTGTTCTGGATACTTGCATTTGGCGTTAGTTTTGGCTAATTTGGCTGTGGATACAAATTAAATTTAAAAAAAAAAATTACAGCTGGAGAATTTTTAGTCAAATTCTACTTTTATATTTTCAGACTTCTAAATATAGCAAGCTGGGGAGCAGAGCCCAAATACATGGGCAGCATGTATTGGTTCTCACTGGTTCTTAACCTTTTATGATCTGGCAGCCTTCCCCACCCCATCACTGTCCCTTGGGATCTGTTCCCTCCTTGCAAAAGTGCGGAGTGCCAGGCTGTCCCACACACACTCATTCCAGCACAAGAAGCAGCAGAGTCATTTGTGCAGCTCTTAGCAGAGTTAAGTACCCTGTTGTTCCCTGTGCCAGAAGTGAGCACAAACAGAATCTTTTGCATGGGGTTTTGACCAGCCCCCCTTGGTGCTACTCCTGTAGTCCAACAGTTGAAAACCACTGGTCTAGTAGCCATGATACTGGGCTGGGACTCCAGAAACTTCTCCTTCTGGTTCTTCCACTGGCCATCAGCAACTCATTTCACCTCTCTTTTTTCCTTCCCATCCTCCATATGGGTTGTGCCACAACCCATCGAAACTGCATCTCCAACCCCACCTGTTCTCCTATGCCTCAATCAGTCCACTGTATCTTAGGCTACAGTCCTCATGTGCTAACCAGGATTCACTCTGCAGTCTCCTCAGTGAAAAGTCTATGAAAAGTGAGTAACATTGTGAGCAAGCAGCCTTCTTAAAGTCAAATATTATTTATTTAGAACCAAAGCATGTAAAAGACAAGTCTAAAAATAATAAATCAGTCTACATGCATGCCTTCCCTTAAGGCTTACCCATCTCCAGGTCTGAAAGGACACAACTGCTGCTGACACTCCACAAAATCATTTTCTGGGTCAGGTGGGTTATAGGTGATCTGACCATTGACATCATCTTGCCTGATAATGCAAGAGACTGGACTTGAGGGGGCTTATGAGATCCCTTCTAGATCTGTATTCCTCTTCTTCACCTGAGAAGTGCTTTTTAATTTCTCATAGTCTTTTGATCCATTTCCCTGTTTGCCATGTAGCTGTGTCGCTTCGGACGGATCCTGGAAGTTAGTCATCAACTTGTAACAACCCCTTCAGTGCATCTCACTGTTTATTAGGAAGTTTGTTTTTCTTCTTGTCCTTTCAACAGCCCATTATTAAATTAGGTAATATATTCATTTCAGAAACTAATAAGCCAACATAGTCCATGCATAGCATTTGATGAAGTAGGCTGTTACCTGTGAAAGCTTATGCCTTTCTGAATGAGTTAATTTTTAAGGTGCCACCCTGCGCTACCTTCTGCCATACCTCTACAGTAACTGACTCACTGACCAGGTCACTTGTAGTATTATTGAAATGTATAGCAGCTCTTCATCCATTACAGTATGCTCTTTAGGTCACCAGCTATCTTGCACTAAATGTTTGCAAAGCGTTCAGGAAATGGATTTCCAAATTAAGTTGGTCCTCTAGGTTTTGTTGTTACCCAAATTACATCTACTACAGTTACAAAAATGATGGTTCAAAAGCTATTGACTGAGTCAGTTAAACAATAAGAAAATAAACTTACTTATCTTAACAGAAGTTTAATAAAACAGTTGTCTGTGGCCTTTTAGATTGATCATTGAAACAAAAAGTAGCTTAATGAAGTTGCCTTAAAATAAATTATAATGCAAATTAAAGCTATAATTTCTCCTAAATTCTATGCATGTGCTTCCTTTCTAGCTTATCCCATTCCAACTGTAAAAAAGACTTGCCAGAAAATGCAAAAATTATTAGAATTCCTGCACTTTGAAACTAAGACTTCCCTCTGAAGTTCCCTTGGAAGATTCAACATCCATGTAAACAAGATTCCCCAAAATACATGACCTTTCTCTCCTTAAACCTCTTTTTAGGTTTCATTTAAAATAACTGATTTAACTTACATATCCAATTTATATGCTGTACAACCTCATTCTAGCAAGCCCTGTTTATAACAAATACCTGCTTTTAGCAATCCCAACAGCAAGCTTATTTTCACTATTATGATACAGCACATTGACTAACTGTAGTATACTCTCTTTTAATGAGCTTTTCTCCTAGTCTCATGGAGGTTTGTTATCACGATGTTGTTCTATAGCAATGTTTTAGGTGTATGAACTAGTTTTCACCATTTCAGCCTTTGTCATTCAAGCAATGGGCAGGATTCTCCTGACATGAAGGATATGTAAAAACCGTGCAGTTGTGGCTCAATTCCAAAGATTCATAGATTCGTATTAAATTCCAAAGTATATTCAGAGACAGTAGCCTTCCAAAAGGCCTAAAGGACTATGGAGCTGATGAGTTTTGACAGCATCCTAGCCATTGCCATTATCTCATCATTCCCAAACACCTCCGGTCCTTTCCCCAGCATCATACAAATCTTCTGAGTCCTCAGGTGCTGTGCACCAGAAGAAGTGTGTGGGAGAAAAACTTGAAAGCCAGTGACAGAAAATGTGGGTTGAAACAGACAAGTTGAGCATGGTAGCTTGTGCCCGAAGCAGCAAGTGAGCTGCTGGTAGTATCTCAATGAGGCTTATAATGTGAAAACAATACTTTATTTACAGGAACTTCTATGAAGAACCTTACAGTAAAGAATGAACAGTTTCGCTATTGTCTTTGCAAGGGTTTGGGACTTAACTTTGTGACAGGATTTGTTTTACCTTGTGCTGCTACTTGTCCTTGGGGAATACCTGTGCCATGTGCTCTCTGGCCCACAGCTGGTTACCCTGGGTGGGATAGGCAAGGCTGGGGCTGGCAACTGTGCTGGCCCCAGCAGCCTCCCCTGGGGTTCTGGAGGCCTTGGGGAGCTGCAGTTGCAGCGCTCCTGCTGCTCAGAGCCTGGCTGGCAGCCAGAGTTTGGATCTAGCCAGCCAGGCTCTGGTTTTGGGTGGCACACACTGCCTCCACATGAGCTGCCCCACTTTTGTTTCACATGGGTTTTTTTGACCCCAGGATCTCCCAGGGTCAAAAAATCCACCTGCACTGCTACCTTGCAGTGTGGGGAACACCTGAATGTGCGGTGTGTGGTGCTGCAGGTGGGTCTGCGGTGCCACATACTGCACAGCCATGCTCGTCTGGACATGGCCAGAATACCCAGGAAGAATATGGCATTCCAGGATCAACGTGGATAAGGCAACTTGCACCAGGAACATCTTGGTTCCACACATTCTGGACATGCTGTGTTCCCAGGAGGACTTGCTCTATGCCATACACTTGACCATGACTACATTTTGCTTTCCAAAAACCAAGTGAATGTTTTACTGGGAGCCATGTTGTATGGGAAAATGTGGTATGCATTTTGCACTTTTGAGCTATAATTTATTTGATTGTTTTTGATATACTTCAACTAGAAATTATGAGGTAGGCTTTTGAAGAGAGCTGGCTGATTGCCTTTGAAAAATATAGCCTATATACCCAGTAAGTTGCCTACAAAATGACTTCGAATAAATCTTATGTACTGAGTGGTCTTTGAATATAAATTGCTACTAGTAAGTCCTTTCCCCCCGTTATTAGACAACTAAAAACTGATGTGCTACAGGTCACCAGAGGATAAAACTTCCTGTGGTGAAGAAAATCAAAAAAGCTGTATTCCGTCAAAACTTATTCTACTCCAGGGATAGTTTTATGTGCAGCTATTGGCAGAGAAAGTGTTGGTGGTCAGAGACATGCAACTGCTGATGGATAAAATCTTTTTTTTGTGTTTTTTTTTTTTTTGTCGCCAGCTCACATACATTTTTCCCCTTGGGGAAGATATGAGAGAGAGAGAAAAAAACCACAAGTAACAGATAGCCATATTAATCTCCTTCTTGAAGGCACTCTCACACGCCCTTTTGATGATAAAAGAACCAGAACAGAATATAATAGAATATCTACACTTTCTCCAGGAGCCAAACTTTTCCTTTTATGTACTCCTCCCCAGTATTAAGAAGCCCTGGAGAAGGAATTCAGAACCTTACTTTTGTGCCTTTTAGTAGTGGTAGGCTTTCATTACTCACCAGCCTGCCTTTCCCTGGACACACATTATCTAACATTTAAGTGCTGGAAAGGGTGGGTTGGCAAAGGAAAACCTGAAGGAGGAGGAAGAGTCAAGGGTCTACAGTTAAAAGTTGGGCTGCATGATCTTTGTTTATGATCTTAGTTGTGGTAATGGTAAGAGGCCTATCATATGCTGTATCACTTTCTCCTTCTGTTAAAATCTGAGCTACTGTGGGTGAGCTGCTTTTCTGTTTGGAAAATTCCTAGATCGTTGTGCTTCAGTATAAGAAAGAAGGTGCATTGTAAACTCAGAAGTGTTTGCTGCAAACCAGGACTCTATCTGGCTCAGTCAGAAGGGCACGAAAGGCAAAGAAAATTATGTCCTTACTTCAGTGATCTTACAAGCTGAGGGTCCAATCCTGCAGGGTGCTGTCACCGTTGCCTACCTTTGACTTCAGTGAGAACTGAGTGCGTCCTGCCCCTCAAAGAGTAGTCATCACCTCTGCCAGTTCCGTTGGTCACTTAGATCCTGATCCTATCATGTGCAGATTACAATTTTTTTAAATAAGTGTCTAAGGGTGAGTAATTTAAGTAAGTTTGGTGAAAGAAGTGCATTTGAAGGAGGGCATGGAACACAAGCAGTACAGGGAAAATGGAGCTTTTGTGACATCTGTAGTCAGTTTAGGAACAAGTGGAAGCTTTGTTATGTACAAAAAAAATTTGCAATTCACAAGACATGTTTTATTATTTGAAGAAAAAAAATTAATACAGAATAAAGCCTAGTAAGGTTTCTGTTAGGAAAACATGTTTTTGTCCACAAAGAAAAGCATTTAAAAGGTTTCACAGACTTTTTAAAAGTACATTTATTCATCTCAAGCTCCTACCAGTGCGAGGAAAAAATATGCGTACATTGTTTTTATATTCTTTCCTCTGTCCAAATTCATGAGTGGATTTCCAAACTAATTTAAGAACATATGCAATTCCATTCTGGGTCAGACCAATGGTCCATTTTGACTAGTATCCTGTCTCCAGCAATGGCAGGAGTGGATGCTTTAGAGGAAGAGCATATGAACAAGGTATATCTAGAGTGGCCATTCACCACCTTTGAAAAACATTTCTAACTATCTGAATTGGTCTAATAAAAGATATTGGATTTACCCAAAGAACCTTGTCTGTCTTTGAAAAACATGCTCTTGAGTCTGGCACCTTAGACCACTTGGCTATTTCACTTATTTCCTCTACAAAATTTGTTACTTCTAATGTACAGCCTGGAAAAGCAGCTGGTTCTGTGCATTCTTTTAATTACTGAAGTTTAGTAAAGATTGTAATGTTTGCCTTCCAGTTTCTTGATAGACTGGTCATAAAGTCTACCGACAAGCTTCACAGACCTCAGTCATCCAAAGTTGGGTTAAAAACGGGCAATGCAAACAACATACAGTAGTATCTAGTCTTCAGAAGCTGAGAGAGTCCCAACCTCTGTCCAGGGCAAGGACTCTCTCTCTCTTCATTATGTGTATTAATATTGTACTTCTAATTATTATGCCTGACTAGTACCATCGCATGTGACCTATAAACATCTCAAACTTTGTGTAGTTTGTACAACTGTCATGACACTGACTTACAAAAACATTCAGAGCTTACAATAGCTTTCCAGAAAGTTAGCTATTAGTAGGTAAATCTCCCTATTTCTAATAAATGAGTAATCTTAAATAGTTTATAAAACCTAGGTTTTTCAGTCTTACATATGGTCCTACCCGGTATAGTTAAGGCAATGCAACTGCTCCTGACCCATTTGAAGAAGGGCAGAGATTGCTTTCTAAAAGCCTTTACATTTAGTTAAAATAGTCATAATTTGAAAATCTACTGTGCACTTTCCCCTAAAATAAAGGGCAAACTCTTAAGCTTACTAGCAAAATGAAAACATGTAGTTCTCCTCATACCCCAACTTCTTTACTGTCTCAGACCTTTGCCAGTTATTAGACTACAATCATTAATTACAGGAACTGTTGTGACAGACTTCACAGTTCTCTTTTGTACTTTTCCCACAATACAATGTCAGGTTGCTGGAGAATTTCAGAAACTTTGAGTCACTTTCATTTTTTAAATTTACTGTAGATAAGCTGAGCTTAGGTAGCTGAGGTCCGACTTTTGTTCCTGCTGCTCTTTTAACCCAGTCCTAGTCAACAGTGGACACTCGGTATATGTTGGTATAATTCCAGTCACAGGAAAGAAACAGAGAAAGCTGGCTTCATGTCAAATACCAATGGAGAGTTTAAGGTGGTCAAAAACAGTTTCCAACTCTGTTTGCTAGGTTCAAGTACACCAAATTAAATCCTGAATGGTTAAAAGCTCATGGCAACTCCCTTTATTTAGGAAGCAAACAAAATATTGAGTATGTCCAGAAGATAAAGCTGCATTATATGCAAAGCACAGAAGGACATTTCCAAGGGGTTTTGAGTACCTCCGGTGCCTTTGTTTTTTGCTGAATTTTGTGTGATGCCCTGTATCTAGCAGAAGCACTGCATCTTCAGCATACAACACACATCTGTCAGCGTGTTAGAACTGGTTTCAGGAATCATTAAACCTTGTGACTATGTATAGTTAGTTATACACAGCCACAATATGTAATAAGTGAAATATATATCTTGGCCTAAAGCTGTATCTATTCCCTGTTTTTTCTTAAAACTTCCCACCATGGCACTGCCCCTGGGTCACCACCACTGCAGCCAGTAAAAGAATAGAAAAGCTGCTAGTGATATTACTCCAGGGTCATGCTGCGCTGCACAGGAAGAATGGTAAAAATGCCAACTTCTTGCCTGCACTTGCATTCCAACTTCTGCTACTATGCATGGAGTCACACCAGTGCAGTTGGGGGTAATTTTAAGTTAAAGCTCTAAGCAGATGAAGGCAAACTGACAAAGAGCTAGCTAAACTGACAAAGAGCAAGCTCCTTGGTTGTGGCTGTTGCTGTTGCTTTCTGAAGGTGTCTTGGCAGTGGAGGAGGAGAGAGTGGAGCCACTGTTTTTAAAGATCCTGAGGAGCCTCCTCTTATAGCCTCTAAATGCAAAGAAATAAATGATCGGATCAATGCAACAGTTCATGTTCATCATAGCCACTGTGACTTGTAAAGACATCTTGAAAGCTTTCTGCTCCAAGCAGGATGGCTGGTACAAGATCTTCCTGATCATGAACTGAATGATATTTACATGGTAAGGGCTAAAACACATCACTACAGCCAGGAGCACCACCACGATAACTGTGACAGCCTTTCGGTGGTGCCCATTCTTGTCGGTCAGAGGGTTTTCTTTGGCTGCTCTGCACAATTTGAGGTTGATCCGCACGTAGCAAACCAATATAATTCCGACAGGCAAGAGGAACCCCACCATGCAAGCTCCCAGGAGGATGATGGGAAGTTTGGGAATCTCTTCAAAGTTGAAGTACTCCATGCAGGTCAGCTTGTCTCCCATCATCTTTGTCATGGGCCGCATGAGCAGTGGCATTGTCTGGAGGAATACTAGCAACCAAACCACCCCACAGATATATTTTACACGGCTGACCCTTCTGAACTTGCCCAGGCACCGGCTACGGACCACTGCAATGTAGCGGTCCACACTCACACAGGTCATGAAGTAGATGCCCACGTAGGTGTTCATGTAGAAGATGAAAGCTGTCACCCGGCAAAACAAGTCCCCAAAGGGCCAATTGAATTCCAGGAGATAGTAGGCAATCCTTCCTGGCAGTGCAAGTGTGAAGAGGGCATCAGACAGAGCCAGGTTGATCAGGTAGAGGTCAGTAGAGTTGATTTTCTTCTTCCCTCGCTGAAAGGTGACACAAAGGGCAAGGATATTCCCACAGGAGCCAAAGACCAGCAGGATTATGTAAAAGCATGAAAAAATCACCTTTGCTGTGTAGCGGTGGTGATGCACGTTGCAGCCGCTGTCACTGCTGTTGGTGAGGTTGGCAAGCAGCAAGGCGGCAGCAGCCATTCCGTGTGCGTGCTTCTCCTTGGAAGAAGAAGAGACAGCTGACTTACAACAAGCAAGACCCACAAGCAAACCAACCAGGCTGTGAACCACAGCACTCTCTCAAGCTTAGGAGAGTCTAGTGAAGGCTCGCTTTGCACGAGCTGAGGGTGAGGCTGCTGTCATTTAGAAAACTCTGATTTCAGTCACATTCTCAATAAGACTGTGACTCCCTCTCTGTCTCTTAAACCATTTCTTTTTCAGCTAAAGCCAAAGGGGGGTGTAATCTGTAAAAGAGCACCTTTGAAGGCTGTTTGGACAGTCGATGAGGCACGATGTCACTGGCTGCTGATTGGGGGGAACGTGGGATCTCAAACCAAAAATTCCATAAGCAGCGAGGGTTACGGCACCTACCCAGCCTACACCCCTGCAACCAAAGAGGGGGAGTTTACAAGAGCAACATCACTCACCAGGCCTATGTTTTTCTCTGGTTTTGAAAGAAAACCAGAAAAAAAAGAGAACAAAGAGAAAAATGGCCATTCCCAAATATTTACTGGGATAGGTAAGGATGAACCCTCTTGCAACATCTATTTATCCTTGTTTAAAAACCCTAAACAACTGATAAAAAGGGGAAAAAAGGATAACCTCTCTAAAGGATGTCGCCGGTGTGGCTGCAGTCACTACCCATGGCCAGCTCCTGAAGCCCTTGCTGGGTCTGCCTGGGCTGCTCCCTCTGGGACAGGGCAGGTCTGGCGCTGTGGGGTACGCGGAGTGGCACTGAGGATGCTCTGGCCCTTGTGCGCTCCCGGATCTCCATCTGCTGCTTCCAGCTCTGCCCCGCCGGTTTGGGAACCCGGGGACCAGGTCAGGGTGGTGGGGGCCACCTGGCCAGGAGGCAGCAGCGGCAGGCACTGGGGCAGCTGCAGCGGGCAAAGCGCTGCGCATCCGGCGGGGGGGTTCTCACCTGCCTCCGCCTGGGGGGTCCAGCAGCCTCCCGGGCTGCCCCTGCACGGCCCCACATTGGCCCTCTTTC
>NW_005842241.1:1029716-1110966 GCF_000455745.1 Alligator sinensis | reverse complement strand
CACGTGCCTGGCCCCGGGCAGGCCGAGAAAGCCCCGCGAATCCCCCGGCGGGAGTAGGTGGCAGCCTCCCCCCGGCCTTTCGTTCCAGCTCAGCGCCTGCGGGCGCGGACTGACCGCCCCGACCGCCGCCACGTGATTGGGGCTCGGCGCTTAGGCAGTTTGCCGCGCTGCTCCCGCGGGTTATAGTCGGGACAATACGGCCCTTGGGGAGGGGGAGGGAAGCAGGGAAGGCGCTCCCCTCCCCACTTGCGGCCCCTGCGCTCGGTGGCTGGGGGGACGGGGGAGAGTAGGGTGGCCATCGTAGAGGGGATTCCGGGTTTCTCCTACTCTCCTCTGTTGGTACGAAACCCGGCGCCTTTAGGTCTTCAAGAGAAAAATAGAGGACATAAAGACGTCCCGCTTCGTATCAGTCAAGGACAGAGGGCACCCGGACTGTCCTCTAGGATGGCCACCCTAGAAGGGGGTCTAGGCGGGGAGCTCCCAGGCCCCAAGAGGGATGTGATTCAGGCGTCCAGAGCCCCACCATGTTCTGGCAGCCAGGGGCCCCTCCAGCTTCTGCCGCGATGAAGGGGCAGCAGTGAATAGGAGGGGAGAGGGGGAAGATCACAGAATCAAAGAAAATTAGGGCTGGAAGGGGCTGCAGGAGGTCATCTATTCCAGCCCCCCTGCTCAAAGCAGGACCAGCCCCAACCAGGTCATCCCAGTGCCCAGCCAAGACTATCTGCCTGGGTCTTAAAAACCTCCAAGGATGGAGATTGTGAGAGGAGAGGAGAGGAGGAAGATTTATGCCAGGGGCTCTGGTGCACGCCCCCCTTCTCTTCCCCTACAAGAACAGAACTTGGAAAAAATAATAATAATAAAACCCACCAAAGAAGTGTTAACGCGTCCTCCTCCACAAATGACCACCTTGGAGGCTTCTTCAAGGACACTGAAATTCTTGAGCTACTTTCCTGGATGCCCACAGACTGGGTAAGACCAGCTGTCCCAGCCTCCTCCTACTACTACACAACATGCACACTCTGTATTCACGTACAGTTGTGACAGTCGTTCATAATTATACCTCCGTCACAGCTTTGCCTCCTCCCCTCCCGGCTGTGCTTGGCACCCTCCCCTCTGTTGTGCTGCCAGACACCCACCCACTGCCCAGGTGTGCGGGGACCTACAGCTGGCTCCAAAGCATGAGAGCCCCAGGGGCTGCCCTGCCCCACAACAGCTGTGATGGAGGTATTACTATGGACAGTAATTTTTTTATAGGATAAAGGATATCTTTGTAACTTTTTTATACAATACAGAGAGGAAAATATGTTTGTTTGACTGTGTTTGCCCTGAAGTCCCTTCTAAAATCTGGACATCTTTGCCACCTTAGGGTTTCATTTGAAACACAGCAAAAGTATGCCAGCCTCAGCAACTGTGCCACACACTTTAAAACCAAAATTGTCTTGGGGCACATCCTTAGCTAGCCAGGCTCCATGTAGACCTGCTCCTTACATCCAGGAATGGGTACTGAACAATACGAATGTGTTGAAACCACTACTCATTAATATAATCCTTCATCATTTCATCATTAAAACAAATTTGAAACAAGAATGCTGCCATAGGTGGCAATGTACTACCTCAGGGTAGTATAGTTTATAGGTGAAATCCTGGGTTTTTTAAGTCCCTGGCAAAAGTACCCTGGACAGGGATGGAGCCTAGATTTCATTCTTTGTATATTCATACCAGGGTACCACAAGACTGGAGTCCCCTGTGGTTCAGTGGTAGAATCCTTGTCGGCCACATGGGAGACCTGGGGTCAATTTGTGGATGCTTGTACAAATACAGCCAGGGAAGCACCAAATGTCTGGTCTCAGTCTGGCCTTTGGACTCTGTCTTAGTGACCTAAAGGAGGGATGGAAGGTCTGGGCAGCCTCCTCTCCTCCAAAACTCCTGCCTAGGTATATGCATCAAGGATCTGGGTGACCTCACATGCATATACTGTGATCTGGAAGGCTCAACAGCTGACAAACTATAAACTAAACCACAAGACCCTATAAAGGTGCTGCAGAGTCCCATGCAATGTTAGCTTTGCAAACACCTACACATGATTCACAAGATAGGAAATTTAAAATAGAAATCCAGTGTCATAAACATTCTGGTCTATTGTGTTCTTTCTGAGTTCTTTGGAACAGAAGAATTACTCTATTATAATATTTTTCTCAGTCCAAACATAAGTGAAAACTAAGAGCTGATATTCTGTGAGCAGTATGCTGAATTTAAATGGGGGTACGCTGAATCTAAGAAAGTTAAAACTCACTGCCATAGAGACTGAGTCAGAGAGGCATAAGCTTCTGTAGGCAACAGCTTGCTTTGTCAGTTGCTCTAAAATTTGCAGAAAGCTTCCATCTCCCAAATAATTGGGATTCTATCTCTTTTTTTTTAAGTCACATCCTTACTGGTATCTGACAGCAGCCTGCATAGAAAGAAAATCAGGCAGAAGGCTTTCTGCAAGTCCATTCAGAGCATCTGACAAAGCAAGCTGTGATCTAGAAAAGTTTGTGCATCTCTGAACCAGTTAGTCTCTAAGGGCATCTTTACACATGTCCAGGGTGGAGGGGTGCTTTACTGTTCATTGAAGTGCTGGCAGAGTCACATGTATTCATTGTCCCGTGCTTCAAAATACCAGCAGGGGAGCTTTAACTTAAGCTTGTTGGATGAGCTTTAGTTAAAGCACTCCCACTGCCATTGTGAAGGGTGGGGACGCTGATACATGTGATGCATCAAGTCCGCAGTAGGAGCAGAAGTCCGGCAGGTGTATAAGGTACTACCCTGCCCTGCCTTCTGCCTGATTTCAGAATAACACACTAACTACCTCCCTCCACTCTGTAAAGATACTTTTAAGGCTGCGTAGTATGACGCTGGACAATAAAAAGGATCTATTTGCTTCTTTGGAGAGCTGGACTGATCTTTATGTTCCTACAGTACTTCCTACATTTCCCAGGGGCTCTGATCTTTAGGTGCAACCGTGATGCAAGTAATACAAAAACCTGGGAATAGTGTTTTGCTCAATTGTCTCCTACACCCAGGTTGGTGCCAGCTTATCTGCATTCTAAGAAGCATAAGAAGGAGGGGCTCCTGGACCATTTTTAAAGTGTGAAGAAGTGCAGGTATGAGCTCTAAGGGTGTTGCAGAATTGAGCTCTAAGGGTGTTGCAGAATTGCAGAATCTGAGGGTGTTGCCTTGAGAAGTTGCATATCTTTTAAGGAGCAAAGGGGTATACAGTCTAGAAGGTGAGCTGAAGGAAGACATGCCCTGGAAGCACCTGGGGAGCTCTTCTGCTGGGGAGAGCATTTTTCACACCTCATTGTAGAGGAAGAAATCCTTGCAATACTCAGGTGCTTTTAGCAGGGTGTTAGTGAAATGCCTGGCAAAACGTGGTGCTTCTAGAACAGTGGTTCTCAGCCTTTTTAGACTCAAGGCCCTCCTTGATAGACTCAAGAAACCCTTCATTAGACTCAAGACATCTCACAGAAAAAGCCAATTCTTAATTTGCACTCATCTTTTGACTACAGAAAAAGAAGAGAGCAAATGTTCTGATGCGAAGAACTTAGAAAGATCGTAACAGGTCAGAATGTTTTTAACCCTGTGGCTTCCTATTTGAGATCTTTGGGCACATTTTATCAACCATATTTGTACCCCTAACAGTGCATTGCATAGCACCCTGCAACACCCTTGAAAGGATCCTAAGGCACCCCAGGGCATGTTGGCACCCTGATTGAAAAAAATCACTGTTCTAGACTCTCTCACAGGCCAGCAAAACTTAGAAATCCTGAAGAGTGAAGCTTCTTCTTTTTATAGTTTTATTCATTCTACCCCTTTTTTTCTTTAAGACCTCCCAGTAAACTAGGAAATTCTAGGCAAAAATTCACAGGAAAGACTGATAATATTGCATGGTAAAGTCTGAAACTGGGAAAACAGCAAAGGCAAAGGTAACTCTGACCCTCTGATTGTCTTTGATTATGCAGTGTTTTACATACTATTCCCAAAATGCAAAAATACAGTTTTATCTACAAACTTCAACACACACAGACATGACTCCATGTATGCCAACTCTGTGAGTCATTTTTATAAATGCTACACAGCAAACGATACTTGACGCAAATTAATACAATGAGTTCGGTATAACTGCTCAGAGTAATAATGAAAATTCACTGCAACCCCTTACTCCAGCTTTATAATTAAGATACTATGGCAGTCAAATAATTTATCACTGTATCGCATCTCAGGAAAGGTCTGCTGCTGGGTGAATAACTGCTGACTAAATTATGAAAACACATACCTAAGTAAGAAGGGAATTTACCCTGAACAATTCTGCCAATAGCTATCTTACTCTTATTGTGTTTTATACAGTGCTCTTATGTGTCTGAGGCACCTCTCGTGACCATAAATAGGCTGCCATCATACAAATGACATGCATGTCCTAGAAACATTTTGTATTTCAGAAAAAGTCTGAGATGCTATACTGCTATACTTGGGATTATACTGCACAAATTCTGCAAAGGGAGAAGAACTATGCTTGTATTTGCAACCCTGTGGCACCTACTGTTTATCATGTGCTTACGTGAGCATCTCTAGTGTTCTCTCTGCCTAGAGTGTTGTATGAAACACACACATGGTGCAATTCTGGCTACATTTTAGTCAGTGTTAGTTTTGCCACTGGCTTCAACAGAATCAAGATTTAACCCACACCACACAAACTTTAGTAAAATTGTTAACTAACTGTGATAGAAGTTTTGCCCAGAAGGTTTGGTTCTATAGGTCAATGGAGGATACCTTAAATTGTTAAGTACTTTGCAGGATTAAACCTTGAATAACGTATGACAGCTGGGTGTACATAACATAGCATCCATTGTGTGATACAGTGTAGTGGTAATTCATGATAGGAACTTTCTTGATGGATTAAATCTTCCTATTATAATTCTGTATACAAGTAATGACATTAAATATGTATTTTTTAAAGTATTGCAAACCTATGAATAGGAATCCTATTCACTTAAACCTAATTGTCTATGCTGCTAAGAGTATAGTTGAATCCCACAGACAATGACCTTGGCACTTGCTGCAAATCAGTGAACATGCTATGGCCTGGAGCACTTCTACTATGGATGGGTGTGCCTCAATCAAATATCAGATAAAAATAAGGTAGCAGAGCTGGAATTGTGGTTTTAGCCTGCATTTGCAAAGTACCTTCCTTTCAGCAGGTGCAGGAGCAAAGCTAGTTATTCATCAGTCGCATAAGAGGGGCCCTTTGTCAAGGTGTAGGGTAGGCAACTAAGGTTTCTGGGCTTCAGTATTTGGAGTCAAGCTGCCTAAAAAGTAGAATTAAAAACAAAAAGATAAGCTATTAAAAACCATGCCGCCAGTCACTGGGATTAAAGAGGATTAAGACAATATGCCTTCTCTACCTTATTTTTTCAATACAAGTCAAAGGAAGTGGGTTCTTCTTTTGTGCAAAACATGGCCCTGCGTGCTAATCAACAGGTGCTATGTAATAATAGCGAAAGCAAGCTCCACCTATTTGCTTCAGCCCAGCCAAAATTCAGAAAGCAAGGAGCCTTTCCCACCACCAATTATATTTGACATATTCAAAAACAGTAACATTCAGACCTGTTACCAGAGGATGCAACTCCATTTTCTAACTTGTGTGATTGCAGTTAGCACATCAGAAATGCTGGCTTGTGGTACGGATTTAGATAAAAAGCAAATAGGTTTATCAGACTGCGAGAAAGTATGGAACCCACTATATACGACTTTCCTACTAAGCCAATAGCTGTTTATCTTGAAAAGAACTGTTACCCCTTTATCACCTGAGCAGCTAGCAAAGATTTGAGGGTTTATCAGTTATTTCAGGAAGAAGATAACATTAAGTTGTACTCAGGTGTTTCTCTGATGCAATAGTGTTTATTGACAAAGAAAGTACAAACCCCTATTTCCTGGAACACAGTAGGAGTCAACCAGCAAGAGGAAGTTTCTTTGATAAACGTTTCAAGCTCCTTTCCAATCAGAAGTTAACCTAAGTGTTCTGTCTAAGCTTTTCCAGTACTTATTATTGCTCTATTTGTCTTTGGCTTTCTGCTCCCTTGATGTTTCTGTTTGTCTGGTATTTCTCACTGTGTCTCATTCATACACATAGACATAAAAGTCCAATTCAATAAATCCCTGAGATCTAAACTGGTTACATAATGAAGTGGAATTCCCCGCCTCCTTGCTGTGCCTACATAGTTAACTACTGCTCTGGCTTTTCATGTGGCTTTGTGTTGGGCGGAGGTCCCTCTTGTTTCAGCTATCTGTTCCATGAAGGAGCTCAATTGTTTTTAACGTGTATCATCAAGAAAAGCTGCTTGTTAAAGCCACCGGTAACAGGAAAGTTTAGCCCAGCCCCAGCCAATACCCTGTCTTAGCTTTGCCCATTGTCCTGATGGAGTCTGAAATGAAAAAAAAAAAAGAAAAGAAAAGAAAAAACAGAAAGAACATTTAAAACAAACAACGAATTACAGATGACAAATTCTTAACTTTTTACATAGGGCCAAATTCAGTTGGTCTCAGAAGGCACTTATGTGGAATTTACCACTGGAAGCAGGCAGGGCTGGCCAGGCTTGGTGCTAGGCTAGCGCAGCCCCACTCCCTGTGAGCCAAGTACCACTCCGAGGGGATGGTGCCGCACCAGCCAAATGCTGAGCCTGGCTCTGGCCCCATCCCTGTCCCCATCCTCATCCCCTGCGAGCGTCACTTCCCCAGCCGAGCACTGAGCCTGGGCCCGTCTCCAACCCCATCTCCAGTGCTGCTCACAGGGGTTTGTCGGCAGCAATTTTTTAAGTGGCATGGTGTATAAATCAGGTTTGATTTTTAATATACCAAATTTGGGTTTCAAAACCCAATTTATACACTGTGAAATACTGTAGGTGGGAATTAGAGATAGAAGTCCACAGGAACAGTTCAAATTGGCCAGCACCTTGAAAATTCCACATATGCCTACATCTACTTCGCATCTCCATTTGAAACTACATGGGTCCCTAAGCAGCTTAACTCACATGTGTACACCTACGCAATAGCAACCTGGGCCCCACACTTTGGTGACGGACTCCCACCTAAGCTCCAGAGTGGTTCAAAATGGCTCTCAGAGATGCCAAGCTCCACTTTAGGAAGAGAGAGGAAGCAACCCTGACAACACCCATCACCCAACCCCTTGCAGGCAGCTTGTACTTGGGCTTATACCGTAAAAGGCCCATGAGGCACCAGGTCATTGCAAGGCAAGCATTAGGTTTATTGACTGTGAAACTGAGACAGAAAGGGCTGCATGAGAGTGGGTTCCAGAGAGACTGGTTAGCTTGTCAGCCAGATAAGTTAGCTGCATAGAAATAGGAAGCAAGGTAGAGGAGCAGAGCCTGGAGAGGACCTCAGAGGTGTGCAGGGATGGTGATAGGAACGCTTGGGGTAGTCCAACTGGGCATGGAGGCTGGTAGGGCACCTATGCAATGAATGTGAGGCCTATTTGCAAGCCTGCATGGAATTAATGAATGCTTTCACTGCCTTGTAGGTTACACTTAATTTGGAAAAGGCTAGGGGGAGCATATCCCAACAGAAAAACCCTTGGTAAAGGCCAAAGAAAAAGGATAGGGGGAAGTAGGAAAGCAGGTTGTGAGGCAGCTGTTATAGAGAGAGATGTGGAAAGTGTTTAGAAAGAGAGGAGAGAATAAAAGATTAACAGTTTGAATGCTAGAGGAGGTAGGAGGAAGGAGTAAGAATGTAATTTAAAAAATGACTGCTTTAGAGCAGGGAAAAATATAGTTGTAATAAGAAGTCAGTATCAGAAAAGACTAAGTTCTGTGCAAGAAACTGTGAATGTTTGTAACAGAAGTAAAGCCTAAGAAGTGGGCTGTATTGCAGAGATTGTTGAGGTGTCTGTGCAAAACAAAGAATGAGCAGTGTTGTATGTTTGCTCTGTGTGTGTACTGCAAGGCAGAAAAACTGCTGGAAATAAATATCTGCAATCTCATTGGTAAAGGGGGTGAGAAATGTGTTGTTGGGTTTTTTTTTAACCTCCCCTCACTCTTCAGAAATAGTGTGAATCTTTTAGAGAGAAAAGTGTTAACAACTTGTTAAGGCAAAAAAGGTGTTTCTGAAAACTTGATAACAGCTATTAAGAGTCTTGCTGTAATTAATAAAGTTAATCAAAACAAGTAAATGAAAGCATTTCCCAAGGTGCAGGCAGAAAGACTTAAATGTGGCAGAATATACTCATGTGTTTTGAATAAGGAATCAAATTTTCCCCATAAAGGCAGTGTAAATATTTATTAAAGGCTAAAATAGAATTATACCTTATAGTAGATAATTTAAGATAGAAAATTATAGTTTAGATGTTTAATATGTATAGTTCCCCAATGTTTGGTCTGTTTTGAGGGAAAACAAGAAGACCTGAACACTGACAATAAACTTCAGAGCTTTAAATGCAGTAACAACTGTATAGCTCCTGGTATGGCAAAATACTCTGAAGTTCCAGCAGCTATAGCAGGAAGGGTAAAATGATTTTTAATACTGAATTTTGCTAATATAATCTTTTAGTATTTCCTTGGCACAAAGGTTCTGGTATAATTTGAAATTGATATCCATGGGCACAATGGATTGTGTTTTGTAAAGGTCCTAATTCCAGTTTCCAAAAGGTGCAATGAACCATTGAAAATAGTAAAATAAATGTAAATAATCCTTGACTTTTAATATATGTGTATGTACACAAGAAAAACACCCAGAGAATTGTTAGATTCATAGATAGATTCATAGAGTTGGACCTCAGTGGGCCATCTAGTCCTACCCCCTACCCCTGGCAGGCAAGAAAAGAGTCACCAACCCTGGGGTCTCTTCACAATTGCACATCAGCATTGTAAATGTGTAAATATGAATAATATTTTACTGCAAGGAGTTTTCCTTGCCAGGTTTGTGTGTTTGGTTTCTTTTCTCTCTCTCTTTTGCAGAAGCTACAGTGTAAAATTCAATCTAGTAGCAAAGGTGACTGAAAGACTACGAGGCCTCATTCCTATCAACAGCATTTTCTTCACCTAAGCCATGGTTTTATCATCACAGCAAAATTGTTTTGTCTGTCTGTTTTGTGTTGTTTGTCCTGTTGTGTTGTTTCTGTTTGTTTGATTGATTGGTTTATTTTAAGCTGGCAAAAGTTTAAATGTATATGAATATCATAAAGATGTGATAAAAATAATTGGTAATACTCTCTTTAAAAATTTAATCTGTCTGTGGATCCCAGACCAGAACACTTCCATCCGGTTGAAGTTGTTCTAATCTTTGAAACAAAGAATAGCAATTCGTATGAAATTTTTAAGTTGTAAAGTTTACTTGCTTAGCAAAATGGCATTTAAAAATAAAAGTAATATGTGCGTATTTAGTAAACAACCCGATAAAATGTTGTAAAACTATAAAAGAAATCTCATTTGTATTTAGATGCTACTTATAACACCAACATACCAGGATGTGTATGGAAACTGCATTAACCCATTGTTTTATAAGAAAAGATTGGCAACCCATTTTATGGGAAATTGATGATCAAATATTGTATTTATAGCTGGGTAACGTCCCCCCCCAAAATCCCCAAACCCAACATACTTTGGAATCCAAGTGAATTGGACTGGTGCATATCATTAACCGTCTTAGTACAGTGGTATATGAAATATAATTGGGGAAAAAATCAAAATGGGTACATGTGTTTCACTCAAAGTTATTCAGTGGTATATGAAATTTAATGTATTACATTTATTTAAAAGCCACAGGATGCCAGTGACACCAATGGACTAAAAGACCAATGGCAGTTAAACACCGATGAAGAAGAACAAGTGTTAATTTGTATTTGTTGTTGTGTTTTTCTATTTTTATTATATGTGTGTGTCATAATATTTTGACTTAGCTTTGCTTATTTTTTTTCTTTGTTAAGCTTTATTAGCATATTGTTATGTTTTTATTACTCTTCTTTTGAGCATTTTGAATTGTGCAAGCATCTTAAAAGAAAATCATCCCTGGAGATGGAATACTTTAATTAATTTCCATTTCTCTTTAGGAATCAATTAGACTATCTTAAATTATTGGTTACCAAAAAAATTAACAAATTAGCTATTTTACTAGTACAACATGAAAATACAAATGATGATACACCATTGGTATGATATTTTCACAGGCTGGGCCCCATCTGGAACAGCAGTCTTGAATGTTCTGTTACACCCTGTAATTGTATTGTTTATATTGCTTGGAATAATGTTCTTTGTAAGGTGTTATATGTGGTGTCAAATGAAATCATTATATCCAAAACTCCAGACTCTTCAATCAGAAATTAAGTACCTGACCTTTCAACAAATATAAAATGTGACCTATTCTTCACTATCATTTGAAGGGTCAAAGGGAGGACATGTAGCATGAACTAAACTAATGTAGCTGATGTTAACATAGAATGTAATAGTAGTGAACCCTAACCATGTTAGTCTTGTCCTGTAAGTAACTTGAAAACTCCATTTTGTATTCTTTTGCTTAACATAAGTGAATGAACTTTGCATGCCCTTTATGTATGAGTGTATGCGAAAGGGTGAATGGTGACAGAATGGCATAGAGACAGGAAACGAAGATTTAACTGTGTTTGTAAGCAACAAGGCGCCAAATGTGTAAGTTACCAGTCAGTAAACTAATTAATAGATGGCTGAAGATTCCCTTTGAGGCCTAGGGAACAAAGGAGATAACGAGGAGGAGGAATGTACACATCCTACCAGATAGGTAGCAAAGACACTCCAAGGCAGAGATACCAATTTTTACGACCAAACTGACCTTTGGCTGAGACAAGCAGAAGATGGATGAGAAACAAGTGCAAAAATAGAAATTGGGTATGGAAAACCCCAAAGTGCAAAACAAAGGATGCCAATCCCCATAAAAGAGGCCTCTGGAATATACCAAGTGGGTGAGTGTCTCTCAACTGCTGCTTTCTCTAGAGCACAGATGTGTCTGTTCACTCTGCTCCAGCCTGCTATCTGCATCTTCTCTCAATAGGTCTGGGCTGGCCACTCAGTACTCCTATTGAGCAACTGCTGCTGGTAACTATAATATCTGAATGGAATGGTTTTTTTGTGTTTGTGTATGTCTGAGTATAACGATGTGTAGGATGATTTGTGTGTGTCTGTATGAGTGGTGTGTCCGAACCTCTATGTCTAATTCATGTAATCAATAAACATGGCATTTTGCCTTATCCTCCTTAATAGGGTCTTGCTCTTGATTTGATAAATGGTAAATCACAGTAACACTAGGAGAAGTACTTGGAGGAATGGAAACAAGCCAGCTTAAGTTGTTGGGCTTGAGGACTAGAGTCCCAAAGGGGTTTGCATTTGAATTAGGGATGGTTAGGTTGCTGTTTTGTTTGAGTTTCCCCAAAGGACCAGGGGGTGGCTACAGGGGTAGAAGAGACCATGGGTGGAGGGCCTGGGAAGCACTCCCCATTATCAAGGACTGGAAATAGACCTAAGCTGAGAAGGCTGATGCTGGGATAGTGAAACTGGAGCCCAGGAGTGTCTGCAACCAAGTCCAGGCTGAGGCCTGGAAGGTGCGGTCTCAGACAGTGGACCAGGGCTGAAGGCTTGGCTAGAGAAAAAGGGGGCCAAGGCTGGAATGGCTGAAGCCCTGACAGGTGTTTGGAGGCCAGAGGGGGTACTGTTTTAAAGAGTAAGTGTTGATACTGGATTTGGACTCAGCACCTATAACTTTGTTCTGGGGGAGCACAACCTTCAGACTGACCACAATACCTGCCAGTCGATAATAGGCAAATTTATTGATACAGAGTAAGAACAACAAAGTAACAATACAAACAATCAAACAATTCTATATCTACCAATCTGTCATCAGTCAAAGTATATCTGGTCAGGATGCAGACTCCACTCTGGTCAGGATGCAGACTTCGCTCTGAGGCTCTCTCTCTTGGGTGTCAGCAGTCTGGAGGTGGGATACTGAGGCCCACAGCCCCACTCCAGTGGGGTGCATGAGTTGGGCTACTGGTATGCATTTGGTCCATGGTGGCCTCAAGGACTCTTCCTGGGGGACAGGGATGGGGATGGGGACCCCTCTCAAGGAAGAGAAGGAGAGAGAGGGAGGGATGGGACAAAGGGAGGGACCCTTTGTTAATCTCAAGTCTCTGCTTTTGTATTCTCTTTCCCCCTTGATGACTCCTGATGACTTAATTCATGGCTATTTCCGGTTGGTTGTCTCTCTGTGGTCACACGTCTATGTAGCCTTCCGGGCCTTCTCCTAATTTGGTCTGTTCCCTCCAAACCAGGACTTAGGCCCCCTTGCTCTCTGAGGCCTTGTTGCTGGTGTCACTTATCTTGTGTTATGGGACAGTATGGTACATACTTCTTTGGTTCCCAGGCTGTTTCCTAGACTATGTGTCTTTGTTGGCCTTGTTGTGCTAGACAACCCATCTACTTCCAGGGCCATGGGAAGCTGTCTGTGTGTTTCCCAAGCTCTTTAGAAATCCATTTAACCACTGCTGCCCATCTTGACCCCTTATAATGCATATATCTATACCTATAAGCCAATTGCCAAAAAACAGGCCTTTATATACTGTTTCTAAGCCAACATAAGTACCCCCAAGGAAGCACAGATCCCCTAGTATGAGTGTAAACCTAGCAGCAAGGGAGAGCTGGCAGGCAAAGAGACCAGAGAAGCTACTCCCAGCCCCAGGGGCTGCTTCTTCAATAAACACAAAAAATCAAAGGGGTGGCAGGTAAGAGACTGGAGGTGATGTGGGGCTGGAGACAGCTGGTAGGCCGGTTGGATACCAGGGGTCATGAGGTAGTGGGGGTGGTAGACCCACAAGGCCCGTTACAGTCCTTGCCCTACAGTCCTTGCCCTACAGTTACCCTAAAATAGGCTGTTACCCTGGTTGGGCAAGGCAGAATCCTTTCCTCTGCTATAAAGCTATAATATATAGGTGCTATTAGTTTCTACTGTTGGTAGTAGGACATGTCCCCTGCATACCAACTGTCTGCAAACCATTTGATTAAGTCACATTGCTATAAGGGGACTTTCCACAAGCAAATTCATAGGATCATAAGAAAGTGGAGCTAGAAGGGACGTTACAAAATTAACTAGTCCAGACCCCTGCTCAAGGCAGGATCTTCCCTGACCAAATCAGTTTATAACATATTTTCTTGGCATTTATTATACAGGTACTCATCCACAGTCTTGGCTGTCAAGAATTCTTGCTTGATTTCTAGCTTAATTTTTCCAGTTTCTGGATGAAGGAATGTTTCCCCAATCACAGTTTCGATTTAAGACCAGTTCAGTTGTGTGATTTGGAATCCCATATTTCCCAGTCTTTTTAACACTTCTGATTTTATAAGCATCATGTTTGAACAACTGTGTCTGTTTCAAAGAGTATAACATGCATCCAATAGCCACATGTCCATCACTATTAACGACCATGACCTAACCAAAAATGATGATGCTGATCCTGGTACTTTCATGCTCTGACCTTTCACCTTGGTGTTCTCTCCCGTATTCCAAACTAAGGAGGGGATTTCACTAGGCACATTTACTGTTTTGTGTGGTTCAGCCTTATGTTTATAATAGTCTTTCTATTTATGGCCACTTTTTCACTGGATCATTATTTACCCGAGCCATTTCCCTTAACTTTCACAACCTGGATTCTCAGAAATGTCACTTTTGTCTGTAAGTCATCTCTCAGGTCTGTCAGGGGAAACTGTAGGTGCTGCCTTTTTTCCTTTGGTGAAGTTTTCAGCCGCTGCTTCAGATCTTGTTTTAACACTTTTCAGATAGTTCAGACCTTGTTTTAGCTGCTTGTGTCCATCTATGAACATCTCAATTTTATGTTCTGCATGGCTCAACATGAATGTAAGCTCAAATGTCCCTCCTTGGAAACTGTATCCCACTCCTTTCATTAGTGTTACCCTTTTTGACCTGTACACTGAACCAAATTCAAAGTGCAGCAGCTCAGAAGTGTGTCTTTAGGAATTGATGTTGGACTTGAGGATTCTTTGTTTCCATTTCCCTGCATCCTCCTTCCCTACATGTTCCACTCTGATCAATCCTCTACCCCTGAGTTAGCCAATAGGTGTGGGCGAATTTTAGTTAGCCAATTCGATTCACGGGAGATTCAGCCTGATTCAGCAGCCGAATCTCCAAATCTGAATCAAATCAGGAGACCAATTAAAAGGTCTGAATTGATTCGGAAAGATTTTGAGATTTGGAAGGCAGGCTTGCAGGAAACAGAAACTGAAAGGAGGGAGAGGGAAGGTTGGGGGGGAAAGACTTCTCTGATATTAACATCTGTAGCTGGCCAGTGACTGTGATCTTTGCCTGAGTTCCCTTCCAATCACAATGCTCTGGGGGAGATACATAGAAACAGTATCTAAGGCTGTCTGTGAAGTGATCTGTGCCTTTTGTGAGCTGTGTTTCTTTTGGACCAGCAGCATTTGAAAGGCTCTGGCTTGCTATCTAGTTTCTTGGTAGCTAGTCTCTCTTCTTCCGTGTTTTCCCTGATAGTGTGTCATCACTGTGCAGGAAAACACAACATATATTACAGACACACACACATTGTGCAGCACACCAAACATTATGAAACATGCTGGAAAGGCAGGTGCCAGGTCTTCTGGCAGGGGAGGGAGAGGGGGCAGATGGAGAGCTGCAAGGCTCCCACCACCAGACATAGATGCACCCTCCTTCCTGGTAGCAATGGGTCTTCTACTGCTAGTGGGAGCAAGGAGGAGGGAGCAGTGTCTGCACCTGCACCACCTCCACTAACACCAGTAATAACCACCAGCACCAGCATGAGTCTTCACCCCAATTTGAGTTCCCAGCGTGAGCCTTCCAGTGCCAGAGGAGGAGCTGGATCTGGAAGCAGAGGAGCTGAATGCCATAGCCAAGAAAATTCTGGGGAAGGAGGGGGAATCTGAGTTTGTTCTCCACACACCTCAAAGTTCCCCTACAGGCATTGGAAGGCACTTATGGAAGGCACTTTGGAGGAGGTTGTGGGGGCAGGTGGCTCAGCTCCTCCTGTTGTTGTGCCTCTGCCTGGTGAGGAGGGAGATAAGGCAGGAGTGGGTGGGTAGTGTAGTGTGGGATCATTTTGAGGTGGCAGATGATCTGAAGTATGCTACCTGCCAGCACTGCTGAAAGCAGATCAAATGGGGCAAGGAGGTGAAACACTTCACCACCAGGGCAATGCTGCTGCATCTCAGGAGGCAACACCCCCTTGCCCTTGTTCCTCTTCAGTCTCAGTGCTGGCGATGCCCTTCTTAGCCAGGTGATCCCCATAGTGAGGGAACCTGAGACCCAAATGGAGAAGTCCCAGGGGATCAATGTTCCTGGCTGGGGGAAGCCGTTGTCACCAGACATGCAGGCACTGGTGAGGTGGCTGAAGGAGGGCATCAGGAAACAGCTGGATCTGTTGCAGTCCAGTATGGTCTACATGCATGTGTGACCCAAGGGTGAAGGGGAGCACCACCAGCATCAAAACCCTCAATCATTGGACACAGGTGATGGTCAACAGAGTCAGGGAGGTGGAGGGACGTGGAAGAGGGGGATCCACTTTCCCGTGCCAGCACTCCCAGCAGCAGCCAGTCTCCTCTACCACAGCTACTGCCAATTTGGGCCAAGGTCATGACTTCAATATTGGGGTCCAGAGGCACCAGACCCCACCATCCGGCAGATAGCACAGAAGCCTTGGTGACTACCTTTCTCACTGAGGACGTGGAGCCCCTGCACTGCGACCCCTTGGCTTATTGGGCAACCCGCAGCCAGGTATGGCAGGATTTGGCCACGGTTGCCTGGGAACACCTGTCCTGTCCACTGACCAGTGTTCCAAGTGAGAAGGTGTTCAGCATTGCTGGTGATGTTGTGACACCCCATCGCACCTCCTTGGATCCTGGTTTGGTGGAGAAGCTGGTGTTCCTGAAGGTGAACCTCCCACTGCTGGGGTTCGCCAAGCTCCATGTGCAGATGCAGTGTGTGCCACCCTCCTCACTTTGCACCTATTTGCTTTTTTTATTTGCATTCAGAACCGTTTAATGCCCTACTCTCAAAGCTGGAGGCAGTAGTTTAGTTTATCACCAACCAGCAGGGGAAGAACATCTCTCTGCTGAGCTCCCATGCCAGAATGAACTTGGAGGTATGGGCTGGGGCTATGGGGAAGGAGGAGACCCCAGGTCCTGGGCATGACCTAAAACTGCACCCTGCTAGGGTAGGGAGGCCTGGTAGTACTGCTGGTGGTGCAGCAGCCCAAGAAAATGCCAGGACCGCAAACCTCCCTGGTGAAAGTTGGGTTGGGGGTGCCTGATAACCTCCAGCCACCACATGCATGAACAGTCCTGGCTGGGGAAAGCCCAGACCTGCAAGATCTTTGAGAGACCTGAGGCTTACTGGTTGCAATGGAGTTGTGAAGGGGAGAACATCCAGACAACTCAGATGTGAGCTGAGGTACCCTTGACTGGTCCGTGTTGGGGCCAGGAACCAAAGGGGGGGGTCAAAGGGCCAGGGGCCCACCACAAGGAATGCCCAGAGCAAGAGGCTCGGGATTCTGATTGGCGTGACAGTGGGGCCAGGGTCTAAGGAGGAGCCAAAGGTCCGAGGAGACCACAGCTGGAAGACATGAAGGATGCAATCTGTGAGGCATGGGCTGCAGTGTAGGGAAGGTAGGGAGCTGCAGAATGGATGTCACCCCTAGACATCAGGGACCTAAATGGGCAGCCTTCCACCTGGGTAACATCTTAATCGGTTTTCCATCATGGTGTGGCAGGAAAAAGAGGTGTGGGTAGTTGCCGCAGAAACAGGTGGGCAGGCTGAAATCTAACTGGCACCAGGAAGGCCCCCTGTTACAGGCTACCATCTCTGCTGAATTCATCCGACTCTGCCTTAACACACACAAGGCAGACAAGGTTCTTTGGGTCAATCTGATATCTTTTATTAGACCAACTGAATAGTTGGAGAAATATATCTTAGCAGGCTCTTGGTTTTAAAAACCCTTCATCAGGCGGAAGAAGTATCTGCAATTGCTGTGTGTGCTCTTTCTGGATGGAATGAATATAAAGAAGCCAGAGGGCTGGTATGCATACAAGAAAGCCAGTTGGTGAAAATGTAAATTGAAGTGTCAGGGGGTGAGAGACAAGCTGGGGAGGGGAGGCTGGGGGTTGGGAAGTGGGGTGTAGCAGGTGAAAGTGGAGAGGTACCTGGAGAGTCAGATGTCAGGCAGGTTATAGAGTGTCATAAATCCAATGTCAATATTGAGTTTATGAGTTTTTGTGTCTAGGAGGTTGATGAAGTGAAGTTCACAGGTTCTTCTGTGAAAAATGTTTTGTAAATTCCCTTTGAGGATCAGAACTGAGAGATTGGAGAGAGAGTGGTTTTCTTGTGAGAAATGTGCCCCCACTGATAATTGGGTGTTCTTGTCTTTAATAGATTTCTGATGTGCATTCATTCTGGTGCACCATTGTTGTTTGGTCTCTCCTATGTATTTTCCATCAGGGCATTTGGTGCACTGGATAAGATATATAATGTTTCTGGAGGTGCAGCTGTAAGATCCAGGAATGGTGATGGTTCTGTTATAGGGTGTAGTAATTGCGGGGGTACTGGAGATATCTTGGCAGGTTTGGCACTTTTTGTCATGGATCCATTCGGTGTGTTTTGAGCTGTAGGAAGTTTGCTTCTGGTGATGAGGTTCGCGAGGTTTGGTGCTTGTTTGAATTTACTGTGGGAATGTATTATTATTTTCCCTATTTAAACTGATTTTATTTCTATTCTGGAATTTTTTTTTTTAAATAAAAACTGAAAATGTGGAACACTAATTATAGACCTGTCTCTTGCCTTTTTATCTGACTTGGGTAGTAGTAAGGCTTTACCTGCTAACAGGGAATAGAGGTTCATTAAGAAATGTGATTGTTTTTTCACTTGGTTTACAAAAGGTATAATCAGTAAGAGAATTGTAACTGTCCCTGAATTCTAGATCTAAGCTTGCAAAAAAGTCCTGATCATAGGCTGTAGTCTTGTCTCCCAAAAGACTAAATAGTACAGGTTTCCCTTGATTTATGCTGTACATGTGTTCTTGGAGAATGGTGCATAAATCAAATTCACATTAAGCGAACCCACTTTACAATGTAACAAATAGAGATAGGTTCCCATAGCGGTGAGGGAGGAAGGGAGTGAGGCTGGGACTAGGGAAGGGGCGGGGCGAGGGGTGCTGCTCCCAGGGCTGCACAAGGCAGCAAAGCAGAGGGAACAGAGCAGCACTCACCCCAGCCCCGGCTGCAGCAGCCCCAGGAGCAGCCAGTGCCAGCTGCCTGCAGCTGCTGGGCTGCACCATGCTCCGTCTATTCCCACTCACCTCTGCTCCTGGGCTGCACTGTGCCCTGCTGCAGGCAGCTGGTGTCGACTGCTCCTGGGGCCGCTGCAGCCAGGGCTGGGGTGAGTGCTGTGCCCTGTGTCACCCAGAGTTCTGCTTGTTCGCACTCACGCCAGCCCATGCTGGAGTGGCCCTGGGAGCAGCCAACACCAGCTGACTGCACCATGGTACGACATAGCCCAGGAGCTGGGGTGAGCCCAGGCACAGGGGGAAAGGCAGAGCATGGTGTACCCCAGTGGCTGTAGGCAGCTGGTGCCAGCTGCTCCCAGGGCCACTGCAGCCAGGGCTCGGGTGAGTGGGGCCATGGCCCTTTCCCCTCCCCCCACAGACTTACCTGCTTGGGTGGGGTGGCATCTATGCTGATCACATAAGAGCGAATTTACCTTGCATATAACGAATTATGGATTTAAATATGCTCATTGCATAACAGCAAATTCGCATATAAAGAACCCACATAAATCGAGGGAAACCTGTACATGGTTTGTTGGTTTGGTTCAAATTGTTATAATGGATTATTTTGGGTCATTGCAAACACCAGTTATGAAGGTCAAATTGGACTTTCCCAAAATTCAGGGGGATTTGGGGTAATAAGAACACATCAAATGATGAAGTAATACTTTTCACAAGAAACAGTCCTACAAAGTATTTTGTCTCTATCTTATCCTTATTTCTTCCTTTTTTCCTTCCTTTTTTACTTTCTCTTCTGCTTATCCTTATTTCTTCCTTCCTTTTTCCTGGAAACCTATTAAATGACCAGAACCAGCATCTCAAATCTAGTTCCCTTAGGTTACAATGGGGAGGAGCAAGGAGCTTCAGATTTCAAACCCTGGATCTGAATTAACCCCTACAAAACTGGAAGAAATCTGTTTTTTCCAATCTAGTTCAGACATGGCTAAAATACTGGAAGAGCTATAGCATAGAAACCTTGTCTCAGATAATAGAAATCTGTCTCCCCACCTCCCCTGTCAAAATCCCTATAAAAAACTCAGCAGCTTTGCTGAGATTTCTGCTATTTCATGACAAAAAATCTCACCGAAATAATTAATGGGACTCTGGTGTCCTGGAAATCTAATCTGGATCTAAATCCAAGTTTTGGATATCTAGAAATAGACAATTTAAAATAAAATTTTACAAGTTCCCTATTCATGAAGTAGCATGGTTAAAGCTTTGTGCATAAAGCAATAGCTGTAAAGACTGTGATCCAGGAATTAAAAGACTGACAAAGACCTAGTGATAGAGTGTTTTTTATCTAAAATCCAAGCTAACCTTGATCAATTGGTAATTGAATGTTGGCACAATGCTATCCAAACCATCTCTAAGGAGATTTCTCTTATCCCCCATCTTGCATACAGGGCTGCAGGAATGACTGGTCTCAGCTCCACCCAGCTGCAAAGTGTTGTCATATTGCATGCTGGGAACTGTAGTTCTTATTGTAATGGCAACTGTGGTTAGATTTACATTATGCAAGTTAGAGGCAGTCTTGTCTTTAGATAAATAAAGGCTGGGCATGTGGATAGTAAAAGTACCAAGGAAATTCACATTATGAAATAACTTCCTCATTTAAGCATGAAAGCCACTTGTTCCCACATTGCTGTAGAATCTCCGGGTTCAGTTTTGATTCTGTAGCAGTAAGATGAAAGTTTTTCAATATCTGATCTGTGTGGTTAAAAACAATGTTTAAGCTCTTCTTAAAAACAATTAATCATATGTCACGTCTGGAAAATTAAGACCCTGTCTGTACTTTTTTTTAACACTGATGCTATGTGACCCATATACTGCACCCATGAAACTACACTAAAAGAAAGCTTTGGTACAAAGCCACAAAGTACCCCCAAGTGCCAGAATTCAACCTTAATTAATTTCCTCTGTATGTATGGGTCTTTAGTTATGTTATCATACACTTTTCTTTTGTTGATGACATCACTTCCTCATTAAGTGATTTTTTTTCTTCATTCAACATGTAGCCTTCAGTGGTATTTCGCACACATCAGCCAAACACGTTGCACCTAGTACAAAATAACACATTTCATTACAGGCATTTTTGTGGTGCTCTTTTCGTAGTATCTGAGCATTTCACAATCCAAAAATAATTTATCTGCATAGGACTTGTATGAAATTAGGTGAGATCATTCCCAATTTACAGTTGGGAAGTGAGATATAGATAGTCTAAGGTAAGAATGATTAAAAGTGACCACTAATTTTGGGTGCCCCAATGTAGATATCTAGGTCTGAATTTTAAGAAATTCATATTTTATAGCCATTATATGTTCAAATCAAACTTGTAACCTGACCCCAGGTGTCTCAGATTGGGTGCATACTATGAGGAACAAGTAATTGCTGGACAACCGTGTATATTTTTACATAAGTTATTTGCCCAACATCACACATGGACTCTGTAGGTGCAGGAAGGATAGAATCCACTTATATTTAATCAGAAGATTTTTTCTCTTTTCTTCCTGTGGTCTCCTGGCTTATTTACTGCACCCCTCTTGAGTTCTGCAACAAATGAAACTGGGATCTTGCAGACAATGGATTAATTCACTACACAACCTTGATTCATGCTCAGAGCATTGCCTGTCCTTTGCAGCAAATAAAGCACAGTTTTGTGGAAAAATGGTATGTGGTTCTTGGAATTAAAGATTGCTTCAAACACACATGCAAATGAAGATTGTTTGGACAATCTTAATCATGGCAGTTCCTAATTTATAAGATTGTAGTTTGGATGTTGCTTCTTTCTGATATCCTGCTGCCTTTTAAAAAACAAATGGAAAGTTTCACTCCATCACGTGGAGCCATAATGACTTCCAATTTCAGTCATCAACAGGGCTCAGAAGTTTAGATGCATAAACTAGGCTTGTACCCATCAAGCTAACAGAGTAATTGGTAGTAGTGTAAAGCTGTTAACCTCTATATGGACCAGGTAGCAGAGGGGAGTGAGATGCACTTTGCCAGTGGTTTTCCTAAGTGTTTTTTGACAGCAAAGGAATGTAGAAAGTTGACTATCAGTTCCAGTGTCCATAGTGAAACATACTCTGTTATAAACCATTTTGCCCCTCATTTTTCCATCATGGTTCTTAACCTCTTTCCAGTGCTCCTAACCCCTCATTATTGCAGCAATTGTGCCCCCTTTGCTGCTATCTGTCCCCCACATAAGCAAAACCACTTTTTCTCTTGCATGTCTATCAAATTACATAGGCCCCAGCTGCTGCTTCTCTCCTCACTATTCATATCAAATCCCCATTGTCTGACTCTTCCCTTTTCCCTCTGCACTTAAATATGTCTATTGATAGATAGATAGTTAGACAGACAGATATGTGTATGTCTGTCTAAACTAGGGCAAATTTCCTTACTAGTCAAGTCCTAATGGGACATTGCAAATAAAATGGAATCCACCATTTTCTAACTGAATTGCAAAGCAGAACTCCCAATGGGAGAAAAGTTTTTCTAAATACCCAGAGGATTTCACAGAGGGGAAATGAGGAAGTAAATATGCATCTATATCTTGTGTTAATGGTTAGCAGGAAAGTACAGCTCAGAAATCTCTACTTATCTTAGTTTTTAAACATTTTTTTTAGTTTACAATTCATCTGTCAAGAGTCATGTTTATATAAACAAGATTTGTTTTAAGACCACAAAAACAAAAAGTTTTGTGCATAAAGCCGGTTGGTAATGGGGCTTCCTTAGGGCTGGAGTTTTGTTATAGCTGTGATGGTCTAGGACATGTACAAGAGGCAAGGGGATTTCTGTGGTTTTTTTCCAACCATACAGTTGGTCTAATAAATGATAGTACAAAAAAACCCCAAAAACCCAACTTGCCTCTAGTCTGACTTGTCTAGGTATGTTTCTATATGATTGAAATATGTTTGCTAACAAACCATAAGGAGGCTGAAATTCATTTCTGGCTAGTCACCCCTGGAGTGGAAGACTGGTGGAGGATTCAGATGAAAGGCTTCAGCAGGCTTGATGGTACCAAAACTCTTTTAACAGATGCTCAGATTAGTTGTTGACTGTCTTGGGTTCTCTTCCCCACACTCTGGTTTCTTTCAGTCAGACCTTCTGCTCTGGCATTTCCTCCACATGGCTCTTTTCTTAAGCCCTCTCTCAGGTCTCAGTGGTCCGCACTTCTCAACACCTCCATCCACTGCATTCAATCCTGGCACCATATTCCACCAACTCTCCCCGCAAGTCTCCTTCCCTCTTCTCCTACCTCAAACTTCAAATGAATTCTCCTCCTCCTCCTCCTTTTCCAGGAATCAGCTACAGCCAGTCCCATCTCTCTCCTTTAAGCTGCCTCTTTCTCATCCAGCTCTCTTACTTCAAACCACTTCCCATCCCATCCAGTCCTTCCCTCTTTTTTGCTTCTTGCTTTCTCATTACTCTCATTCCACCAGATCATTCTTTCTTTCAAGGCAGCTACTTTGTTGACTTCATTACAGTCTCAACAACCGCCTTCCCATTGCATGCATATGGAGACATGCCCCATATGCACACAGTAGCCCTATCACCCCCATCTTCCACTAGCCTAATGACCCTTTTCCTGCCTGTAAATATTTAGTAAAAAAATATTTATAAACAGAGTGGGGTGGATGGACTGAAAGAGACACTTCTTCCTCTTATACCAAGGTTGTAAAAAATATAGTGCATAGTCCACATCTGGCCTGTGGAGCTGCATGATCTGGCCCATGAGTCTCAGACCATTCCCACATGCAGTGTGCAGAGCCAGTCTGGTCACAGGCTGGACCCAACACCATGACCACTTATTGCAGCACAAAGGGCACAGACAGAAGTTTAGTTGCCCGCTGTAGCTTGTGGCACTTGGCAGGAAGCGCCATGAGTTACAGCTATCCCTAGAACCCAGCAGACATTCACTGTTCGGCCCTGAGGGTTGGAAGACGAGCAGCAGTTTAGAGTGGCTGTGTCTTTGCAGCCACTCTTCCCTAGTAACAACCCTCCCCACTCTCAAACCCGACAGTGTTTTCAGAATAGAAAGGGAGGAGGGGAGCGGAGGGAGCTCATTCTGGGGGCTGCCCAGCCAGTGCTGGAGAGTGGGACAGGTGAATTGGAGCCCCCTAAGGTGGAGGAGCTCCAATCCACCCACCCCACACTCTAGCCCTGGCTGGGCAACTCCCAGAATGAGTTTCTTCTACTCCATTCCCCCCTCCCTGTTTCAGCCAAGCCCTCCTCCCAGCCATGCTGGCAGTTTTTAATGAAGGCACTCTGCTTTGGAGCACCTTCATTTGTCCCCTTATATAATGAAGGTTCAAACTGTTGCACAATTGGGCATTTTTAAAGTGCTCTGCAACTCTTAGCTTCTGTCAGTGCCTGCTTGTAGATTGCTTTCAATGGCTGATTGCACAACAAACTGTCATGTCTGTCAGTGCCTGCAGAGTCATTCTGGAGTGTGAGCTGCATGCTCAAAGAATGAAAGTACTTGTGAAAAAACCCTGATGTTCTCTGTTGTTGAAAGAGCTGCAGAAATCCACGAACCTATCACTAATACAAGGCAGGGTCTAAAAGGGCTGGGGTTGTACCTGAAGAGGATTGGGGTGGCAATACCCCCAAGAGGCAGAGGCCAGAGTGTTTCCAACTATCAAAGTGGCAGCAACTCCAGTGCAGGAAACCTTTCTCAGCACTTACTAATTTAGCTGGCATAGCTGGTAGAGGCTCTGGGTGGGACTTCATTCCCAACTGACTGTGTGGTTGTAGCCCCCTAAGTTGATTTGCCAGTGACTATGACTGTGATCTGTTTTGAGTTATATTTGAGGTTTAGTAGTTATTTTTTCCATATCATGTAGTTTGTTATCCCTTTCCATTGTAATAAACCCTATTTTAATTTAACATTTGCTTGGAAGTGGGAAGTTTGTTAACATTAGAACATGAACACCGCATACACCCAGAGGCTGGGGGGCATGGCGAGCTCCCACAGGCAGCGGCAGCGCTGTTGGCAGCAGGAGCATGGCAGAGGCAAATGGGGAGCTACTGCAACACTGTTGTGGGGGGCGGGGGTGAGTGCCGACCATAGTAGTCGATGACCACCTGCAGACACTGTCGGCAGTGGCCAGCAGCGATCGTGGACCGCCTGCAGACGCCGCCAGCAGTGTTAGCACCGGGGTGGGGTGGAGGGGTGAGCAGTGACTGCCCACAGGCTTTTCTCAGGGGGTGCACCGCCATGCTCAGGGGCTGCACATGCACCTGTGTGGACCCCCTATGCAGCGCCAATGCATTAGAACGCCCAGTTAAAATTTATTTTCCCAAGTTCTGCATGAGGACTTGAGCTACATTTTGAAAAGTTCATGTAACCCCCTAAATTTGAACCTGGCCTTTGTCACTGCAAGCCAGTACCTGGCAGAAGGTTTACAGCTGCTAATTGCCAGTTTCTTCAATGAAACTACTCATAAAAGTAAGAATTGATCATTTCTACCCATCTATATACTTACATGGTATCGTCCACCACACTATTCAAACAGATTTATCTATCGTTCAACCTCCCCTGTGAGATAGGGTAACATTATTTGTGTTTCACAGATAGGGAGCAGATGTACCGAATGATGTGACTACTGAGGTCAATATCTGGTTTGATTTATTTTCTTCATAAATGTTAGTTTTATATTTTAATGTCACAGATGTTAATTATTAAAGAGGGACCACTTTGATTAAATCACACTAGGAACGTTTTTTTGTAAGTGTATGGTGACCAGACTATCCTAAGGCTTAGTGCTCCATGGAAGATGGTTGCTTTTTCCTTTGGGTTCTATTCCTTACAGCAGTCATTCTGAACCTCTTTAGACTGAAGGCATCCCTTGGAAAATTCTA
The DNA here is from genome assembly GCF_000455745.1 of Alligator sinensis. NCBI lineage: Eukaryota > Metazoa > Chordata > Crocodylia > Alligatoridae > Alligator > Alligator sinensis. The sequence continues at coordinate 1,085,729 of NW_005842241.1, read as the reverse complement.
GTCCTTAGTTTTCAATCATTTTTTTACCCTATGGAAAAATACTAGAGCAGTTCTTCTGTTGCAAAGAACTCAGAAAGACCACAATAGGTCAGAACATTTTTAAGATAATAGTTTCCTATTTGAAATCTCTGGGTTTGTCTTGTGAATCATATTTTCACACCTAACACTGCTAACGTTGTGTGGTACCCTGTGGCACCTTTGAAAGGATATCAAGGCACCCCAGGGTGCTTTGGCATCCTGGTTGAGAATCATTGATGTACAGCTGTGCTAAATGGATCTCACTTCCAGATTCCCTAAAATCAGCATGTAACTTGCTGAGATTGCAAATAATCTTCACATACGGGCCACGCCTCCACATTTCTTATTTTGCCTGCATAGTCCCTATTAAAAAAAATCCTTACTATAGTCACAAAACCATCCTTATTATATATGTTTTAATATTAGGTGTTTGACTAACAGTTTTCATACTAAAGAATCGAAACTATTATTCAAAGAATTCGTTATTACTGTCTGAACTTTTTAATTTTTCAGCACTTTAAAAAATTGCAGTTGCTCTGTATTCAAATGTCTTTAGTAAGTTGTGTTAAAATGAGTCATATCTTATCTGATAGAAAATGGGAATACAAAAAATACTTTAAAAGGGTAAGAGAAACATGGTTATGTTTTCATATGTTGAGGGAAATTCAAAAGGCTCAGTAATTTCCCATCTCTCCAATGCATTAGTCATCTGCTTACTTGAAGTGACCTTGAATATCAATCATTTAATCACAGTTTCACAAAAGATGATCTGATTGTCATGGTTTTACTAGATTAAAAATACATTGAAAAGGGTTAACTGTAACTCTAGATTTATCATTCCTAACAATTCTGAATTAAATGTCAACTTCAAAGCAGGTAAAATCAGTGTTTATTAAGGAAGTGTGGTTTCATATGCTTAACTATTTAAAATTTGTTGCTTACATAGAGGGTAAAGATTATCATGGTCTCTCTCTGTCTTCTGCTTTGCAATTGAGCATTTGGAACCTGAATAAAACTAATGTGAGCTCTTTTGTTTCATTAATTTACTTTCTGTTCTGCCCTCACCATTCTGCTGATATAGTCAACAAGCTCCTAAGAGTAGATAGGTTGGCTGCAGTCAAGTTTCCACCTACACCCAGTATAGTTGTTATTAATAGTAGTAGAATTACAATATCACCTGAAGGCCCAATTGTCTGGATACCTGACAAAGTAAGAATGCCTGGAAAAGCTTTGAGTCTAAGTAGCTGTGAAAGATAAATGGGTAGAAGGGGAAACAGAGAAGCAGTGTGACTTGTCAAATGTCAAACAGCAGATTCATGGCAGAAGCAAGAATTTCAATTTAGTGTCCTTCCCACTACACAAGTGGTTTTCTACCTGTGGTTCATGGACCTCTTAGGTGCTGCAGACTATGTCTAAAGGGTCTGTGAAAGATGACTATGATCAAACTATGTAAATACCCACACTTACAAGTCAAAGGGGTTCACACCCCCATTCGAAATTCCCAAAGGGATCCGCACTTCCATTCAAAATGTTTTAAGGATCTGCAAATTAAAAAAGATTGAAAATAATTGCACTAGATCATACAGTCTGTCCTCTGGCACCTGTTTAATAGCAGTCTCTCTGTGGTACTTAATAATCCTGTATATGATGGGTGGAACCAATGATCTCAGATAACTTTTTATTTTTAACTTCTGTGACCTTATATAATTTTTAAAAGACACGTATAATATAATTCAGCTCCAAATCTACTTTATACTTAAGTGACTAAACACCCCAAGGTCTTGATCTAAAGCCCACTGAAAGCAGCAGGAGTCTTCCTATTGGATTAGCTGGTTGTTGGATCAGACCCCAAACTACAAGAAAACTCCAGCACATTTGAAATGGAAGTGACCTTGTATTAAATGTATTTCAGCAATGTATACCTGCAGATTTAATTAAGAGGAACCAGTATAATGTAAATTTACATTCTTGCTAAGTGTGTAGTAATTCCCTTGTGTAATTTCACAGAGAGCTAAGAACTCCAGGAGGTGAGTGGGAGTTAGGAGGTTAGGAGGAGAGTGGGTAGGTTGTCATGTTGGGTGATTTTCACTCTGGACTTCTCCACATCTCCTAATGTCTACAAGGGACACGGGGATTTATTTTGTTTGTTTTGTTGTGGATTCTAGGTTGTTTTGTGAAGAATAAAACCTGCCTAAGAAACAGACAGTGGAGCTGACTCACCTGTTCAAGGAAGCAGGGTAAGTGACTTGCTATCACTTAGATGAAGCAAAAAGGTGACAGATGTGTAAGATACCCCATAACCACAATGGTATAAAATCAATCACTGCCCCAACATGCTTTCAGTCTAAGGGCTTCATTTTCATGTCGTGCTAGCCTTACACTAAGAGATTCTGCTGATTTAAGTAGGGTTATTTCTAATTCACAGCACCTCACCAAATAGTAAGAGAGATTTTAGCTAAGGGGGGGGGAAGAGTGTATTTCTTTCTTTCTGTCACCCTTCGAGAATCTGGCTTTTTTGTGCATGTTACATTTGAGTAGCCAGAGAAAATACAGTAAAAAAAGCCACCACCTTTAGCAAGGGCTCTTGTATAATATCTGAATATGTTCAGTCCTGCTTCAGGAAAATGCGTATACATACACTTTACTCTGAGTATGTGAGTAGTCTTATTAAAGTTGATGGGACTACTTACCTACTTAAGTAAATCCTTTACTATGTAGAGATAAATGTATTTTTCTTTTGTTTCAACTTTTTAGTCAGGTAACTTTAGAAACAAAATTCCAACACAAAAGGAATGCACAAGAATGATGTATTGTGTGAGGTTAAAATTCCTGTAACTTCCAATATTTTCTCATGTTTTTTTTTACCTATGTGCTTATGTTTTAATTCCAGTGTTAACAAATCCTATTCCTCCTTGGTTCTTTCTTTTTTTAAATGGGTGGCTTTGCTAATAAGGTTACCCCTCACCACTGCTTTGCTAATATCCCATAGCATTTTCTTATCTACTGTATTTTCCTTTATCAATTTTCCTTTAGATTTTTCTAAAATTCCACACACCATTTTTTTCACACTTAGGTCATAGAGCAAAGCTGTATTCCATCTTCATGGATATTATTTGTTTTCTAATTCCCAGTCTCCTAACACCAGATATATACATTGATGAGTGATCAGAACAATTGATCGCGCACACAGACGTTGAGATTTATCAAGGTGTTGTATATATGGAACATACCAATCCCTGGATATGTATCTTGTGGTACAAAATAATGTGTAGTCCATGTTCAGGGTTCTTCATTCTCAAAATATGCTTGTGTTCTTCTCTAACAAATCTTTTGCTAACCTTTTGGATTCCTTCCTCTGTGCAACTCAAGACCATCTTGACCTATCAAGGGCTGGATTCATAACCTCATTAAACTCTCTACCAAAGGTCACTTTCCATTCCCTGAATGTTTTGGGGAAATATAGGGTAGCTATTGTGATTAATTTTCTTCTTAGGAGTCCTTTGATCAGAATGTACCTACCTTCTTTCTTTAGCATCGTAGACTATGTCTAGATATTCAATTGCTGGCCTTTTCCTATTAAACTATCTTGGGGAGCAATGTGGTGATTGTACCTGTTATCTACCAAGTGGTGGGTATATATGTGTGTATGTGCATGTGTGTGTGCACTCTCAGATACTTTTTGCACCTATTTTATAAATGGGTTTCTTGCAAAAGCCCAATATGAGATCTATCTCTTTTTACTGATTGCAAAGCCTTTTCTCTTTTAACAGAACTATTCAGCTTTTTAATGTTTATAGAAATAATGCCTATTAGCTCACCTGTTCCTCCACAGTTTACCAGTTTGTATCCTTTTTATTTCTGAATAAAAATGTCCTTAAAATCAGCTGAAGCCTTGCCATCATTTTTCTAAACTGTCTGATGTCAGCAGCAATCATAATAAATCTGCTAGCTGAAACTGTCTTCATGTCTCACAATATACATGTATTACTGTATTACATTACTATATTATTGGTCCCATCTTCTTATACATTCTAGCCCTAAAATTAACTTCATTTGCTGAAGCCTTGACCCACCATCTTCCACTGCCCTTATTAGTTACCTAATTTCCCACTCATTTAGATCCCCAAATGATCTTATTTTTAAGGCAAGGATGCAACCTGATGAAGAATAGCTTGAATTTGAAAGTCTGTCTAACTTTATTTCAGCCATGTAGTTGATTCAATAAAAGATACCAACAGAAAAAAATCCTTGCCTCTCACATAATACCTGGATCATCATGGCTACAGCTTTCCTTTAATACTACCTTATTTTTATAGCCTTTTCCTCTTTTTCCTTTCCTGAAATGTTGAGATTTACCCTAATCCTCAAATAGAGAGGGGTGTTTAACTTCTCCCCACTTAAGTATTGAACTCCTTCCTGGAGGATTCTTGGCTACCACCCCAAGGGGACTGTGGCATTATATTATAATTAGCCAATTGCCTGTCAAGAATGACCAGGTGGGGGAGTGGGCGGAGACAGAGGCCTGTGTCCCTTCCCCCTCGCCTCAGGCCGGGGCCGGGGCCATTCCCCTTCTCCCCCCCACACTCCGCCTTGGGCCAGAGGTGGAGCCTGGGCTGCTCCCTGCCTCCCCCGCCACTGCTTCGGGCTGGGGCCTGGGCTGATCCCCACCCCCACTTCGGGCCAGGGGCCGGGGCTGGGGCCTGGGCTGTTCCCCACCTTCCCCCGCTGCATTGGGTCGGGGACAGGTGCGCTCCCCACCTTCCCCTCCCCGCCACTGCTTTGGGCTGGAGTCAGGTCTGGGGCCGCTCCCCCCTCCCTTCTGCTGCTTTAGGCCAGGGCCAGGGCCAGGGCCATTTCCTCCCCCACAACATTGCTTCAGGCCAGAGCTAGGGCTGCACCCCACATCCCCCCACTGCTTCAGGCCGGGGCCCACAACCATGATAGCATTCATGGTGGCAGCGAGGCACAGCCTCCAGTAAACCCCCCTCCCCTTCCTGCTCCCCTCCCTCACCTGTTCCTCGCCACCTCCTCTCCCTGCCGGCTGTTGTTGGGGTGAGGGGGGGGTGCTGGCCCCTGACTCCAAGGAGCAGACCCAGGGGGGCCAGGCCTGTGTGCTCCGATCCCCGTCATCCCCCTCTGCCTCCAAGACAGCCAGTCAGAGTGCAAATAAAGCATTATGGACAGGCAGACAGACTTAGGCTTTTATAATATTAGAATTCTTCAGATACTGTTATCTGGTGAGAGTTACACAAAAATGTATTTCAGGCCCCCCTCCTCCCAATTTTTTCCCCTGTTACACCATATTTATAATCCTTCTCCACTCCATGCCCTTTGTAGTTAACCTTTGAATATGCCTGTACTACCCTATTTCCCTTATTAAGTTTCTAACATTATTGTTTTTATCTATTTTCCCCTTGTCATGTCCCCCCTTCCATTTCTTTTTCTTTTCCTCTCCCATATATTTCTTATGATAGTTCATGTTTCTAGACTTCACTTTGTTTGGATGACATGTCAATGTTTCTTTTTACAGATTTAAATACGTAGTGGGAAGAGGAAGTGGTTACTTTGATGAAGTCTCAATGAGCCTCTGCACGGCAATTATATAATTTTGTGCTGTGTTTAATACAGTAGTTGCATTACTTGTATGTTTTTGGGGAAGGAAAACCAATTAAAAGAGCCAGACTAATTTTGTGAGGAGGGGAAAAAAGTATCCCATTTTAGCTAAGATTTGAAGCCATAGAAATGAATTTCCTGGCTCCTTCTTAGACTGCCTTAATGAAATTGGGAAGACCCTTGCCATTAGCGGGTTAGAGGGCTCCATGATGCTGAGATTAGAAGGGAGATGGAAGTTGCTGGAGAAGAGCAATAGGCCAGAAAACTGGCTGTGGATTAAAGGCTGAGGGCTGAGAAGAAGCCTGTTGCTATTTATTTATTTGATTTATATGCTGCCCTCTCCAAAAGAGGCTCAAGGTAGCTTACAATAAAAAATAGATAAATTATAAATACAGATAAAAATATTAAAATAAAAGAATATATAATAGAACACATTCCCCAGACAATGCCCCAAAACAACCCACCTGCTGAAGACCTGGTCAAGTTAGTCTTACAATGCTGCCAGATGACGTCCAGGCTTTGACAGACTAAAAAAAGAAGAGAGCTGAGGAACAACTTCCCATGTGTTTTTACCAAATGAGCTTGGTGCACATTGGAGGAGATAGCTCTCAGCTGAGCTCAGGGATCATGATTGAGCATAATATTAGACAGGCTATCTGTTTAGTACATGCCTACCTAGTCAAACCAATTCCTTGGGGGTGTTCAGTGTTGTGAAGCCACTCTTGAGTCTTGATGGAAGACACTTATCAATTGCCTCACTGTCTTTACTTTTGTTCAGCTACAGTACAAGTTGTCACGTAGTCCCCATCTGTGAACTGTACACTGACCTGGGCCAGTCTAGGACCTGTTCAGCAAAGCCCATTGAAAGCATCGGAGATCAGTATCAGGAAGATGGATCATGGGATCAGCAATGAGGAAGACCATTGTTTTTATTGATGAAGCCCATTCTTCTCACCAACACAATTCATGCTGTCTTGGTGCTGTATGTTGGGCCACAGGACTTCTCTTGATGAAAGCCAAGCTACAGGTAGGTATAAGAGAGCCATACAGTGGTAGATCTGGATTGGCATGGAACTGTTCTAACAGTCTGAGAATTGCATCCTCATGATGAGTCTAGGGTGATGCTATATTTCTTCACACCACCAACATGGTAGCAGGGCATTCCGTATAAGATATACATTAGTGAATACAATGGCACATCAACGAGCCTTGTGTGTTGCAGACCAGCAGCAGACAAGTGTATTGCATTCTGTAGGAAAGTAACAGCTAGTGAAACATTTGGAGCACGTGACAGTTCATGCCCTCTATTGAGCAAACTAATCTACTGGCTTTCACATAGTAGTAGTTCCATGGCACCTACCACCCATCTTGGTAAAACTCTGGAAAGTTTGAATAAAAGACTGGTGCACTGAACTCTGTTACAAGAAGTCTTCAAAGGCATGCATTAAGCTTTTGCTGAAAGCAGTTTTTTTATATCAGCTGTCAGTGTCTGTACAAGGCAGTGCTGTGCTGGGACATGCTGTGCTGCCTCTGTGCACACCACTTCCTAACCAGAAATAGAATAGCTGATTTAGGCCAAGTACAGACATTACATTTTTACTGGTATAAGTAATCAGAAACTGGTCTATACCCATAAGAGAACAGAAGTTTTGCACAAATTGGCTGGTTTAAAAATGGTGGAATGTGATCTAAGATTTGCTCTCCCACACCAAAGGGTGAATGTGTGTTTTGTTTGCTACCAATCTGAACTATGCCACTTACAGAAAACTGCATAACTTAGATATTCTGCCTCAGGCTTTTTGAATGTCTGTACCTAGCCTTAGTGTGGAGCTGTGTGCAGGGTAATGGGCTCTGCTTCTCAGTAGAGATAGGAAATGGAGGAGCTGTCCCTGATCCTCAGTGTAGTGGAAGGAGCAGACAGGCTAGGAGGCATCCTAATCAACTGGGCTCCTTCTGCTTTGTCCTCCTTCTACCCCTCCTGTGAAAATGATGCGGGGAGGGTGGCTGTGTGGCGGGACACAGACAGCTTCATCTGCCTCCTGAGCATCTTTGATTGTCTGCTAATACTTTTGTCCTGGGCTTGAACAATAGATACCTGGGACTTGGTTAATTAATCTGTCACATTTTCTTTACTGATGGAGATGATAACAAATAATAATGGCCACTTCTTTTCCTGTTTTTGTTTGTATCTTTTATTAGTTTTGTGTATTAAGATGTCACAAATTGTTCAGTGTAGTCGTTTCAATATATTTATCCTTTCAAACCACTGAGTAGCATATTCCACCAAAATTAAAATCCTTTCCTACAGCCACTAGAGGTCAGCATTTAAATAAATTATTGACATTATGCAGCTAATTCCATCCTTTTTGCAGGACTAAGGCTACTGATACACAAGGAAAAATACATCTTTTTCTTCGGCAATCTCTTATAGTTCAGGATGAGTGTCTTCCATGAATGTCTTGTCTATGCATCCAAAGATGGCTGATGAAGCCAATCCAGGATCGACTCTGTTGCAACTCAGGCACATGTTTCCATGTGGGGTGGGTGGCTCCGGATTCTTGATGTGGTCCACAACACATTGCTTCTGCTGCTCCTGCTTTTCTGTCTCCTATTATCATCATAAAGTTTCAAATCAGTGAGAATCTTGCAACAGGCTCTTCATCCATTTGGGGCCATCTTGGGTAATAGTCTCCCATGAGTTGATGTTGATGTTGTATTTTTTTCAAGTTGGCCTTGAAGATGTCCATTAAGCACTTTCTCTGCCCTCCTTTTGATTATACACCTTGATGAGCTGGGAGAGTAAAGTTTGCTTTGGGAGACTGGAGTCAGACATCTGGATGATGTGGCCAGCCCAGCGAAGTTGATGTTGAATGATCATTGCCTCAATGCTCATAGTGTTCACTTGCAAGAGGATGCTAGTGTTGGTGCATCTATCTTCTCACTGGATTTCAAGGATCTTCTGCAGTCAGTGCTGATGGTACTTCTACAACAGGGTTGGACACAATGAGGCCCGCCACATTATTCTATTCAGCCCGTGGGGCCCCTAAAATTATAGAAAATTAATGTTTATCGGCCCCTGGCTGCCTGTCATGCGGCCCTCGATGGCTTGCCAGAACTCAGTAAGTGGCCCTCCACCCGAAATAATTGCCCGCCCCGTTCTACAACAACTTGAGGCATCTCCTGTGTGTTGTCCATGTCTCAGCTCCATACAGTAAGGTAGGGATCACAACTGCTTGATCAACCACAAGCTTGATTTGAGAGCTGATGTTATGATCTTTGAACACCCATTTCCTAAGGTGTCTGAAGACTGTACTTTCACATTTGAGACAATGTTGGATTTCTTTGTTGATGTCAGCCTTCTGCAAGAGATGGCTTCCAAGGTATGGGGAACACTCAAAGTTCTCCAGAGTTTTACCATAAAAATACAGTAACAAGAAGAAAGAAATACAGTTTACAATACATAGGATCTTGCTAATGTTTACATACAAAACTTTCAGCATGTGAGGATATATTCCCAATTTCTACAAATACTTTGTAAATGGTTTGTTTAAATTAGCAGGGCTATTCAAGGAGTAAGTTATGAATCAACATAAATAAGGAAAGCAGGAACAAACATGAATATTAGATGTTCTTCTAAGGCAGGGACCTTATCTCCTTTCTGTTCTTTACAGGGCTCAGATAACTAATAATAGTCGTGAGCACATCTGTGAAGAAATGTAATAAAACCTGATTCAATTCACTAGTTTTTTGTTTTTATCAGTTCAAAACACAGATCAGGCCCTCTGAGCTTCTAAAACCTGAGCAAATTTGGGGGTTCTGGTACTAGAGCCTGTAAAACTTTTGTCACAGACCTTAGAATCAGGGTCTTGAAAGGGCTCAACGCCAAACATCTCTGATTATTTAGGCACCTAAAGGAACAGGCTAGATTTTCAAAACAGTTGGATGCCCAGCGGCTCCAGAAGACACCAGTGGCACTAATCGCAGGCAGATATGCAGAGTGCAGAGTATTTATGAAAATAGGACCACCTTATTCAGCACCTACATGAGAAACAAAATCTTTTGTAAATCTGTCTGTTCCTGTGTGACAAGTAAAATACAAAACAATAAAAGCAATAGAAACGCATGCACCTTCCTAAATTTTCTGTGGTCATATTGTAATATTTGTCTTGCCATACTACCTCCTTTGTTTGTTTGTTTATTACTCATTTTTGTCTAATATTTAAGCTCTCTTTGAGGAAAGGATCTGGCATATATTGTTCTGTTAAACTGCATCACAAATTTGTGATTGTGTAGGTAAGAATAAGTAACTTGGGTAGCGTGAGACCAGTTTCAATTTGAATTTCTGAGTTAATTCAAACCCAGAACTCAAAGCAAAAGTGAGAAGATTGGGACTGACCTCAATGAACTTAAACTTTGGACTTCCTCAAAGCTCTGCTTATTACTAGAACAAAATTATTCATAAACTATGTAAAGGACAAAGGCTAAATATTGCTCACACTGTACAATTGGGGTAACCCCAGTAAATTAAGTGATAAAACTAAGAATAGAATGTGCTTTCAAGGGACTTCTTTATATTTATACTGGTAGAAGAGTAAATAACATTTAATACCTAAGCCAAATAATCAAACACTCATTTTCTATAGATAATATTGTTCATTGCTCTCTAAGGCTTTCCTGGAACAGAAGAGGAATTTGATGTTTGGGTTTTTTTCCCCTTTTCACCTGCTTGTTGATCTAGATCTCTCTTTCTCACTCAAACTTCTTTATGAAACTGTAAAACTAAAGATCATATGCAAAAATAGTCTGAGAGGCTGGGGAATACAGATGACCCATGGGAATTTAAGAGTTGTTTTGTCACTGTCAGAAAGAGATGTGGGACTATTCAGGGTTCTCAAGAAGCAAGACAGCACCAAAAAGGCCACAGGACATGGAGGTTTGGGTACAGTGACTGACTCAGTGAGCAGTTAGAGTTCAAAGAAGTCTCTCACAAAGTTCTTTCCTAAGCCTGCATAGGAAGCAGCTACAGAAATTCATGCTCTACTTATATTTCTTTCATTTGACATTGTCTTGACCATGTTCTGTAAGTATCTAAAAACATTTCCTGCATAAATTCACAGAAGTATTTGCATATGGACTCACAAGACTTTTAGCTGCATAGCAGTTCACAGTTTTTGTTCATGATAATGTACATGGATACTTTTGCTGTAATCCCATCTTTATTGTCACTGTGGGAACAACCGTTGAATCAGCTACTTCCTGGTAAACAAAACGTTGTTGATGCTTTTAGAAGTGAAAATGCTTTCTAATAATAATTATCAGCGTCTCTCAGCCTCTTACATTTGAAAGTGGTGGCGTAGGCTGTAGAGATGAAGAATTACAGTCATAATGACAGCAAGGCCAACGCTTTGAGTCTGCAGTGTGTCTGTGTTACAGGAATATTCAACCATTTCACAGTTGACCTGATCGTAAAAATAAAATGTTAGAATTACCATAAAGAGTATTTTTCAGCCAAGGTTCACAAGACATTTAACTGTCTCTACAAAGTATGGTAGATATTGTTATGGCAGTTTAGCAGCTGGGAAAATTAAGGCATAGAAATTAAGGCCCAAATTCTGTCCCTCTCACATACATTGAGCAAAACTTAATTCTTTAGTTCAGTCCCAATACAGCAGCTATCACTATTGACCAAAGCACTTAAGCATATACTTAAATATTTGCTAAATCACACTTTCATCCTATCAGTTTCAATTGCTTTCACTCAAGGAGTGGGTGCTGCTTAATGGGAACAACAGTTGCAGAAAATTGTCTTTAGGGACTTGCTCAAAGTCAAGCAGAGTCAGTGGTAGAACTAGTGTCCCTACCTGCCTGCTGTGACTATTAAATCACACTATCTCCCCTTCCATACTTAAAACAAAATCTCCTACAGAGAATCCATAAGAAGTTCTGACAATAAGGAATGAGTTTGATATGGCTAGAATTAGCAAAAGTCAGTGCAGCTTTATTACATTTTATGTCAATTTTAAATCTGCTTTTCATCGACTACTGAAGGCATATGACTCACCTGATTAAAAGCAGGCTAGAAGAACTAGGAATGAAAAGGCTAAAGAACCTGGGAGACCTACTTCAATATAGTAAAGGTGCTGATTAGAGACTGTAAACACCAGAATAGGAGCTAGGCAGCAAGACATGTTGGAGAATATACTGCACATAAAAATAATATGAGACTTTGAATTGCTGTTGACATAAGACTACTTCTGGTACAAATTGTATACAATCAGGGCTTTTTCACATGAAATGTAATGAAACCTGTAGAATATTTTTTCAGCACGTATTCATGTAAGTCCAGGGTGTGCATGTAATATAATACCCTTTCAGTTTTTTATCACTTCTAGCTATGACATTGACAAAGAGCGGTAAATTAGAGAAGGCAGCAGCAGTGGGAAAAAGTGCATATTTTTTATTTTCTTTCTTATTTTATTTCCTGTTTTTTTCAAGGCTTTAAATTGAAACCTGTAAACCCTTATTTGTTAAAGACAAAACATTTTCAAGAAATCTTGACATTACAAACTAGGGCTGTCAAATTATTAAAAAATTTGATTGCAATTAGGTGTGTGATTAAAAAGATTAGTCACAACTAATTGCAATTTTAACTGTATGGCTGAAAAACTCAAAATTATGTGCAGAAAAAAATTCTGCAAAATTATGCAGTTACTTTGTATGGTTGGGGGGTGTATGTGAGGTGTGCATGGGAATTTGTGAAGGTGTGGGGGGTGTGGGGGGGCAGCCAGGGCTTGGGAGTGAGGGACAGACACACAGAGATGCACACAACAGCACACACATACAGTGGCATACAAGCATAACGGCACACATGCAGACACGCAGAGATGATGCCTAGCAGGTAAGTCTGTGGAAGAGAAGGAGCACGAGGAAGGGAAGGGGTGGGCGGGGGTAGTGCAGATTGAGGCCCCCACGGTAAGGGAGGGAGTGAGGCAGGGGTTGGGGTGGATTGTGGGCTGGAGCCGCAGTCCAGGTGTGGGGGGAAGGTGCTGCCCCCATCACTGCATACACCTCAAGAGGAGGCATGCAGGGCACATGTCCCCGGATTTGTGCACATGGAGAAGGTGGGCTGCATGCTGTGGGCTTGGGGCTCTGTGCCCCACTGTGACTACCCTGGGAGCTGTGCGATGCCATGCTGTGTCCCACCACCAGGTGGACAGGGGACGCACAGCACAGCACAGCAAGCATGTGGCTCCTGGGCCAAAGGCAGCAGGGTGCAGAGAGCCCCAGCCCACAGTGAACCTCTACTAGATGCACAAATCTGAAGGGCACATGCCACTCCATCCCACAACCTGCCCCAGCCCCAGAGCTCCATTCACCCCAGCTCTTGCCCCTGCCCCACTCCCTCCCTCACTGTGGGGCCCTCGATCTGCCCCCCTACCCCTTTTCTCCCTCACAACCCTTCTCCCCAACAGACTTACCTGCTGGGCAGTGCTCTACATGCTGCTGGGCTGCGTTCCTGGCCAAGTGCAAGCTATGGCTGCTCATCTGTATCTGTGTGTGTCGCTCCCCCACTGTTTCAACTGCCCAGAGCCCGCACCTGGGCTGCCCTGCGGTCCTCTCTGCTGCCACCACTGCCCTGCTGGGCAGCCCAGAGGCAGTGGTGGTGGCAGTAAAGCAGAGCCTAGGGACAGGCTCCAAAACCATGTACGCGATTAATACATTAAAAAAATTAATGCGAACACAGATTAACATGTTAATCACACACGTTTACCACAATTAAATTGACAGCCCTATTACAAATTAGTCATAGAAAATGTATATAATAAGTGCTCTCTGACAGCCAAAGAGGATTCTTCTTAGACATACCATCATCATATAAGACAAAATATCTGTTGGCAACATATCCTAAGGAGAGGAAGTGGCCAGCATGAAAAAGCTCAGCCTTGCCTGACCCATGGAACACAATCCAACTGATTTTATACTTTTCAGGAAAATCCATGCATTAGAGTTCTCAGCTTCAGATTGGCAACACCAAAAGCAATGATAAAGCTTTTTTTTAGGGATGACCAATTTCTCTATGGAATCTGTGTTATCAGCCTCCCTCCTCACAACACCTTTCATCCATTATGGTTGAAAAGCTATCTACACATTTGCAAATAACTTCCATAGTTAGCATTATTGTATCTATAATAACAGTGAACGTGCAATTTATGTCATTTTTCACTAAGAGTGTATTGAAATAATATGTGAATTTATCATATATATGGTCTAAAATGTGAAGTTATCATATATACGGTCATTAACTTACATTCCTTCACAGATGGCAAAATGAACTTTAACAGAAAATGACAAATGGCTACAATTTTAAGGTTTTTTTGCCGGAAGCAGTGGAAAAGAATCTGAAATAGAGGCATCTAGGACTCCACCCACAGAAGAAAATATGGCCTGTGTTGAGGTTGAAAAGAAAGACAATGAGTTGCCTAAGTCAGTGGTTCACAGACTTTTCAGTCACAGCACCACTCTCTGGGACGAGGTGCATGTCCAGTTGAGAGCCACAGTTGTGCTCAGTTTACCTCAGTGGTTCTCAACCAAGTGCTGCTGCCACCACAGCCAGGTAAAATTGCCCCTGGAAGGGCTGTAGCATGCACATGCTATCCTGCCTTATAGGTTCTCTGATAAACCTAAGCAGGCAGGAGAGCTTACTTACATTGCCATGCTCCCCAGTGTGAGCCTGTATGGTGTTTCCCAGAAACAGAGCTGTCCAAGGGACCTTTGTTTCCAGGAGGAATGGGGTGGCGGGGGGCAAGACCAGGAAGGACTACAGCACGAGTTGGCTCTTCTGCCTCCGTTAGGGTTATCCTGCATATGAGACAGTTTTATCTAGTCACTGCTGTGGTGCCTGCATCATCACAGCACCTCTGAGGGGGGTCTCACAACACCTAGAGATGCCGTGGCACCCCAGTTGAGAATCACTAGTCTAAGGGTTGTAGGTGGAATAAAGGTAAACAAATCACAAATGAGATACATATGTTAAGTAAAGTTTGAAAGTGTGGTCACCAAATTAAAATAAAAAAAGAATATTAATACATTAGTTTTTATTTCAGGAGTTTGGGACTTAATCCGCCAGCCACTGAAGTTAATAGGAGGTTTGCCATTGATTTAAATGGGACCAGAATCAGGCACTTTGTAGACTTATCTATTTTACGTTTCATATGGAAATATAGCTTTTTAAAAAACATGCAATTTTCTCTTAAAATATTAAAAAGTAGAGCAAGTAATTACTTTAGAGACTATAGGCTAATCTCCAGAGAATGAATACAAAGGCTGCTAAGCTATAGCCAATTCTCACTATTACATTTTTACTAGTACCATATGCCTGTTTTGACCTGCCTGTTTCATATAGTAAGCTTGTTGGGTTTTTTTTCAAAGCAACATTCAATATATACTTAAAAGGCAAAATCATCAAGCACTGAGGACCAGGTATGCAGTCCGTGTGTGACAGAATCAAAGAAGTTTGAACCGGAAAAGATCTGTGAGTTTGAAGAATTTATCTCCTGCAAATGCAAGATTGTTGTCACCTGTATAGTTTTTTATGCTTTGTTTAGTGGTTAGCGCTGCTTGCTGCCATGTGAGAGAGCTAAATCAGATTTCCTGTGTTATTCTGAGCACACTTCTCTGAGCCAATAGCAAGCACTGATGGGTATGGAAAGGCAACTTTAACCAAGGGAGGTTTGCTGTGGGGAAGTTTGCTGAAGTAACAGGAGGAAAGGCTTCTGCTGATGAGAGAAGTTTCTTAGACAAAGGTCACAGCAGGATCCACGTGCAAAAAAATGTCATCACATGAGACTGACTTAATATGCATTCAGCACCATCTAGAGACTAAATTAGCAAATGTTTCATAATAAAATCTACCCCAAAGATTAATCACCAACAAAAACCTTTGGCTAATGCAGAGTCAATGTCCCCTCTGGGCGCTCATATCCTTTCAAGAGATTAAGTTCAGAGACCCTTAGACCTCTGGAAGCTGAGAAAGGAGAGTAATGATACTTCAGACGGAAACTTCTGAAAACCAGGAAATATGAAGTTAAGCTCAGAGCAATTCTATCCCCCCCGGAACTGGCAATAATCACTGGGAATTACATGCATGAGCTCCAGCTTCATCCACCATGTTAGATATAGCTGTATTGGAGAGCATGGGGAAGGGGCTTCGGTGTCCATGATCTTGAGGAGATCTGGATGGGCCAAGCTCCTCTTGTTGAGTCTGACCCTCATATAAGTGACCAAAGGAAAGATCCAGGGCAGCTCATTTAAGGGCAGCATAGGAGTGCCAGGAGTGTTCCATAGGTGGTCCTTGCCATGGGAATTGTCAGCAAGGAGGTGGAGTATCAAAATAGTCTGTGGGTTTAATGATTACTGAGTAAAGACTATTGGTGGATGAAACCCTTTGGAGAAGAGAAAGTGCATTCTAAAATCAGGTGAAAAGCTATAGACCTTAGCAAGTGCAGCATCGTTTCTGCTCACCTAAACACAAGTCTTACCTTAGTATAAGGCAGGCTTTCAGTGTTGAACTACAGTTATAGAGTGCCCTCTTCTCTGGGCAGCATTTGTAAACACAGGATTATTATGTCAAAAAAGGCAGACTTGGCATCGGGGTGGATCCAGGGGCGGCAGTGGTGCAGATATGAAGTAATATGCTCAAGGTCCAGAAAAAAAAAATCTGAAAATAAATATTTAAAATAAGACTATTTGATTTCATCCATATTTCTAGTAAAAGGCCAGTGAAGTAGGGTCATATTTTTCAAAATAGTTTCTATGCACTCAATTTTGTATATTCAAAATGTTGACTGTGTATATATATAACTTATGTTGAAATATTGTGTGTGCCAGCACATGTGGGAATTTGATGTATATAGATTACTGCCTGTCTCAGAATGTCTGGTTCAGATTTAGAGACCCTTCTGATGATTTGGCCTTAAGTGAAGAAGTTTCTAGAAAACATTAGGGTCAGTCGAAAAAATGACATTAAAAATGTTTTCCCACTCACTGGAATGAAAACTCATGGAAGAGGTGATATCTTTTATTAGACCAACTAGATATGTGCAAACAAATTATTTTATTTATTTGCAAGCTGCTGATTATGAAAAACTATGAAAGCTTGGACAGTGTCTCTTGCACAAAAATGCAAGACAATGGCTGGGGTAAGACTGGGTTGTGGTAACAAGACTGCCACAAGAAAACCAAACTCCTCTAATAGCTTGCAACCCATTAGGCACTGAAACAGTGGAGCTTGAGATACCCAATACAAGACCCATGCTATAAAATAATAAAAGTGATGGTTAATAATGTAGGCAGAGACCTGACACACTCATCACATGTGTATCTCCAAGCTAAGAAAGCCAGAGAAAGAGGCTGAGCCAGCGTAACTAAAGAAGGCAAGAAAACTACATGTGCATTTCAATTGAACTAGCAACTAAAAAAGACAAAAGACTAAATATACATTTCAAGCAAAACCTATAAAAGGTGCATTAAATACAGGAAAAATGTCCTGTATGTGACATCCTCACATTTCTCAAAGCAGGCATCCAATGTCTAAAGGTGTTACAAATGTCTCAATCATTCAATGTATGTCTGGAGCTTTGTAAATAGACCATCACCAGTACAAGCTATTGCAAATTTGGCCTATTAATAAACAAATACCCAAAGACAGGTCCAATAAGCAACACCTCTAAGCATCCTGTTTAACCACTGAAGGCCCATCACATGTGATTAACCTATAACTGCAAAGGCTGTGAGAAACACAAGTCTTTACACCTAGACAAACCCAAAAATAGGAGCCAGACAATTTAACAATTGTATTTTACAGTAAGCAGTGCCTCTTAGCATCCTGTTTAACTACTGCAATGGCTGTGAGAAACAAAAGTCTTCACACCTAGACAAATCCAAAAATTGGAGCCAGGCAATTTAACAATTGTATTTTGATGGTCACCCTTTTCCTCCCTGTTTTGTTTAGACTTTAATCAATCAACTATCAGGGAAAAATGCTTTGAAGCTATACAATTAAATGGTATAAAAACTACGCAGATTTGCCAGCAAGGTGTGTACAGTCCAGGGAAGACCAAGAAACCATCCTGCCACCCAGCCTGTAAGTGAAGGATCCATGCTGTGAGGCTATACAAGAGCTGCTTTCTGCTTGCATTGGGTAAAGATCTCTTTGCAGCTAAGATAATACAAGGACTGTAATAGCTCACTTACTAAATATTAAGGGAAAGTCTTTTTGTTTTTCTGTCATTTAGTTCTATAGTTTGTTGGTAGTTATTAAAGCAGGCCTTTCTGCTATTCATCAACCGACTGTTGTGTCAATTCTTAGAGTACTAGGTTTAAAAATTTGGTTTGTAAGTGCAATGCAAGCTTTTGAGTGCACACACCCTTCATCAGTCGTAAGTGAGAGCAGAAATTGTAAAAGTTCTCTGAGGCAGAAATAAAAATTCATAGCAATGTAGGTCATTATGAACATGTTATTTTCGGGCCTTTGCTTCACAGTGGCTTCTCAAAGGCTACTTCATACTCTGTATGCTCATACTTAGAGCCCTCCAGAAGTTTGTCCTATTCACTCTGCACCATGATGTCCCATGACAGCTGTGTTACTTCAGAACAGCGCAACTGTGCAACAATAAAGAAAGAAGGCCTTGTAGGGAAGAGACAGAGCTTTCACAGGAAGTGGATCTAGCCACCGGAAGCCAAACTTTTTGGTAGACATGCCACAAATTAGCTCCACACCCTCCAAGTACCACTCTGATCCTCTTCCCTTGCCTGATCTGCTCCTCTGCTTTTTGCCTCCAGTACTATGCTCCCTCCTACTCTGATGCTTTGCTTTCTGCTTCCTGTCCTATCTGCCACTGTGTTGCCTCTTCCCCCCGCTCCCTGCATCTGCGTGTGCCACATACACAGGCTGCCCATGGCACTTATGGCATGCAGGTTGCCCACACTTGATCTAGACAATGGGATTGACTGCTGCAAGAGAGAAAAACCACCAGGGACAATAGAGCAAGATACAAAACTAGTTGTTGGCATTCAGAACTTGATGCAAAACTCATTGAAGTAGCTTTCCCCAGTGAGTTCTCTGCTTACACGTACAAACATTACCCCCTGCAAACTGCTTATTCATTCAAGATACACAGAAAAATGTTTTCTTCATTGCTCCAGGTAAGATGTCGGCCAATTCTTCTAGTAACTGTTTGCTCTAGATGAGAGATTTGCCTTCCTGTCGCTGTCTAAATATTCACTGCTGTCATGGTTGGCATAGACTGCTACTTTTAACTCTTTTATGGTCTTTAAGATAAATTTTACGAAAAATGTGATTTAGATCCAGGTGTCTGAAAGATTGGGGTGGGGGAGGAGGGGAGGGAGATGTATAGGAAGTAAAACAAAAGCCCCAGGCATAGTTCTAGCCAGTCTCTAGGTAAAGAAGGGCTCAAGTTTGTGGAAAGGGATCTGGATGACTGCTCCTCCTTCTAAAGGAGAAAAGTCATAGTACCACAAGGAAAATGTCAATTGCTTGAAAATGAGGGTGTGGCTTACTGACTGCTTTGCAAACTGTTTTGGCTTAGTCTGTGCTAAGCATGTTGTTATCTTCTGTTTTCTGCAGGCATTTTTGTGGTTTGTTACAACTCAGTTGATAGGTAAGTAAATAGGTAGGGAAGTTAAGAGATGCCCAAAATCATGTAAAATACACAAGTGGGTAGCTTTAAGGCACTAACTTGTTCTGACAGTTTTAAATGTAGACCTGTTTCAGGAAATCAATTTATCCTACTATGCAAACACCATGGCCTCAGTAAGGGCTGGATTGTGACTACAAGCCACACTAAGTAAGAAGCTCTGCATGGCTGTGCTGCTCCAAGAACTGGATGCCAAGAATTGATTGTGACCCTGAGGCTTGTCTCTGCTGCTGCTCACTGTGTATCCCAGTGAGGGCAGGGCTGAGCATACCCCGTCCACCCAAGTCCCCAACCTGGGACTTTGCCAGTCATGTTGCTCCAGGCTGTGCACCATATAGGGGATGCATACAGGTGCACGTGCAGCCCCTGAGATTGGTGGTGCACCCCCTGTGAAAAGTGCTGCCGATGGCGCCTGTGGCCAGTGAGTTGTGGGGTCCCCCCCTTGTGAAAAGTCCTGCCGATGGCGCCTGTGGCCAGTCACCGCTCGCCCCCCCCTCTCTGCTGACACTGCCAGCAGTGTTTGCTGGTGGTCACCGACTGCCAATCACCACTTGCTACTCCAGCCCCTACCACCGACACCGCTGCCACGTCCCTGCCGCCACACCCCCCCAGCCTCTGGGGCCATGTGGCATTCATGCTGTGCACAGTGGTTACTCTTGAGCCCTCAGTCTTCAGTGGGCCTGAGAACAACTGCTGGAGATGCACCAAGAACAGCTTCATGGGTGAATTTCTGGGTCTGGCCTATATTCACAGATTCAAGCCCATCCTCACTAGACTCCTCTGCTCTAGTGGTTAGACAAGTCCCAAGAATCAAACTCTGGTTCCTCCTTCTCCACTGCTGTGGGCTTGAAGCAAAGCAAGCTGGGACAGACTTTTTACCTCCGCTCCCCATGCCAGCTTTGTGTTGTAGGGGCAAAGCCATGTCATCCCAACTCTTGTCAACCTGTGTGAGAGAGGAAGTAGTACAGCAGTGGCTTCTCTTCTTACTGACCATGTTTTGGGGGTGAGGGTAGGCAGCAGAACTCACAAATGAAGCCTAAGGGCACAGACAGAAGTACAACTCCCAGGTCAATTCATGGTGATTTATAGAAATCACCATGGGTTAGACCAATCCCTCTGATCCAACAGACATTAGCTGTTGGATCAGGAGGGTGCAGGATTGGCTCAAATTTGGAGCCGATCCAGGGACAGAGGCTGCATCTTCCCCTGGCTCTGCCCCCACCCAGGGGCGATGCATAGAGGGTGCATGTGGGTGCACGTGCACCCCCTGAGCATGGCGGTGCACCCCCTACAAAAAGGCACCGCCGACACTTTTGGCAGTGCCGGCGGCGTCTGTGGGCAGTCCGCAATCTCTGCTGGCTGCTGCTGATGCTGGTGGCAGAAGCTGCGGGTGGTCGCCAACCCTTGGCGGCACTCACTACCCCACCCTCCTGCCACCGACAGCACCGGTGGTGTCTGTAGGAGCTTCCCCACTTACAGCCGCCATGCTCCCGCCGCTCCCGCCGCCACTGCCATGCTCCTGCCACTGCCGTGCCCCGCCCCCAGCCACCGGGGGGCATGAGTCGTTCATGCCTCCACCTCCCAGCTCCATTGTTGTCTCTGGATGTGAGGGGGAAGAAGGCAGGGGAGGGAGATCTTCTGGGGTTTCATCAGCCCCCTCACCCCCACCCCAGCAGGGCTCCAATCCACCCCCTCCCACTCTAGCAGGACTGAAAAAAACAGAGAAGACCTCCCTCTGCTCAGGGTTCAAACTACATATGACTCTTGGAGGGGATCTGTGGCAGTGGCAGCCAGAAGCTGGAAGGAGCCACCGCTGCCTGAGGTGAGGGCAGGCCGGGAGGGCTCTTGTCTCTTATGGGGGAGCCCTCATCTCTTATGGGGGGCTCAGCCTCCGATGTCCCCCATAATTTGAGCCCTGCCTCCCCTGCCTTCTCCCCTCTCCCATCCAGAGACAGCAGCTGCAGCCAGAGCAGACAGAAATTAATTAAGTCGCTCCACTTAAGAGAGGCTTCATTTGAACCCTCATACAATAAGGGTTAATTTGTCAAGCAATCAGAGGGCTCTGCAGCTGTGTACATCTGTTTGGGCATGGCTTTAGAGCAATTTCAAGGGGCTAATCACGCAACAAATGTCATTTCTGTCTGCACACTAAGCGATCAGTATAACCTAACAAGGCAGTTCCAGATAAAGCTACAGCTCCATTGTTAGGTTGTCCCATTGAAACAAAGCATCCCAATATTCTCCACTTGGCGTCTGAATATAGCTAAGGAAGAGTTAAGGGCAGAGTGGGGCCTAACTACATTCTCTTGTTTCTTTGGTTATATAACAGACTAAGCTTTACTGAAACATGGTTTTGTGTGCTAATTTCCTTATAGTAAAACTCTTACTGTATAGTGCTCATTGATGTCAAGAAGTGTACACATTAGAGTGGTCTGATTTTTGTCTTTATATTACAGGTTTTATAAGTTAAAGAATTACAATGTGCTTGCTTTATTTAAATGGTAAACTTTTTTAATGAGCCTAGAGGGTCCTTTACATAAAAGTAGTGGCTCTCTCTTGGAATCTCTTTCCATGTTTATTAGAAATGTGTTTTACTTTACCACAAAAAAAATCAAGGAAACATTCAGCCTTAAAGTCTAATGAAGTAGTTGCTTGTGCAGTCAAAGTTCATAAATTTTTAATGCATTTAATTTATAAATTGAAAACACAGTGCACACCAGATTTTTAAAGATTATTACTCACCACAGGGGCCCAGGAGAGTCTCTTGGATACTTTCTTGCCTATTTTCTCTGTAGGCATAACTCAGGTCTTCATGATTTGATCATATTCATTCTTATGTTCTGGATAAGATGACCTCCCCCCCCCTCTTAAAACTTAAAGATCTTTGCTTAGTTAGATGTTTCTTTCTTCTCAAATAAAATAGGATTCAATCTTGATCTAGAATTCTAAGAGGGGACCCTTTAATGGCTCGTCCTTTCTGGAGACTCTCATTCTGGTCTTAAATGACATGTTTCTTTCTCAGTAAGGAGCCTGATTCTAATCACTCACCAATATAACCTCAAGATCAATTATGTAGAACCCACTTCAAGGAGACAGTAGGGTAAAAATTTGCTACCTTTCCCTTTCTTCCCTTCCCAAAAACTATTATCCATAGCAAGGACGCTTTGTACCAATATCTTCACAGAACTGAAATGTTGGCCTGTTGACTTCTACAGAGCTACTACAGTTTTTCCAGTAACAGGTCAAAATTAGGCCCTGTGGGCAGCAAATTTGATACCTGAATATTCTTACTCAGAATTTTATATAACTGGAGCAAGCATGTGATAAAACACAGGAATAAGACCTTCAAAAAGACAGTTATGTTACTTAATGACTGACTTCTCAAGTTTAGATAGCAAATTATTGTTAAAAAAATGACAACTTATCCCTGAAGAAAATTTCCATTTTGTCCCTTGATTTTTCTTTTAATTAATTTTCATGTATGACTTTAAAAAGAGGGGTAGTGGCACATTGGGGGAATCTGACTCCATAGCTCATGCCTTAGAGGCAGCTTGTTTTAAGAGATTGACTTCACAGCTGGAGCCAGGCACTCAGATACTCAGTCTGCCTCTGTCACTGATTTGCTGTGTGGCCTTGGGCAAGTGTACGATAAAGATCATGTTGCCTGCCTGCCTGAAGCAATTTTTAGTCACTATATGCAAAGAGCTATCTGGTGTTATCTTTTATTCATTAAATTACTGGTTTAAAAGTAGCCAGTACTAGCAGCAGCAGAATACATCTGTCAGGGGTATGAACAGGATGTGAGCAGCTGTGGCTCGACACTAAGAAGTCAGGAGCAGTCAAGGGTCTGAACTAAAGGCATGACTCAAGTCACAAGCCAGAACTGGGAATCAGAAGCTGGCAGGCAGAAAACAGCATTAACGGGCAGGGATCTGGCCTGGAGTCATGAACAAGGAGCTAGCAGTTTGGAGGTGGGAATCCAGTCTGGAGCACGGCTAGGTACAGAGGTGCTACCCAGGAACATGTCTAGGCTGTTGAGTAGCCCCCTGAGGTATTGAAAGGGCTGTTGCTTATATGCAGGTAGCCACCTGCATGCAGGTAATTGGGCCAGCTGGAAGTAAGTAGGTTGCTGGCAGCCAGGCCCACTCCGGTAGCCTGGGCCAGCTAGGAGCTAGTTGGCCTGTCTCCTGACCCCTACTACATTCTTATCTAGTGACTGCATAGAAGCCTTTGTGGCCTGGTCTTCACTGCACATTAACCTCAGTCTCAACCCTGGTTTCCTCTTTACAGAAGCACACCCATAGCAGCATCGCTTAATGAGGCCAGCACTATACTCTTGAGTTTATTGGACAGAGCACAAGGCAGCTTTTACTGCATGTGGCTTCCTCTAAGGTTAAAGCAGTGAATGTGTATAGCTACGATCATCTACACCACTTGTCTTCTCATGGTCCTCCAGTCCCTTGGGATCCAGGCCTGAGTACTTACCATGGTCCCATAAGTGCCTTGGGCATCCAGCCCTGAGTACTAACTTGTCAACTACCTGTGCTGTGATCCCTGACTGAAGTGGTCTGTCTTGCACTTCAGCAACTGCAGTTGTACCCTGCTTACAGTTTTTTTCAGGCTTGCCTTTCCTGGTGTCCACAACAGAAGAACAATGGGTGCCCACAAGACTGTTACAGTGCAACCATTTGGCTGTTTGAGCACATCATAAGCTAGCAGAGAGCAGATTTAGACTGGACATTAGGAAGAACTTCTTCACAGTTCGAGTGGCCAAAGTCTGGAATGGGCTCCCAAGGGAGGTGGTGCTGTCCCCTACCCTGGGGGTCTTCAAGAGGAGGTTAGATAGGCATCTGGCTGGGGTCATCTAAACCCAGCACTGCTGCTGTCATGGGGCCTCTGATGCTTACTCTGCCATCGGTCGGCATGGCACGGGAGGCAAATGACTGCTTTGCTTTCAAGGGGATTCCCAAACCATGTAGGGGATATCACTGGGACACATAGGTCCATTCTTTACTCTTCAACCTCCCTCCCACCATCCCAAAGACTTTATCAATAAGAAGAGCGGGGGGTCGGACTCGATGATCTACTGAGGTCCCTTCCGTCCCTAACATCTATGAATCTATGAATCTATGAATCAATTTTGGTGCACTTCTGGGCAGTAATAAAAGGGCTGGGGAAGAACATGGGATCAGTTGGTCAGGACAGCAGTATAAGGAGAAAATAAAGGAATGCCAGGGACAGGAAGGCTGGGAATAAGGGCAAGAGACCTTTATAATATAATTATGAAGAATACGCTGGGTTCTTAGTCTGCAATCTGAGCTTCAATGTCAGTTTGAGGGCACCCCGAACATGTGGGTTTTACTAGAGTACCTAGAGCACACAGCCCCATTACAGCATGGGCCAATCTGTGGAGCCAGGTCTGACAGTATGCAGTCTTAGATGTCTTCAGAATTATGACCCAAATTGCCCTGGACAACCAGCAATGAAAGGGATGAAAAAGGTGGAAGAGGCAGAGAGGGCATTTGCGTCAGTCTAAGAGGGGAACTCATCCCATTCAAGGAATGGGGATGAGCTGTTTTCTCCCCTAGTCTGGTGGAGATTTCCTAAAAAAAGAACTGAAGGCAGAGAGGATTTAGAATCACAGGTTGGTGATGGAGGCTGCCATCTTTAATATTATTATGAAGAATATGCTGGGTTCTTAGCCTGTAATCTGATCTTCATTGTCAGTTTGAGGGGAAATGCAGTGCTATTAGTGGCTTGTTTACTTTTCATTCCATCCAGGAAGAGCACACACCAACTGCTGAAGCTTCCTTAGCCTGACGAAGGGTTTTTGAACCCAAAAGCTTGCTTAATAACTATTCTCCAACCATTTGGGTTGGTCTAATAAAAGATATCACATTCACCCAAGGAACCTTGTCGTGCTATTAGTGGTACACTTCTCTCCCATTCCCTGCTTGTTCCCTGCCCCCTCTTTTAATCATGTTGTTCCAACTGGTTGACAAGTGGGAGAAAAAAAATGCAAACAAGCAGCTTACAGCAGCTGCATGCAGTGTCCCTTTGTGTGGATGTTAGCCTATAATCCTGGCTGTGGTTTCAGCCAGGGTGATTGTTGAACATGGTAGACAAGAGGGAGAAACAATGAAAACCAGAACTCTACAGTGGCTGAATGCAGTAGACTTTTTAATGAAAAAGGTGTCTTGTGTGATCCAAGTGAAAATATGTATTGCTTCTAAAACTGCATAAAGCACTCACTACCATCCCAAGGCAGCCTGATTCTTGCCTGTTGTTGGAGATCAACAAAATAGAATTTTTCACTCACCATTTCTTTGAGATCCTTGGGAAAGAAAGAAGCTTTCCTGTGCTGCCTCTGTAACTTGCAAACCCTGCTTAGTAACTTTTCAATTTATCTGCCACAAGACCAAAAAAGAAGGCAAGGCAAGGTATCACCTTCTCTTTAAGGTAGAGTCACTGGAGCAAATGGACTGCCTTCTCCTCAGTTCCTGGGAAAACTGGTTTGCCTCCATTCTGATATTTGACACAGCACAACTTGTAAGGTGACAGCAGCTTGGAAAGGGTGCAATACTATTTCTGCTATGTGTTCTAGTACTTTGACCGCCCATCAAACCTCCATTCCCCCTAGATGGTTCTTCCAAATAACAGCTGGAAGGCAGATTTAACTAACCCATTTGGTCTTGGAATAACTGCTTGAAGAAATTCAACAACACACAACAGTGTGGTGGCAGGGTGAAAAAGCCCAGGGAATAGCATTGTTTTGAGATAAATCTTTTATTTTTTACTCGCAACTGAGAATAAAATTGTATGAAATTCAGGTCACTTACAATTTTTGTATCCATCTGTCATGAACAAATACAACTTTATCTTATTCTCCAAAGGGAGACTCAGCAACTAGAAGACCATACAGTCATGGGCAAGCAAACAAGGTGTAGTGAGTTAAAAGGCATGGTGACTTTGCCATGAGCAGCTGACATGGTAGCAACTGGCTGTATACCCATTCCTACCCTGAAGGTAATGGAAGCTAAACTGTGGAAGCTTAGCTGTTCACACAGGACTAAGCCATCCCAGTTTAGCACCAGCTATAGTTGTTCCTCGATAAATCCCATTCCCATTAATTTACTACTTTGTTTATTCATGCCCTCAGTATCAGTAATAGAGAAGAAGGGATGGCTTGATAATGGAGCAAGGAAGACAAGAAGCAGAAGACAAAGAGGTTCTAGAAAATCAAATGTAAGAAAAGGGTCTGCTTTCAGTATCTTGTGGTGATGGTGAGATGAGGTAATGGTGTTTCATGGGCATGTGTTTGACAGACTAGGTTCATGAGCCATAGGGGTAAATCATGAGGAACCAGGATGTCCCAGAATCACTTCCATATTACCACGTACAACGAAATATGGTGAATAATTCCTGGCAGAACCAGACAACAAGCCATGGACTAACACACCATCAGGAATATAACCTCAACTCTACATCTGGTTCAAAGTGCTACAAAGAGAACAAGTACAATAATGGGTTTTATAATGCTAACTGCAAGCAACTGCCTCCATCTTTTCTGGCCCCAGAACAGCCTTTGAAACACCTGCCAAAAGTTTCCTGGCAATGGCTTGTGCACAAGCATGGAAAACCCACTGTCTCTAAAAAGAAGCCTGAGTCACTGTCATTAGGGAAAAGAAGATCCATACCTTTAACATGCAACAGCACACTTCCTGTGTTGCTGCCAGGAGCTAAATTTCACAGTCCCAGAGCATTTCATCCCACAATCCTGTAGTGATATAAGTTATAATTTAGACACTCCCTTAGAAAACTACAAAAGTTAGGTTAGTAAGCAAGAGACCAGGGGTCTGCAGAGGTTGCCTACTGCTCCCCGATAAAGTTGATCATTTAGTTCTTCTTATTCATATATGCCTGTGTTTACTGAATCCAGTGATCACTACAAATCCCAAGGGTGAATAAACAAGTTACCCTCTTTGCTCTGTGAATACAAGCATAGAGCAACATAGTGAGTTATGAACTAGCCCAGACATCTGAACTTCTTGCCATGGCCATATACAGAACATGAGCAGATGCAGGGGTGACAGAAGTGTGCTAACAGCAAGAGTGTGGTTCCACAGGAGCTTGAATAAGCATTGTAGTATTGACAAACATGCAGTTTCTTCTCCCATGGTTAGCATGTAGTGTAGACAAAGTCCATGATATATGCTTACACTCCAGTTATTTGTGAGTAGGTGCCCATAAAATGCTAAGGGTCATCTTAAACAACGGTTTCAACTGAGAGATCATGTTGAACAGTCATGGACACTAACTAACCTCAGCTCCATCTCAGTCTTTCAGGTACATAGTTGGAGATATGTCAGTAGGAGGGGCAGAGATTTCTATTACTGATCTGTTCACCATAATTTTTACAAAACTAAACTCTATGACATGATATTATTTTTAAATTACAAAATTACCATCATATAGATCCTGAGATTTTTCTTGCTAGAAGTAAGCTAACAGACTAACAGATCTTGTAATATATTCATAAAGTACAGCTTCTGTTTTCTGCTTTTTTTTCTACCCAATATGTAAGCAAAGGCCCTGAAAGATTTATTTTACTTTTCAGCCTGATGTGTCTATATTGAAAGAGTTATGGCCATATTGCTGTATTTTCCAAATGTTTTCTACAGGATTTGCAGCATTTTGTAAGATGGTCTCTCTCTCCCTTCTTTTTTTTTTTAAATAACACACATTAATTTTCCTCCTCCAACTGACATGTCCCTTGCCAACTTCAGAGTCAAATTCTCTGTATGTTCACATACTACACAATCTCACTGACTTTGTTGGGTTGCAGAAGGTATAAATCAACGAATAATTTACTTGTTTATTTTAAAAATTCACAAAGTTTTACAGGATCCCTTTGTTTTGCAATGAATTTTAGTTAAAAAGAATAATCATGGGATAAGAATTTATCTAGCCTCCTAGTTCGTATTTTATATAAAACCATGACATTTGAATTCTATACATTATGATTTGGATTAAGAATTAGAGTAATCCTAACCTCATTAATGACTAGGGCAAATCGATAAAAGATTTTGCATTCATATAAAGTAATGCCTGGGATAATTTCTCAGAAGAAAAATCAACAGAAAGGCCATCTGCTCCTGATGTCTTTCCACTTCTCTGTTGTCTAATTGCTCTTAATACAGTATTTTGCTAGGGTCAAAAAAGGGCATCTAGCAAAGAGGTTAAGTAAGTGAGGACAAATTAATCTGATCTAAACAATTTTAATAGCATTGCTTGAGTCCACATAACCATCCCCTGCAGAAGCCACAAAGAACATCCACAATATTAATACCTCTCAATTTCTGTAACACTTCAGTTTTCATGCCTTAAAAGATCTAGCCTATAGATGTTTTTATATTGGAACTAAAGATAAAGAGATCTTCTGTACTGATAAGGCTTGCTATTATTCTGCTTGGTTTCTTCCCTTATCTGGGTAAACAAAGACACTAGTGCAGGACGCTCCAAGCCTTTGTTAGTGTAGGTCGCATCCACATTAATTGCTTCACAACCCTTCCCAAACTCCTGATTACAGTCACATCTCTGTAGTAGCTACAGCAGTTATTCACACAAAACAATAGTACTGAGTGTATAATGATGTATGTATATTTAATTATAAGTGGTTTTGCCCTTTTAGAAAAGAAATTATACGGTCTTCATGCCATCTTCCCTCTTCTATCTGTCCTATTTTTTCTCTCTTTCTACTCCCTTTCACAGGCTTGTCTATTTTCTGCTTTACCTCTCTCACGTACATATTGTGTTGTTTGGAAATCACCTGGAGCCAAGGTCTCTGACAGAACTCTGCTTCATTCAGCAACACTTCTAATTCATCTCCGTTGCTTGATAAGAATTTCTGCTCAGCATAACAGCCAATTCCAACTGGCTCATGTAACAACCTCTCAGAGGAGATTGCGTTCCCCACATCTTTCTTTTGGTTTGGTTTGTTTTCTTTTCTTTTCACAGCAACAATTAACAAACAGAATTCATAGTATATAAAATTTCAAATACTCTCTCGTTTCTGCCTTTAGTCCCATTCAAGCGTTGGGTTAACTATTCAGATCCTTTCTTCCATTTTTACTTTCTAGTTAAGGGGTGACCAACTTGCTTCACACATACCACAAATGGCATGCAGCAGACTGAAGAAGGGACAGACAGCACAGTGGCAGATAGGGCAGGAGTAAGAAAACAGAGCATCAGATTGGGCAGAGAGCACAAGGTAGGAAGTAAAATAGTAAAGCAGCAGATCAGATAGGGAGCACAGGACAGGGAGCAGAAAGCAGAGCAGCCAACTGGACAGGGGACAAGGACTGGAATGACACTTGGGGGAGTGTGGAATTAATTTGTGGCAAACCTGCCAAAAATATTGTCCCCCTCGGACATGTCCTAACAAGCGTGCACATGTAGTTTGCAGTGCCTCAAACTGCACGTGGCACACGTGCACCTGCTCACTATGCTGCCAGTTAGCAGTGTGGCAATTTTTCTTGATGCCAGGCGATCCCAGTGTAAAAAAAAACTGCCACTGAAAAAAGCGGCGCAGCGCATGTGGTAGCAGCATGTGCCGCCAGAAAGAAAGCCTGGCCAGCAAGAGCCACGTTCTGCCAGCCAGGCTCTGAGTGATCAGGCAGTGCCACTGCTTCCCTGGGAGGCCCCCAGGACCAGGTGCTGGCCTTAGCCTCCCCTAACCCACCCAGGTCACTTTGCCATGCTCTGGAGTGCGTGTGCAGGGGCCTGCCCCGAGACAAAAAGCAGTGCCACAAATATGTGCTGCTGCTATTTGTCCCATGGGAAACGTGTGCCCCTGCACATGCGCACTTGTTGGGTTGTGCCCCTGTAGTTCATTAATATCTTTCCTGACGACATCCTTTCATCTAATATTCACCTCCTCTTCCTTTGAATTATTTATCTCCACCATTTTTCTCAGTATGTTTCCATCTGCACTAAGCACAATATGCCAGTCTATTAACTAAACTGGTTAATAATGCTCAATAAGTTTCTAAATGTGGCCCTGAAGGTCTGCTATGTGAAATCATCACCATTGCTTCTCAGATGATAAAAAAGCCACTCATTCTGACTCTACCAGTACCTTCTTGGAAGAGTCTATGGACAACTTAATTTTGTACTTCTCCTGACAGAGGTTCTTTACTTAACTCCCTCAGTTCCTCTAATTCTTCATTAAGACTTGCATCCCATGTCCACTGTACCTCTGTGCAACTGTACCTCTCTACATAGTAGTGGTCTCAGGTTGTTTGTTTGGGCAGTAAAATTAGGCACAAGCTTCTCTTCTTAGGTCACCATTACAAGGAATATTTGTACTCTTTTCTGGTCTGTCAGGGCAGTTATGCTGGCAGTGGTCTCAACTATACTGTCATCTACCTGCCTTGCCATGTTAATTTTTTCTACATGTATGTTATTTCTGTTCTACTGAATGTGTATTTTTGTTTTTTGAGCTGTAGGCCTGAAGCTTTGGCTCTTTCCTTAAGCTGTTTGGAGACTCTATGCTCATCTATTGCTTATCCCCAAATGAGTGTCATTTATGTGGACTTTAATTTTTATAGCAGGGGTCAGCAACCCCCAGCACACATGCCAGAGCATGGCACATGAAGCCATTTTGCTTGTCACACCACAGCCACCCCAAGCTCTGGGTAGGCTTCTGCTGCCCACCATGGAGCCCAGGCTGCTTGCAGCAGGTGGCAGGAAGGCTGTAAGCAGCTGCACTGGCGTCTGTAGAGCCCCTGCCTGGCTCATTGCTGGTGGCAGGTACAAACATGCCTCAGGGTGGACAGAGGGGAAGAGGCTGGAACTGTTACAAGGATCA
This sequence comes from Alligator sinensis, assembly GCF_000455745.1. Taxonomy (NCBI): domain Eukaryota; kingdom Metazoa; phylum Chordata; order Crocodylia; family Alligatoridae; genus Alligator; species Alligator sinensis. Next base: position 1,054,514 of record NW_005842241.1, on the reverse strand, counting down.
GGTCCCTCGTGGCTCCCCCACCATCCACTCATGGCATGCCACCATCTTACAAATTCAGGTTGGGGGGGGAGGGGGTTGGCACTCTGCCCAAAAACATTGCAAACACCTGTTCTATAGCATGAACATGTTGTTGTTTCATCTGCTAAAATTCCCTGGGTGCCAAAAACAATCCAAATGCTGGTTTGAAGAAACCATGTCTCCCAAAAGAAGGACTACATGTGCACAAAGGTGTAGTCTGTTTTTTTTTCTTTTTTATGGCTGCCAGCCATGTTCTGTTATGTCAAATATAAAACAATATTTTGCATTAGGCATCTCAGCCAGAATTTCTCCCCCTCAACACAGTTGAAATCACTCCCATTTCACATATTTATCTTGTTCTTTTGATGTATTCATACGAGAAGGTTCTATCCCTTTTTCTACAATGATCAGTGAGTGTGCTGTCTGTTGGTTATTATACTTGTTCAATAATTCCTAGAGTATTGAGTATATCATGGTTCTCTTTTAGCCTCTGCTTAGGCTACGATGACCTTTCCTAAGGCCATGAGTCATGGGATGGTTGTGCTGCCTCAGCTCTAGTCTGTATTCTACTGAGAGCTTCTGTGCCACCTGTGCTAGCCTGTCCGGCCCATGAAGCTATCTCATCCAGCTTGTAGGGCTCCCCCTGGGCTGCAAAATTTGGTGATGGGGACTCAGTGACAATTTCCTGCTGGCAAAATTCCAGCCCCCAGCCCAAATAATGGATACTCCTTTGCCTAGTGAAATTACAAATGTTATCATTTCCAGTTCTTGTTTGCCCACACATTTAGTTCATAGTTCATTGTCCCTAAACATGCTGGCACCTAGTAGTGGCGGATACATAGTGAAACACTGTTCATATCTTTTCCATTTGCCTGCTACATGTCTAGATAGTTTCAGCTCCAGTGCAGCTATTAATGGTTCCAGTCTCCCAGAGTATTTTCTTTGTGTGTTTTATTCCCTGGTACCTTGTGTTGTTCATAATGGGAGGCAGAAGAGAATTAACTGTGGCTGGTGTATGTGTGAGTCGTTTGACGCAATTGCCATACCCAAACAGAGCCTGGGAAGTAGACAAGCTGGGAGGTCTGGTGTGGGCTAGGAGGACCTACATCCCTCTCTAAACCACACCCACAATGAGAGGTGGTTGAGGGCTGCCTATTGGAAAGGTAAGATTTTGCATGGGACATCTAACAAGGGAGGAGTTATGAGATATTCTACCCCTGAGAGATAAATTAACTAAACTGGAAGGACTCTCTGTAGGAATTATAAAATGTAACATAATTATGGAATAAGTGAATGTGAGGTTTTATTATACTGCATGCAAGCATGACAATTCTAGGAATCCATGATTTGAGAGACAGAGGAGACACGCGCACAACCAATTAAAATGCTAGTGTTCTGCTAATGTGGAAGAAAAGATAGAGGCAATAGAAAGGAAATTAGTAGGTCAGGTTGTGTGTGTATGTGTGTCTAGGAATTGGGCTCCAGAAAGTGTAGGAGGAAGCCCACCAGGAAGAAACAAAAAAAAATATGATGGTTTTGTGTATTGGGAATTACAAGATAAAGTCTGTGTGGAAGTTCATGCTAGTTCTGACCAGTTCCTACAGCTCAGAAGGTGATGTCATGAGAAATCTAGGAGCTTGAAATAGAGAGAGAGAGGTTCTTTGGCAGTGTGAGCTGATCTGCTGGAACCAGCCAGCATGGGGCAGCTAGAATATCCCTCATTAGCTCAGTTTTAAGTATTCTAATCAAATGCTTATAATTGTAATTGTCGCGAATCAGAGCAGCCGCCGGCAGCCGCCTGACTCACACACCGGAGTGTTTAGATTTAGAGCTCGGCAGGCGGGTAATTGATGGATGGAGTGGAATTAACCAGGCACAGACACGTGTAGGTTACAGGAGTTTGTTTACTTACGTTGCCTAGATAGTGATGGACGACGCAGGCAAGCCTTTGTTCCGTTACAGCTTCGGTTACAGAGTTGAGTATACGCATATAACTTCGGTTACAGAGTCGAGTACACGCACGCAGTTAGGTTACGACGAGATAATGACGGACGTGGCGCCGGGAACGTACGGTCGCGCTTGCAAGACTTTTTACGTCGATATTTTACGCTGACGGGGCGATTGATTAGGAATTGATCAATTTCCCAATTCTCTGGTGACAAGCACAGGTGTTTCCTGTGAGATCCCCAGAGCTCTCCGCCTTGGGCGGAAACCGTTAAACTATTTATAGGCAGAGGTGTTTGACAGAGATGCCCAATCGTGAACCGTTATATGGAATCTTTAATTTTTTGGCAGGTGGCAGCTCTTTGTCTCCTCAAGTTACAAGGTAGTGGGTTAGGTTTCTCTACCTGTTACGTGTGTGCTACGTGTGAGGAGCTTACGCTTATCTTTGACCAATTATATATAGTTTCCCCTAGCATTTTATTTCAGCTGACCAATTATCTGTAGTACACCACCAGCGTTTTGTTTCAAGGAATTTCTTGGCAGGGAAGTCTTTTAACCTTTAATATTCAAATGAAGATGATTTGAATGGTATCTCTTGCTCAGTGACATGGGCACAATTTAATTGGGTTGTGACAGTAATTACTGTGTGAGCATAATCATTAATAAATATTGTGACATTGCTATCTAATTTATGGTTGGTATTTTGTTACAATACTTACAGATTTCCTTTTAAAGTAACTGCACAATAGCTATTGGCCTTTGGATTTAATAAAGACATCTTAGCTGTCTTTGGAGGAGGTGCTGGGCTGTTCCCAGGGACAATGCGGGGCGGGTGCGGGGGTCCTGCAGGCTCCGTCCTCTCTGGCCCAGCAGTGCAGATGAGGCTGGCCCCATTCCAGGCCCCCTGGGTGGTACAGGGCCAGGGCCGGCATGGGTTGGCAAATTTACAGGGGCGGCTGGCACCAGGCAACAACTCCGGGCACGGAGGAAGGGACGGGTGTGCCCCGTCCTCAATCCTAGGCTCGGCTCTGCTCCAATCCCTGCCTAGTCCCATCCCCATCCCTCCCCCACTCCCGTCTCCAGCCTTTTCCCCTCCCCCTGCAGCCTTTCCTGTGGGGGCGGGGGGGTGCATGCATGAGCGCTTAGCCCCGCCCCCAGTTCTTTTCTGTCCCTTCGCCTATGGTCTGAACATACAACAAAAGAGTGCCAGACCTATTTGGCTGTGGCCTGGACATCTAGAGTACTTACACACATGTGGGGAGCCTGCTCCAATGTGCTGGAAATCCAGCAAGTCGAGTTAATCAAGTCTGCTGGAACATGTAAATTGATGTGCTCTGGCAGCCTTGTGTGTCACCTGTATTAGTGCCACAGCGCACCTCTACGCTGAGCAAGCGGCAGTGATGCACTTTGAACTAAAACATGTTCTATATGCTTTAGTTCAAAGTGCACTCCTGCCATTTTCTCAGTGCAAGGCGTGCTGCACTGCTGATATGTGTGACGTCCGGGTGCTTTTAATTAGTGCTGCTTGCTAATTAAAAGTGCCTGTTGCCACATCGGAAATGCATATAAAAATGCCCTCTGTCCAAGCTACACTGTTATGCTGAGACCTAACAGCTATGAAGCAACAAAAAGAGGCCAGGCCTATCTTGTCTTGGGCCTCAACTACAACTAGTGCCCAACCACACTGCTTCGTTGGAGCATAAACTGCAAAAGGGACAAATAAGGCCCAGGCCTATTTCACTGGGCCTGAACTGGGTGGCAAAAAGCTGGTCAGGCCTATGCTGCACTGAGGCCTGGATAAACAGCAAGAAGTGTCAGGGCTTCACCCTGGCCCAAATTTGCCAGCCAAACGTAGGGCTGGGGTTCAGCTCCACACAGGTGGGCTGAAATGCAACAGCTATGAAACAGCAAGAAGGGCCCAGGCTTATGGCTGCAGCGTGGACATCCAGTCTCAGCTATACCACCATGCTGAGACAATCCCCAACACAGGGGCCAGTAACTGCCAGGACCCTGTTTCTGGTCAGTCTGCACTAGGACACTCACGGTATCACCCCCAAACTGCCAGCAAGATATGCAGCTGGAGTTCAGTGACAGAGCTATGCTGAACCAAAAAGAAGTTACAACAGCAACTAAAACATGCCAGGCTCTCAGCCCTGGCCCAGGGTATGCCAGCAAAACTGCCAGGCTCCAACCTTGGCTAGTTTGCTGCAGGGATTGATACCCCTCCACCCATGGCCTCATTCCACTCAAAACTCAGAAAAGATAAAAGGGGAAAGAAGAGGGAGAGAACAGGGGTAGTTCAAAGTGCACTGCTGCCATCCTTTATTCTGGTTTCAGGTAGATAAACATTCTTAGACTTGGCACAATGCCTAGTAATGTACTCTACTCTCTGGTCTGAGCAGTGTATGAAAGTAACTGTAAGGCAGCAATGGGCTAAAAGAGTAGTTCTTTATCTAGTTCTTTTCCTCGAATCTGAAACTTTGAAGTTTTAGAGAAAATGAGATCTGGACAGGAATTATCTGTTTCTGTCACACAAGTATAGCCATTCCTAAAGAACCAACCCCATAGAATATTTTGAGTAATATTTGGATGTGAATACTTCTGAAAATATTCACTTTGGGAAACTATGGTATTAAAAAGGAACTTCTGCAGGATATGTTCTTTAGAGACAAGGACATTATTTTGCCCATACTGGCTGGAAGTTGGAGAGACTATCTTTTCCTAATTATGGCCATGTCTTCAAATCCTAATTTTAACATGAAAAAATACGTTGTGATAGGTCATTCATAAGCTTCAATAGATCTTTGATTCTAGATGTAAGATCCCACCATAGCTGTATGTTCTGGAATACCATTACTGCCTCACCTCCTTTCTGCTTTTTGAGGCTTTCTCCCCTTCTCACCTTGTTCTGTGTTTCTTCCATGCCTCACTTTCAGATGTAGGCTGTCAAGGGGAGAGCAGAGTCAGGCTCCTGCAATGAAATGTTTCACCTGCAGTGCCTGCTGTGAGCGAGATTGGGAAGTAAAGCATAAACCAAATCAATTCCACTCACAGCAGGCACTGCAGGTGAGCCGCTTCCATGAAGCAGAACAATGTTACTAACCCACCAGTTTCCAGCACAAGTTGCTAGCTGGTATCTGCTCCAGTCACAATCCTTTCACTGGTTCCCTGTGAGATACCAGTTGCTCACAACTTCTGCTTTAGAAACATGGATCAAATTAGTAAAAAACAGTAATTAATGTTAGCATGTTAGCAATGTGTTGAGTACAAAGGAGTACCCAAACCTTGGATGTTTATTTGAAGTTTAACCAATCCATTGAACTGAGTTTGCAAGTACAAGACACTCTCCCACAGTTATCATCTTAGCCCCGGTCTACACCTCTTAGTCTTTCCAGCAGACTTTGGCTTCTACTAGCAAACCTGTGAGTGCATCCACAACTCCCCTGTGGCAGCAGAATCTCTTCTTTCTGCTGGTGGAGCAATGTCTGCAATTAAAAGGCAGCTTCTGCCACTAGGGGGAAGCCTACGGAAAGTGTACATAAGTGTGCTCATGCTTTTCATCAGCCCCTGTAATAGCTGACACCTTCCAGGGTGCAATGTGACCCCTGCTGGCAGAGCTGCCATAGTGGAACCATGTAGATTTGGCAAAAGTTGCTCATGTGGAAAGGTGCTGTGGCATCTGTCTGCTGCCAGAACTACTAGTAGAGCAGACCAGCTCTTACAGAGAGAGGCCACAGTGCCCCCTTCTGTCTGTATTAGCTCTATAGGCCCAAGAACCTTAGTTGCCTCCACTATTTTCATCTCTTCCCATTTGTCGTGTGCCTTCATTCATTCTCTAGCTGTCCACATTTAATTTCAGTAGGTCTGACACCACTTCATCTAGTCATCTTGGTATTAGTTGTCCAGGTGGCCTTCTCCCTTCCAGTCCCCCAAGGAGCACTTCCCTTGGTGTCCCGATAGCTTCCATTCTTATAACGTGGCCCAGTCACTATAGTCATTGTGCTTGGATTTCCTGCATCAGGGTTGGATCTCTGTACAACATATACCAGGTATGTCAGGTACTGTGTCAGGTACTTAAAACAAGTACAGTAAACTTTGAATTACTACTACATGATAGTGTAATTAGGGCAGGGCAAGCACAGCATCAGCCCCAGGCATCAATTTACAGGTCATGCCAGTAGCATCATGAAGAGCTCCACACTCCCACTTTTCCCTTGACACCCCCCCACCCACCTCAATGTACACTTTAGCAATTGACAGAATTTCTGTCCAGGGTGACAAAATTGCCAATTATGCCTTTGTTACTACATCAACTACACCTTATTCTTGATCTTTGTCAACAGGTGTGTACGTTAGTTGGAACTGGGTTGTGGACGGAGGAGAACACCTGAGCCTAAACATTTACCCTCATCCAGAAAATCAAACTAAAAATATAATTTTTGGCCCTCTCTAAAAAAGACATTTTCATCTCTGTTCTAAGTGCGTCTTAGATGTCCATGCTCTGTTTTGGTGAATCACTCTAGCATACAGGCTTTCCTAGCCTTCCTGAGCTGTTTTTTGAACTCTTGCATCTTCCTTTTTATAAAATGGTTTGATAGATCAAAGCAATCAGGACTCACGGTAGAAGTGATATTTTTTATTAGGCCAGCTCGATTTCTGCAAAAAAAAATCTTATCTTGCAATAGTTGGTCTAATAAATAATAATAGCTGGTCTAATAAAAGATATCACCTCTACCACGAATCCTGATTGCCAATATAACTACAACCTTGATATCTGATAGATAAATGCATTCATAAGAGCCATTGAATTTACAGTGCTGAAGGCTGAGGGCCTCTCTGTTTAGAAGTGTAAACAATTCTTGTGTGAACTGTAATCCTAAGCAGAGCCCTTTTCAGATAAGCGAGTGTAATTGGCTGTGGGCATGTGATAGGGTAGGTGGTGTATCAAGAAAGGTATCAAGCAGCCACAGTGAAATACTTAGAAAACTGATCACAATGAATTAGCAAACAGTGAATAGTAGGAGAGTGTATGTCTTACTGCGGTTAAAAAAAAAAAAAGAAGCAACTGTTGATATAGATAATTATACGATCATTTTTTCCTCAAATTTATTTTAAGAATAAATTCAATGCTTGTCAAGGGTGCTAGACAGACAGACCTACAGTTGTTTAAGGACCTGAAGAAAACATTTTCTTCTGACTCCAGTTTATAAAGGTTTATTTTAGTCTCCTTCTGCAGTTACTGATGCTAATAAAAATACACCAACAGACTGATTTACAGACTCTGAGCCAGCCTTAGTGCGTGACATGAGGAGATTGCAGTACAACAGGCAGCATCATAATCAGCTCCCCATGCTCTTGTTTTCTGCTGGGGATGCTGGGTTTAAACTCAGTCAGAGTCCTATAAACACTTCAAGTAGAAGCTGCTGGAAGGAGTCATTAATACAACACATCTCATGCTTAAAACCTACTCCTCAGGCAAAGCTACTATTTTTTCTTTCCTCTGGACTAACTTGTCTTCTCTCCTCTACAGAGGAACCTTGATCTTATCCACTTCAACTTCCCTCTTTAGCAGGCTTCACAGTGTCCTATGTGCCAAAGGAAAACAGCATAGGTCCAAATAAGTCCTAACTATACAGCTATGGCAGTATCATTTTTTTAAACTTTTTTCACATGGATGTAACTCCACAGAAGTCTTGACTCAATAAGGCATCTCTTTGCTTTTCTACTGTTTCATTTATTCTGCTGTTTCTGTTCCCTTCTCCTCTATACTTGGTACCATGAGTGACTGGTGCCTCCTGAATCTGGGGGGGCGCATCCGCAGAAGTCACCAATGGCGGCCACCCTGTCAGGGGGGGCACCAACCCTACCGACAGCATCAGTGTTGGCCGTCGGGGGGGGCACGTGCACCCCTGTGCACCCCCTACCAGCCGCCTGTGCTTGGTACGTTAGATGTCAGATTTATTACATAACTCTAGAGTTCTAGGAAGCAACAATATATAAAGAGTAAATTCTTGCCACCTGTATTAGTCTTCTCACACCCAAAATAAAGTAACCCAGTTAAATATTAATTTGAAGTCTGTCATAAAATTCCTCCACAATCTGTCCACTGAGCAAGAATTCATAAACCAATAGAAAATGACATAAAACTAGACAAAAAGTGACATTACTGTTGAGTATCTGTATGCTTCTTTACTCATCTAATTGATGTAACAAATATTTACCTACTGAATGCGTGCATCTACACAAGATGCTTACTGCACAGTAGCCTAATAATACAGCGCAGTCAAAATTGTGTTAATACACTACTGTGCACTGTTATTATCAGGCTACTGTGCTGTAAGCATCATAAAAAAAAATGTGCACTGGTGCTACTGCGCAGTAAATGTAGTTACTGTGCATCTAGTTAGTACTTCATTAAGCAAGTACTAAACTAAATGCACAATAACTACTGCACATTAATGAATGTGTAGACATGCCCAGTGAGTACAAAATATTTTTATGCGAAAGCCTAGGAAGGCTCAAGGAAATGAATTTAGCTTTTCTGCTGACATTTTGATTTTATATTTTGTAATAACTGCTTTCCATTTCCTCAAAAATTCTGTTATGATCCTTTAGAAAGTGATCCTGTGAGGTGCTAAGCTCCCTCCACCTCCAGATGACATTCTCATGCGAAACGGGAAACTGGAGGTTAATGATTTCAGACTGCAAGAATTTTTGCTTCAGGTCTAAGTATTTACCATTCCTTGAAACTTTGAACCAACACTTCCCAATTCTTGCAGTCTAAAAAATATTACAGTTTTCCATTAAGGCTCAATATTGTATAAGCATGAGTGGAGCTAGGATTTTGAAAAGGGGGGTGCAGATGGTCATATAATGCAACACACATTTTTCTCCAGTTAAAAAGAAACTAGAAGCTTCACTAATAACTAGTGGCCTAGAGCTATATTATTCAGTTTAAGACTGAAGCAAAAAACCCAAAAGACCTTTATTAGAATGTGCATAAATTGTATTGTATATAAAAATACAACAGACTAGGCAAAAATAATCCAAAGATGTTGTTTCATTAGTTCTGGAGTCATTAAAGGTAAACGTACATCCCTTTTTTAAATTCATAAAACAAATCATGCCTTTTCCAGCATCTGGGCAGTGCCACCAAGGTTTAATTTAAAGTGATTTCCACATCTAACCTAATGCTCACCTGAATTAATATTTCCACACCTAAGTTAATGTTTTAGTTAGAGTTAAAAAACAGTCTGCAGGGCTGTGAAAGTTTAGCTACATTAGTGGGTGCAACTAACAGACAGCAGCATTGCACAAGTAAGAATAGCTGGAGTAGAACCATTAAGGACCACTTAAAAGGAAAGAGGGTTGTTAACACCGGTGGAATGAAGAGTTTAGAAGAAATCAAGCAAATTATGAGTGGTTAAGGCAACCAACTCCCTCACTGCTGCCTGAATAAAAATGCTGCTGCTAGGCAGTTGGCTTTAAACTTTGGATGGACAAGGGATGACAGGGAGGTGCAAGTGCACCAGTGCACCTGCCTAGATCCACCCCAGTGTATAAGAGAGTAATGTCTGTCTGACATCCATTAAAGTGATGCGTACAGAGAAGAAAGTTTTGTATTCTGACAAAGCCAACAGGGTAACAATGTACCTGCCACTACACCCCTGCATTGGAAAACACTTTCCCTCTTGAGGATGGCTGGCAGTCGGTTAGGGGCGCAGTAAGAACAAAAGAAGTGTCATACTGGGTCAGACCAATGTATCCTGTCTCCAACAGTGGCAGAAGTAGATGCTACACAGGGAGAGCATCAAATCAGATATTTCTAGAGTGATTTATTCCCTATTCAGTGCCCTCCCTGACATCCACAATTTATTGGGTTACAGATGCCAGAGGAAACATCTCCAACCATTCTGTTCAGTAGCCATTAACAAATCTATCATCCATGAATTTATCCAGTTTCTTTTTGAACCTGGCTATGTTATCTGCCTCCACCACTCCTTGTGGCAATGAATTCCATAAGTCAACTACAAGTTGCATAAAAAGGACAAGTGCTTGGGGATCTGTACAAGTACAAGGGCAAACGTACAAGGGGATCTGTAGGAGCAGATTGTTTGGCACTGCTGCCATTTGCATTTTTCCTGCTGCTGCTCAGAAAGCTGAGATCAGCGTTGTGTCCCCATCTCCCACAAATTTTGTATGCAGCATAACTGCATTGAGACCAGTATAAGGGACACTAAATGGAACTGAGAAAGGGACTGGTTCCTAAGAGTTTTATCCACAAAATAGACATAGCTGCTTAAGTCCCAGTTTTATCTTCCATTTGAGGTGACCAAGTCCAAAAGTGTGATCCTAAAAACCCCTGGTCAGTTGCTGCCTTCCCAAGAAGGCATGTAGATGCCTTGGGTCTTGTGAGTGAACTACAAAGTTGACTAAATACAGCCATCACTGAGCATGACTAAAATACATGGCCCATGGTGGGCAAACGTGCTGATGAGAAGCAGTTTGACAGCTGGGGTAAAATTAAATCCAAATAGCCATAAAACTCGTTCACTTTGAAGTACCTTTCAACATCATTCAATATTTCATCCTTTCAGCTATTTTTAAATTTTCTTTCCATGTTTCAATTCAGACTTAACCTCCTTACATCACTTTTCCAACATTTTGATGGCACTTTGTTTGGCATCTTCTAAATTGTTTTAAACTGCATGAGCAATTTTGTTACATTGCAAAGTAATGTTGTGGCTTTGTCAAAGCACATGTCTTTAGCCTGTAGGCTCTTAGAGACAAAATTTATAGTTTCCAAAATTTTTGTTTGGGACACCACACGAAATACAAATCAAAACTTCTTAATATTTTCTTTAAATATGAAGCTTTGTTATGTTTGCAACCTTGTTGCTGAGGAGAATTATTCCGAAAAGCACCTCCATTATATCAAAGTAGCAGAACTGCAAAGCAATGAATGATTCATTCTGGACAACTAGCATGTTGAACATACTCTCTTCAAAGTAATGTTACTGAAAGCTCTGAGACAGAAGCTAATTCAGATAATATGGCCCATCACTTTATGCTACGCCCAAAGAAAGTGCAGACTTTCAATCGTCTCATAAAAATGTCCATTTCAGTTATTCCCTGAACACAGTCATTAAATAAGGTTCAGACTGTGGGCAGCACAGTATACATATTCTGCCTTTCATTCTCTTGCAGATATTCCTGTCTGAACTCCAGAATAAACTTCACTCATATTTGCAGCCCTGTCATATCCCTGACTTGATATGTCCAACCCTTTCCTTTTGATGAAGTTCACAATTTCCTGTGCAAGACCAGCACCATTTTGATCAGATATTGTGTGAAATCCCTGAAAAACCTCATTGATTTTTCACCTCAATTCCTATATTTGTATAATTGGTTTCTACTGCTACTCAATGAAAAATTTGACTTACCTAGTCAATTTTGGCAGTGTCTTATGTTGCATCCATAACAACAGAGAAAAATGGCGCACTCTTTGATTTGCTCAACAACCTCTCTTTCAATACATTCCAGCAATAATTCAATGGCTTTGTTCTGAATTGTTTACTGAAATACCAAAAAGAACCCTTTGGCATATTAATTAACTGTTTCAGCCCTGGGTTACATTTAGCCAAGAGTTCAATGCTTGAGAGAAATTTTCCATTGTTAACATAATTTAAAACCTCCCTATGCTCCACTTTGTTAAAGTCATATTGATGAGATGCTCAAGTACTTGCCTCCAGTAGTTCTTTGCTTTCTCTTTCTCATGATCTGCATCAAGAGTGCTGTGTAATCTCCACTGCTGAAAGACTACACAATTATTTAAATGCAAATGTGAAGCTTTATGGCTATCTGTCCCTTCAGTTAAAGGATGCCAGCCTCTAACACCTCATCCATGCCGCATTGTACTGTACATGGAAGAATTATGGTCAGTAAAGAGCCAACATGGCTCACAGTATGCACTATCCAACTTAGGTGAATAACAAAGCCATGTACAGGGTATGATTATACCAGCCTTTGTTCTAGTGGCAATACCTTTTGGAAAAACACCACCCAATTTGCTTTTGATCCCATGGAAATGGTTCTTTGGGCTTACAAAAATCTTGTGAAATTATATATCTTTTCTTCTGACTGCCTACATTTTCCTAACAGGAAATGTCTTAGAAACATGAGCTATTTTTCTTCTTGGTACTCTAGAGCTGGGGGCCCCTGCACTCCAGATGAGTTGTGCTGGGCTGATCCACAGGCCAGATAGGGCCCACAGACCCCTTCTGTCCCCCACCCCTTTCTGTGAACTCAGTTATTACTCTTACTGTTGCAGTCATAGCTGATGTCAAGCTTTTTCCTTCAATTCTGAGACAGGATGTTTGGGTTTACAGAAGGTCTATGCACAGAATCATAGAAAATTAGGGTCGGAAGGGACCTCAGGAGGTCATGTGGTTCAACCCCCTGCTCAAAGCAGGACCATCCCCCAACTAGATCATCCCAGCCAAAGGTTTGTCTACCTGGGTCTTAAAAACCTCCAAGGATGGAGACTCCACAGCCTCCCTGGGTAGCCTGTTCCAGTGCTTTACTACCCTCCTTGTGAGAAAGTCTGTCCTAATCTCTAATTTAAATTTCCCTTGCTGCAACATCATCTCCATCACCTCACCAGCAAGTCTTGGGTGAGGGGGAGGTCTGGGGGAAGCAGCAGTGCTTACTCTTATGGGGAAGTAATATAACTAGAAGTAATTTTAACAACACAGGGTGAATCTACACATGCATTTTACCGTGGAGTCAACTAATTAAGTCCTCAGTAAAGCATCACCATCTACATATGCAGTGCTATTAGGCTGCATGCAGTAAACTAATTAACTATGCTGTAAGATAATACTGTCCCACACAAATACTATCCTATGGTGGATCAGGACTCGTAGTAGAGATGATATCTTCAATTAGATGAACAAGATTTTTGCAAAAAAAGTTCTTTAGAAATATTTTTGCAAAAATCTTGTTGGTCTAATAAAAGATATCATCTATACTATGAGTCTTAATTGTCTTTTCCTTTAGACCAATACAGCTACAACCTAGACACTTGATCCTATGGTGGAGTTATTTACTCCACTATAGTGCACGTGTAGATGGTGACCAGGGTTGTCTGGGGCATGAGGATGTTACAGTGCCAGTGCTGCCTGCTGGCTAGCCCGTCACTGTAGGACCCTCAAGCCCCAGCCAGCCCCTTTGCAGCACATTGGGCCAGGGCGGTGCAGCTCTGAGCTGGCAGGCTGACTCCTCTGGGCACTCTGCTGGCCAGGGCTGTGCCATCCTGGCTCAATGTGCTGTGGTCCCAGGTGCATATGTAAATGCTGCACCCAGAGCAATAAACTCCAGTGCAAAGTACATTGGCGATGTGTAGCGGGTGCACACAGGTACATGTGCAACCCCTGAGATTGGCAGTGCAGCCCCTGACAGAAGTGCCACTGACACTGCTGGCAGCACCTGCAGCTGGTTGCTGCTCACCACCTCCCCTCCATTCACTGCTGACACTACTGGCGGTGTCTGCGGGTGGTTGCTGATTGCCGCTGGCCACCGCCAACACTGCTGGTGACGCTGCCGCGGCTGCCTGCAGGAGCTCTCCGCTTACCACTGCCATGCCTCCACTGCTGCCACTGCCACCTGCGGCCAGTCACCATGCTCCCCCAGTCTCTGGGGGCACACGTTGTTCATGGCAGTGTGCCAGAATTTTTTCCAGGCACACTAATTTCATGCGTAGATGCACCCACAGAGTGCCTTTCCAAAACAAGCCAGTATTTATTTGTTAATTTGAATACAGAAAGCAAAGTTCTTGAGTTTGAATGGCCATGGTAGACTATCACAACAGTAACAGGCACACCAGGCCAAAGACTCTTCAGAACCCATATTGACTCTAAACTGTGTCTCTGAGAACCTAAAGCAGTCAGCAAACTTAAAAGCCTCCTCATGCTTGGTCTCTTTCTTCTCAGCTTTGGGCCTCCCAGTAACTTTTATTGTCTTTGCCAAGGAACTTCTTGGTTTATAGCCTAGCTCTTGAGGGGCTTGAGAGGAGCTCCCTGCTCCTCCCCCCCACCCCAAGTCCAGATCTGACCTGCGGTAAGTTTGACACCCTATACCCTTGAGGCAGCCCCTGGCATTGACCTTTGCTGAATGTCCTCCCACTCTCTAGCTTTCACTCCACAAAACCCTTCTGAACTCAATTCCCATCCTTCTAAGGGTTTGCAGTCTATCCCAGCTGAATGTCACCTGCAAACTGGATGGGGAGTATTGGCAATGCATAGCGGGTCCATGCAGGTGCATGTGCACCTCCTGAGATTGACAGTGCATCCTCTGTAACTGGTCACTGCTGATGCTGCTGGCAGCGCCTGTGGGAGGTCACTGCTTGCCCCCCACCCCACCGCTGACACTACCATGACCGCCTGCAGGAGCTCCCCGCTCACTGCCACCATGGCCCCGCTGCCGCCACCTGTGAGCAGTCGCCGTGCCCCCTAGCCTCTGGGGGCATGTGTTGTTCATGATGGGGAGGGAATGCTTCTTTCCCAGCACCTGAATCATTCAGGAATACAGGGAAGGAGGAGGTCATAGATTCATAGATGCTATGTCTCCTTCTCTTGAAGACCCTCAAGGTAGGGGAGAGCACCACCTCCATTGGAAGCCTGTTCCAGATTCTGGCTACCCTTGCCATGAAGAAGTTCTTTCTGATGTCCAACCTAAATCTACTCTCCATCAGCTTGTGGCTGCTGTTTCTGATTATTTCAAGGGGTGCTTTGGTAAACACAGCATCTCTTATTCCCTGCTGCTGCTCCCCATCCCAGCCCGTGAATTTGTATACTGCCACAAGATCCCCCCTCAGCCTTCTCTTGCAGAGGCTGAAAAGGTCCAGGTCCCTCAGCCTTTCCTCAGAAGGCCTTCCCTGCAGGCCTCTAACCATATGAGTGATCCTCCTCTGGACCTTCTCAAGGTTGTCCACATCCTTTTTTTGAATTGCAGCACCCAGAATTGGATGCAGCACTCTAGCTGCGGCCTGACCAGTGCCGCATAGAGGGGGAGCATCACCTCCCTTGACCTGTTGGTGATGGATCCTCCTTCCTCCCCTTCTTGAAAATAGGGACCACGTTGGCCCTTTTCCAGTCCTCTGGGACTTCACCTGAGCACCATGAGTGCTCAAACAGATGTGACAATGGCTCTGCTATGACACTGGCTAATACTTTCAGCACCCTTGGATGGAACTCATCCAGCCCTGCTGATTTAAACACATCCAGACCCTCCAAGTATCTCTTTACTAGGTCAGTGCTGCCAGTTGGTGGGCTGGTGTTTCTCCTGCTTCTGTCAGTAATGCATTTGGGAGATTTGTCTAGATCCGAGTTCAAGAATACAGAGGTGGTGCTCATGGGTGGTTCAAGAATTTTAAAAAAGGGGGTACAGATGGTGTGGTGCAACATCGCATGTAACATAACCCCCATTTCACCCTGGGTAAAAGGAAACTAGAAGGTTTACTAATATGCTAGGGGCCTACGGCTGTACTCTTCAGTTTAGGATCAAAGTAAAAATGAATATAACTTTATTGGAATGCACACTAATTTATTACATTATATATTAAGTTAAAAAAACACAACAAACAAGGCAAAAATAGTCAAAATGCACTGTAGCCATTATAGTTAAATGTACATCTCTTATTCTGCTTTGTAAAACAAAACTTACCTTCCTGTCTTGTCAGTGCCTCCAACACTTCACTGTCAAACATTTCCCCATTGAGTTTTTTTAGCTCTCAGAGCCACTCTAATTAAAGTGCCCCCACCCCCAGACCATGTGTAAATGTGCCCCAAGACTGCAGAACAAGAGATAACTTAATTAATTGAAACTTAAGACCGTTAAAAAAGGAGAAGGGGTCATTATCCCCTGACATGAGCACGAATGAAGTACATTATAAGGAACCATGAAATCAACAGACTCCCTTAGCACTGCCTAAAGAGAAATGTTGCTGTTCCTCCCATAAGGTTGGTTTTAAAGTTTGGGTAGATCAGGAATTGAAGGTGGGGCATGAGTGCACTACTACACCCAAGGCCCTTGTTACATATTAACTAATTAATCCTGCAATAAATTTAGACAGGCCACAAGCGCAAAGTTATTCACATAAAATAAAAATGACTACCTAGCTATAAAAAAAGCCCACCAGCTACAAAGGGAGCACTTGAAGACATGTCACAACTCTCTGGCTGGTTTCTAGGCAGCTCTGATTTGATGCCCCTGCTACAAGTTTAAAGCTGGAGAGCAAGCAGCCAGGGAGCTGTTACACATTTGCAGACACTCCTTTTGCAGCTGATCAGCTCTTTTTATAACCCAGTACTCATTTTTATTGTATGATCCTTACTCCACATTTGGAGCTGGCTTACATTTATTGCAGGATTCTTCAGTGAACGGCGCAATGTATGTAACGTGTACCAGGGATCTGAGGGCCTACCTAGTGCAGAGGCGCAAACTTCCCTAGGGGACAGCCTACTAGCCACAGCCGCACTCATCTCATGGCCTGTCCCTGCCTCTGCACCAGTTATCCCCTAAAGTGCTGCACTCCCCTGTCAGTGTGACCTAGCCCAGGTGCTCCCCACATGCCCTGCCCAGTGTTGCCAGGTCTAAAATATGAAATTATTGTATTTGAAGCTCAAAATTATTAAATTTGCTGACAAACTATCGTACACTGAAAAAAATATGCAAACAAGTATGGAAATAAATCTAATTCATGTTTACTTTATATTGCTCACTGGAAGTCATTAGTGAGTGAGCGAGTGAGAACTGGGTCAACCTCAAAGTTGAAGCATTTCATTATTTTGAGGCAAGCAGTCATAAGAAGGTGCTGACAACAAACCCCAAAGTCAGTTAAGACGCCCTAAAAGTGACTTGGGTTTTGCATATGCTGCATAAATTAACTGCCTCAAAAATTATGGTATGTTTTGAACACTTTGTTGCTATTATCGATCATACTTCCTACAAGGGTTGAAATTATCATAAAACTAAATAATGATCATATACCTGGCAACACTGGCCCCAAAGTGTTATTAGGCAACTGCACAATAAGCATCTCGTGTAGACCTGCCCACTCAGCAGGTAAATATTTGTTACATCAATTAGATGAGTCAGAAAGCATATAGATACTCAACACTAATGTCACTTTTTGTCTAGTTTTATGTCATTTCCTCGTAGTTTATGAATTCTTGCTCAATGGATAGATTGTGGGGGAATTTTATGACAGACCTCAAATTAATATTTTGCATGTAACCCTTCTACTGGCAGCACAAGGGCCAGGTTCACATTTTGGGGTACCTCATAAATTATACTTGTGGCTCAAGCCCCCACCCAGAAATCTGGGAACACTAAATGAATGACAAGGTGTCCCACATAAAACCCCCCAAAATAAAACCCTCTCTTCACAAGCAGTGGAACGAATAAACAAACTTAATACAGAAAGTAGGGAAAAACACCAAATGCAATGTGAAACACTACTAATTACACAAAAGAAGTCTATAAGCTGCTCTGCACCAGGGGAAGCTACTTGAGAGAACAGATCCTTCAGTGGTGAAAGGGGGCCCTTGGTGCTGCTTGGAGGGATAACGGTGTGGCAATCTTTGCTCCCATGGAGAGGCTGTATATGTGTGTGGGGAGTAACTGTGGCTCCAAACAGCGTACACGTAACCCACACTTCTGGGCTTGATTACATAGCCTGCTGGAGGAACGGCAGCATGCCAAGTTTTGTTCCCACGGAAAGGCTGTATGTGTGTGTGGGGAGTGACTGCAGCTCTAGACCGCATGCACAGGCCCCAAAACTGCTGGACTGGATTATATGGCCTGCTAAAATGAGACTGCAGTGCAGGAAAACTCCAAAAGAGCCAGGTTGATTAATGGTTGCAGCTGGCCCCAAACAGGCAGGATTAGAAACGCCCAGGTTCCAACCCTTTTTAAATTGCCAGGCCTGTATGCTGGCCAGCAAACCTACGGAGCCAATACTCTTTCCTCCACGATTAATCCCTTAAAATCTCAAACAAGAAAAGGGGAAGAAATGGAAGAGAGAGGAGTTCCCAGACACTAGGACAATTCTTCCTCTATCCCCCCTTTACTTGAGCTTCCCTTTTCACTATCTGCAACTCACTCTCCCTTGAAAGAGACGTTACACTTCAGAAGGAATCCTGGTTTTCATTGATAAAAAGTCCCCAATTTTCAGATTTAAAAAGTAACTCCAAAATCTACATTTTTCTGTAATTAAAATGAAACATCACTAAGATAGATAGATTGACAGATAGACAAAAAAGCGTTTAGATGCTTATCTTGCTGGGATCATTTGACCCCAGCAGACTTCCTGCCTAAAGTAGGGGGGCTGGACTGGAAGATCTTGCGAGGTCCCTTCCAACCTCTAATGTCTACGAGTGTTATTAGGCAGCTGCAACTAGTGGCATTTCATTTTAATCACGGAAAAATGTGGATTTGGGGTTACATTTTTTTAATCCAAAAATTGGGGATTTTTTCCCCAGAGAAAACCATGATCCCTACTCTTCAGCAGCTGCTGGCAGCTTCTCCCCACCACCCCAGTCAAGCCAGCCTAGCTCCCCTTATATCCCTTGCATGACATCACCCTGGCTGTGTCCAGTCAGCGAGCACCACATTGCAATCTCTCTTCCACCCAATTGGCCTGAAGAATCCTCTGCTTCCCCTGGCCAATGAGGCTAGAGGGGTTTCCATATTTGCCCCAGATACAGGCCCCACTGGCCATGTGCTGAGTACACAGCCAAAACACAGGGGCCATCTTACCCACATAAAAAAAAAGAACACACACAAAAAAACACAGCATACACTCAGCGTGTATGGGGCTGTTACATGCATATGGAACATGCATATGTTACATATGCATGTAACATATGCATGTTACATGCATATGTTACATGAGGCCATCCAGAGGTGGATGGCCTCCACCTCTCTCCCCTAGGGAGGAGGCTCTTCTCAGCCAGACTGGCTGACCTGCTCCACCGGGCTTTAAACTAAGCCCGTTGGGGGACGGGGGGACTACCGCCACTGCTGGCCCGCTGAGCAATCCTTGCAAAGCCAGCAGATCGCGGCGCTTCAGGGAGCCCACCCCTGCCCCAGCCCTGGTAAAATCTGTGTGCAAGGAAGGAGCCCCCCAGGGGGCACTTGCCTGCCTGTACACTAATGCCAGGAGCTTGGGGAATAAGCAGGAGGAGCTCATCCTCATGCTCAGTGCAAACAATTACGATGTCATAGGGATAACAGAGACCTGGTGGGACTCCACCCATGACTGGACCATGGGGATAGATGGCTATACCACCTGCTGTTAGCAGGGAAGCAGCAATCACAGGATTTCTCTTGTGCCAGCCGCTGAATGGTCAGGAAGGTGTAAAGGCTGCCTGTGAAAAGAGCCTGCCTGCAGTTTGACTCTCTGGCATTTGCTCCTTGGATATTCCAAGTGGCTCTGCTATTAGGATTGCTAAGCGTTTAACTGACCTCCCACCCAAAGTCAGACCTTCCACCCAAAGTCCTGAGCTTGACCAGGAGTTTGCCCAGGAACTGGCTGAGGCAGCTTGCTCCAGGACCATGGTTGTCATGGGTGACTTCAATTACCCAGACATCTCATGGGAGGATCGCTCAGCAAAATCTGAGCCCCCTGCCTGTGAGCCGGTGTGGCTGGGGACAGAGGAGCCATGCAGGAATCTCCTAATGGCTGCTCACTCAACGCTGCCCCAGCAATGCACCTCCTGCATGTGAGGCTGCACTGAAGGAAGCGGCGCAGGGCTCTGTCACTCAGAGCGGCAGCAGGTGCAGGAGGCATGATGGGAGTGCAAGGACATCCTGGTGCAGCCCCGCTGTTCCCAGCCATGCTGGGTCTTGCCTGCAGGGCTACAGCAGCCCCATGGGAGGGAAGCAGGGAGGGAGCTAAGCCCACAGCCTGCCCCCCAATACAGCTCTGGAGGCATGGGTTCCCCTTGCCTCCTTAGACTTAACAACACTGAGTTCCCAGCTGGCTCCACATCTCCCTGCTCCCAGCTGGTGCCTCCATGTGTGGCTTCCCTTAAGGGCTGCTAGAGCTGCTTCAGTCTTACCTGCCCCCATCTTGGCACTCCATGGCCGTGAGTGGGGAGATGTGGAGCCAGCCGGGCACTCCATGTATTTCCCAACACCTCCCTGCTCATGGCTGGAGTGCCCGGCAGGCTTCACATCTGATGATGTCATCACCCAGATCAGGCCTTCCATTCCCCTCCCTGGCACCCTCTACTTGCCTCCCCCTCTCCCCCTCTCCCATAGCTTCTGGCTTACTTAGCACTGTCATGGAAGAGCAGGCAGGGAAGGGGAACCTGCCCACCTGGGCACTGCTGTCACTACGGCTTCTTTCTGGACTGGGCAGGCAGCCACAAATAAGCCAGGCTATGCAGATAAGCTGGGAGGAGGCCATAGGCTCACAACACCAATGAACTGCTGCTACCTTTGGGGTGTTGTGAGATGCTTATCCAGTGCCCTTGGCAGATGAGGTGAAAAGATAAAGACAAGTTATCTCATAAAAATTACTATGAGCTCTTCATTATCCATTACTATAGAAAGGAGCACAGGTTTTAGGTCTTAACTTAAAGTACCATATCTGTACGTACATATATTATTATTTTGTTTAGTATATTCCATATGATTGAAAATGGAATGAAGGAAAGGTGCTTAGATAGCTCTTTAAATGCAAAGAGAACAGATTTCAAATTAATTAATGCAGTATAACATTAATCAAGTCTTCTTGAGAAGGTTTAATTTAACAAGAAAGTCTAATAGATTTTTGTTGTAGTTTTTAAATTAAGGCAATTTATATCAGATGTCTTTAACAGACAAGAATATTGCACACAATAAAATTAGCTCTTGAATCATCTTTTACTCTAGAGATTTGTTTTTAAACCACAGTGCATGAATATTAAAATCTGTCAGGGAATATCCAGGAATCGTGTGTAACAGTTAAAATCCTGATCGTTATTAGAATTATAATGATCAGGTGAAGATAAAGCTTTTTTTTTAATATAAAGGTTTATATTTAAAACAAGTGTCCTGATTTTCGAAAAATGTTGAGCATTGCCAGCACATCCCATTGATGGCAATGGGAACTAATAGGAGTCTTCTCTTGAAATGTGGGACTCTTAAGTACTTAAACATGGTTTTAGGAGCTTTTTTTTAATGGCCCCGTAATTGTTCCTTAAATGTCGATCCTCATCAAATAACTGCCCATAGAAACTGTGCATAGTTTTGGATAATCCATTATATCCTCACTAAATTAGCTGAGAATTGAATTCAGCATTACAGTTCTCAGGTCCTGGCATGCGCAGCTGTAAACTTTAAATTACAGCAAATCCCGGGACGTCATTCTCCCCCTGTACTCGGCCTTAGTGAGGCCGCAGCTGGAGTACTGTGTCCAGTTTTGGGCTCCACAATTCAAAAAGGATGTGGAGAAGCTTGAGAGAGTCCAGAGAAGAGCCACGCACATGATCAGAGGTCAGGGAAGCAGACCCTACGATGACAGGCTGAGAGCCCTGGGGCTCTTTAGCCTGAAAAAGCGCAGGCTCAGGGGTGATCTGATGGCCACCTACAAGTTTATCAGGGGTGACCACCAGCATCTGGGGGAACGTTTGTTCACCAGAGCGCCCCAAGGGATGACGAGGTCGAATGGTCACAAACTACTTCAAGATCGTTTCAGGCTGGACATAAGGAAGAATTTCTTTACTGTCCGAGCCCCCAAGGTCTGGAACAGCCTGCCACCGGAGGTGGTTCAAGCGCCTTCATTGAACACCTTCAAGATGAAACTGGATGCTTATCTTGCTGGGATCCTATGACCCCAGCTGACTTCCTGCCCTTTGGGCGGGGGGCTGGACTCAATGATCTTCCGAGGTCCCTTCCAGCCCTGATGTCTATGAAATCTATGAAATATAATGAATTTTTGCAACCAGGAGATCTGACACCATTTTTCGGCTCTCCTGTGAAATATGAATTTTTATTTCCACAGGGAGAAATGTTACAATCTTTGCACTCTCCTATGCCTGAGGAAGGGCATGTAAGCCTGAAAGCTTGCGAATAAAGAACCTTTATTTTTTTGCAACTATCTAGTTTGTTTAATAAAAAAATATTACCAGGGATCCTGGTTTTCTCTTATAAAAAATCCCCAATTTTTAGATTAAAAAAAGTAACCCAAAAATAAAGTTTTCCATGATTAAAGTGAAACATCACTATGCATATATCTATATATTAGTGGTGTCTTATTTTAAATCACTGAAAAATGTGGATTTAGGGTTATTAGAGATAGATGGTTTGTTTAATAAAAAAATATTACCAGGGATCCTGGTTTTCTCTTATAAAAAATCCCCAATTTTTAGATTAAAAAAAGTAACCCAAAAATAAAGTTTTCCATGATTAAAGTGAAACATCACTATGCATATATCTATATATTAGTGGTGTCTTATTTTAAATCACTGAAAAATGTGGATTTAGGGTTATTAGAGATAGATGGCACTTTTGAAAGAGCCACCTGGATACCACATGAAGATTTGCTGCAGTACAAAAAGAAAATCCCCACAAATGGGACACCATTAGTTATGATGTATCACCCTTCCCTGGAACCTACATGGAAAATCCTCAAACAATTGCAGCCCATACCAGAAGAAGACCCAGTTCTTAAAGAGATCTTTCCAGAACCACACATCCTAGCCTTTAAACAAGCACTGAACCTTGCCAACCTCATTATCAGAAGCAAACTTCATATGACCCAAACCACACCAAATGGATCCAGACCATGGCATGGCAAGAAATGTAAAACCTGCCAGCAGATCTCCACCACCCCCACTACAACAACAGTACCATCAGCATTCCTGGATCTTACAGCTGCACCTCCAGAAATGTTACATATCTCATCCAGTGCACCAGATGCCTTGATAGAAAACAGGTAGGAGAGACCAAACAACTGTGCATCAGAATGAATGCACACTGGAAATCTATTAAAGACAAAAACACCCAATTGCAGCAGAGATGGTAGCCTGTAACAGGGGGCCTTCCCAGTGCCAGTTAGATCTCAGCCTGCCCACCTGTTTCTGGGCCAATCACCTGCCCGTCTTTTTCTGCCACGCCTTGATGGAAAACTGATTCAGATGATACCCAGGTGGGAGGCTGCCCATTTAGGTCCCTGATGTCTAGGGGTGACATCCATTCTGCAGCTCCGTACCTGCCCTACACTGCAGCCCATGCCTCACAGATTGCATCCTTCATGTCTTCCAGCTGTGGTCTCCTCTCTGGGACCCTAGGCCCTGGCCCTGCCATCAGGCCAGTCAGAATCCTGAGCCTCTTGCTCTGGGCATTCCTTGTGGTGGGCCCCTGGCCCTTTGACTCCCCCTTTGGGTCCTGGCCCCAACACAGACCAGTTGAGGGTACCTCAGGTCAGATCTGAGCTGCCTGACTTCTCCCCCTCACAACTCCATTGCAACCAGTAAGCCTCAGGGCTCTCAAAGATTTTATAGGTCTGGGCTTTCCCCAGCCAGGACTGTGCGTGCGTGCAGTGGCTGGAGGTTTTCAGGTACCCCCAACCTGCCTTTCATCAGGGAGGTTTGTGGTCCTGGCATTTTCTGGGGCTGCTGCGCCACCGGCAGTCCCACCAGGCCTCTCTACCCTGGCACGGTGCAGTTTTAGGTCATGCCCAGGACCTGGGGCCGCCTCCTTCCCCACAGCCCCAGCACATAACTCCAAGTTCATCCTGGCATGGGAGCTCAGCAGAGAGATGTTCTTCCCCTGCTGGCTGGTGATAAACTAAACTGCCACATCCAGCTCTGAGAGCGGGGCACTGGAAATCTATCAGTGACAAAAATACCCAACTACTTGTGGGGGCACACTTCTCAGGACAATCACTCCCCTCCGAGCTCTCAGTTCTAATCCTCAAAGGGAATTTACAAAACACCTTCCATAGACGAGCCTATGAACTTCACTTCATAAATCTACTAGATACAAAAAATCATGGATTCAATATAGATATTGGATTTATGACACATTACAATCTAATTCACCAGATACCTGCCACACCTGATCTCTTGCATTTTTCTTCCCCCCACTCTTCACCCAGCCCAACTTTTCTGCCCTTTGTCTTCCTAATTTCCAGCTATTTCCTTTTTCAAAGATGGCCTCTTTTCCACCTTGAAATACCGCCACTGTAGAGTTTCCCCTTACTCACCTTTGGCTTTCTTTCCCCCTGCTTTTTTCTCCCCTCCCTTCCCCGCTTTACCTTTTGTTTTCCTAATTTCTACCTATTTACACTGACATCCTGCCACACTTTTAGTTTCTCTCATTTCTTGGTGTCTTAGACCAGCAGAGACTCCCTATGCCTGAAAAAGGGTGAAACCTTGCTAAGACCTTTTTTCCAATTACCCAGTTGGTCTAATAAAAGATATCACATCTACCCAAGGAACCGATGTGGGATTACTTTATTTTAATCCGAAAACTGTGGATTTTTAAATCAGAGACGACCAGGCTATCACCTCCTCAAGAGTTCTGATTACTTCAAATTAATATCTAACTTGGTTGCTCTATTTCAGGTGCGAGGAAAGGAGCGCAGGCGGCAACATTGCCTCTTCCCATGTTGCGCGGGAAGGGGAGTGGAGGGGAACGAGGCTACAGGACGCCGCGCCCCTGTTTCTATGGCAACCAGAAGAGCCGGGACAACCCGGAAGTAGATCCACGGCGCGGCGCAGGGGGTGCTGGGAGGTCGGCGCCGGGTGACGTGTCTGAGGCTGAGAGGCCGGAACTAGCGGCTGG
>NW_005842241.1:1007008-1029460 GCF_000455745.1 Alligator sinensis | reverse complement strand
GCGCGGCTCTGGCAGCCCGTCCCTGGGCGCCGCGGAGCCCCGGCCCAGGGCGTCCCCGCGGGCTGGGGCCAGCTCCTAGGGCACAGCGCTCCCGCCCCCGTTTCGTGCGGACGGGTTCAACGTTTAGCAGAAGCGGGGAGTAGGGCTGAAGGTGAACCGCTATCGTTTGGGGTGGGAGGAGTCGGAAGAAGGGGAGGCAATCGGTGGGGCCGAGTACAGCTGCTTGCAACCTCGCTGCTGCCTGCCACAAGCAGTCTGGGCGCTGGATGTGGCGTGGTCCATTGTTTCTGTAGGGTTGCAGGCCCTGGCGGGAGCAAGATGGAGGTAAGGGGGCCACGCTGCTGGCTCAGCCCCACCTGGGCCAGGTCTGGAGAGGCCCTCCTCCCCCCTGCCCATGTGGTGAGGCGTGGCCCTGGGGAGCTGCTGAGTCCCCACCGCACCTCAGGGGCCTGAAAGTGCCCTGCTGGTGTCTGGGGGCTGCCATACCAATTAATTACTTAACCGCTGTAATTACAACAGGTTAAACAGGTATTTTTAGTCTGTATTTACTTCCCTATCTCACAGTCAGAAAGTTCCTCCTAATCTCTAGCCCAGGGGTTGGCAGTGCTTTTGGACAGTGCCAAAAACGCCTGCAAGCTTGGCTTGCAAGATGTCGGTGTACCGGGGCAGAAGGTGGGGGAGCCACGAGGGACCCGATCTGTATTGTGGCAGTGGAGCCCTGGCCCCTTCCCTGCCACCTGCCCCTAGATGTGCGCGCCAGCAAAATGCCTTCGTCTGCCACAACCTGGCACGTGCAGCTCTGTTTGCCAGCCAGGTTTTTAACCTTGTGCTGAGATCTCTTACCAGTGTATCGGTTATTTTAAAATAAGATTTTTTGGTTCAACCCATGCTAGGTTGTTTTTGGATGGGTGTGGGCAAGGTGGATCACTATTCTATGCTTTGGCAGGTAACAGGAGTGCAAATTGCAATGAAATAGGTAGGTGTTTGTACTAGAAAAGACAGAGGAACCGGAGGAAGTTGGACTGCAGTTGCAGGGTTCTGATGTCTTAGATGTCCCAGGGTTTAAAGTCATTATTTCATACTTGTTAGATTCTTTACTTTTACATGGTGTACACTGCCAGCCCATGACTGCAAGAAAACAAGCAGCAAAAGTATGACTTAGAGTCATGCCATTCTTTTGAGCACCTGATTGTTATTTTTCTTCTTTTTTGTACAAAATCTTACTCTGAGGCTAGAAAAAGACATGTCAAAGGAAGTGGCTCAGCTGTGCCAGGATGCATCTTGGGACAGGTATTTCACTTTGTGAGGAGAAACATGTCCCACAAGATCACCAGGAAGGACAAAGTGACAACAGGCGGCTTGTTCTTTGCTTCCAGAGATTCACCCTTGGCAATCTCTGGGGTTCTTGGAGATTGCTGGGGCACATCTCTGCAAATGGGGAAAGGCAGGACACTCCCATGCAGTTCTCACAGCTCCTGGACCACACCAGAGCATATTAGATACTCCAGTGCAGTCCTGGGGTTGAGACTGCCAATCAGCTGATTGGCAGTCCAAGTCCCAGGATTGTCCTGCCTTTCTCCAGTTGCAGAGATGTGCCCTCAGCAGTCTCTGGGCCGAGTCTCTAGAAGCATGGGGCCTTGACTTTCCCTGATTTCAGAGACTTGCCCCAGCAATTGCCAGGGGCACATCTCTGCAAGTGGAGAAATGTGCGCAGGCACTCTTATGGCCTGAGGGGCCCAATCTTGAGAAGTAATTCCCAGGGCACACAGGACTGGACCCCTAAAGCCCCACAAGCACCTGCCTGGAGCAGCTGGAGAATGTGGGTAGCTCTGACTACCTGTGCTCTCTCACCATAAAGCAAATAGATGTCTGCTGCAATAAACTGGCGCAGTTTTACTACCTTTTTCATGGCCACGTTTTGGCATAAGAAAACTTAGGGACATATATTTGCTGTCACCTTGTGCCTCAATAAAAAAAAATGTATGGCAGCACAAAGGTGATGAAAGGCAATGTCTGTTTTCACTCATTTGATCCCAATTCTGCTGTGAGTCATTAGGACAAGGGAGGCAGCCCATCTGTCATGAAAGTGTAGTTGATGTAACTGTGATCTACTCAAATAGAATATAGGAGTAAACTCAGATGGAATGAATAAACAGTCCACAGTTATCATGGAGGGTTAATGATGTGACATCCTGCCTCCTGATATCCTGTAAAATATAAACTGTCAATAATTGCCTTTTCATAATACTAAAATCTATTTTTGCATTTTTATTTTTACTGTTATCTATCATCAATAATTAATCTATAATACAATTTAATAGGTATGTGTCTAATTGGCAAATATGCTAGGTCCTATAAATATTTAGCACATCAGAGCTGTGTCCTGAAAAGGTGATGTGGAATGCTTTCAGTTGGCACTCTATGAGATGTAATCTTTTAAAGTCAGTCTCGGATAACTATTAATGTAGACACAACACATATTTGCACATACCTTGGAGTGTAGCAAAAGTGGATGTTTTACTTGCCCTCTCAAAACAAATAACTTTTGCATAGTTGATTTAAATGGACAGCATACATCCCAGGAATTTGGGCAAGGAGATGATGAAAATGTGTTTAAACCCATGCCACTGTAATGTAGTTTCTTAAACCTGGTATTTTGCTTTTATAATTCTATCTCTGTTTTTATGTAGTCTGTGGTAAGCTGAGGGAACCAAAAAAAAAAAAGCATTTTCATGTAACCTGGTTGGTAAACTCTGCTTTAAGTACTCTTATCTAAAGCCAGTCTCTAATCCAAGGATATCTCTATTTGCATATTCCCCCAACCTCAGGAATATTCTACACTGTAGTTTCTAGCTTCATTTTCTTTAGTTGGTCAGCATTTCCTTTTCTACAGTGATTCTCTTTCATACCCCGTACAGATGAGCTATATTGCATGTTGGTCCCCTCCAGTTTCCAGAGCAATGTAGGTATGCCAATAGCCTGCTTCTGGTGGGCCAGTCTGAATTCAGATTCTAATTTGGAATATATTATCAAGGTGTGCTCTAGATCAGTATCTTGACAGGTGGGAACACTTTTATAGTCTCTGCTGTCTCCTCCCACCCTCGCTTCTACTGGACTGGTTACTCTCCTCTGATATACTGCACTTAATATTTATCCCAAGGTGCATTCCAGTTCCTTAACCAGAAGACCCTCTTTTCTCTTCCTATGTATCCCTCTATCATTCAGTACACCTCTTCCAGTTTCTAAATTAAATGAGGGATGAAGCCTACAGATTGTAGTCTTAATATGTTATCCCATGCTGACTTGTTCCCAGCCTGTGCTCTAGGGAAGGGTGGGGAAATACGTGATAGTAATCATCAGATTAACTTGAGGTTTCAGATCTTTACAGTCTCAATATAAAGTGTAACTCATGCCTCTTAGAGGGTTGTTAGAGTCTGTATCGATGTGAGCAAAATCTAGTCTGCAGGCCAGATCTGGTCTGCCAAGGGAGTCCATCTAGCCCATGGCAGATACCTCAGCCTGGCTCAGCCCAGTGTCACCACTACCAGACCTAGCCCTAGCCGTGTTGCCTGGGCACCCTGGCCTGTCTGCCCTGCACCCACTGCTGAGGCACTTGACGGAGTGGGTGGGTAGGCGAAGTCTCCATGGAGACCAGCTCAGGACCCATGTGGTCAGGGCATGCTCAGTCAGGAGGATGGAATGGGACTGTGGGTGGGTGGGGAGTGGTGTCTGGGAGCAGGATGGGCAGGGCCATGGCTGGGGACAAGATTGTGGGGTGGTGACAGCACAGGGCAGGGTCTGGGGCAGAGCCACAATCTGCTGCCCGTGTGTCCCTGTAATGGGCACTGGTTCTGCAGGCAGGGGTATGCTGGGAACAGATTGTGGCTTAGCCCCAGGCCCTGGCCTCACAATTTCACCACCCTGAGATCTCGCCCCAGCTCTGCCGGCCCATTCCACTCCCAGACACCACTCCCTGCCTGCCCGCAGCCCCGTCCATCTGCCTGGCCAAGTGGGCCCTGCCTGTACAGGTCCTGGACCAGTCTTCATGGAGACCCTGGGATTGTTAAGTGGGGACAGCATGGGATTAGGCCCCAGGGCAGAACCACTTACGGAGTTTTGGTGAGCTGTTATTGGAGGAGTGGGGAGTGCTGATCCAGTCTGTGACAGCTCACTAAAACTTCCTAGGTGACCCTCAGGCCAAAATTATTGTGGCCGCCTCCTCCAGTCGATGTGGACTGCCTGTTCTTTTATTCATGACACCCTCGGGTTCTGTGAGATCCTTTAAAAAGTGCTGCAGACTGCCATGCAATGTTAGGTGGGCAAACACCCCCACGTGGTTCGCAAGATAAACCCAGAGGTTTCAAATCGGAATCCATCTTTTCAAAACATATTGACCTATTGTGGTCTTTCTGAGTTATATGCAACAGAAGAATTTCTCTCTCCTATTTCTGAAGTCAAGAAATGAATGAAAGCTAAAAGTTGGCATTTTCTGAGGGTGCCTTGTGTCTAAACAGGATGAGAACCATTTCACTGGAGGAAGGATGCGGCACATTTTGCCAGTAACTTTCATATCTATATGCTGACAGCAGAGGAATGTTGAAATTCAGGACTCTCGCATTCAATTCCAGGTTTTATAGCAGAGGTGGGCAAAATGCGGCCTGGGGGCTGGATACGGCCTGCTGGGCCATTCTATCCGGCCTGTGGGGCCCCTAAAAATTTAGAAAATTTAATATTTATCTGCCCCTGGCTGCCTGTCATGCAGCCCTCAATGGCTTGCCAAAACTCAGTAAGTAGCCCTCTGCCTGAAATAATTGCCCGCCCCTGTTTAAAGGGTTTTGTGAACTGGAGGTCAGAGAATGTTCTACTTGTCTTCTTTATGACTATATAGTCACTCAACTCTTCCTCACATCTTTCCCTGTCCCTCTATTTTACCATGGCTGTACACCCCTCATAGTTTGGGTGCCCTCTGGGACAGCCTTTAGAACACAGGAGAGGACAATCTACTGGAGCATTTGAAGTCTAATCAGTGTATAAGGGATGGAGTATGGTTAGGGCAGACAGAATCCTCAGAGAATTCAGTTGCCATATTTTAACTTGTATCATAAACCTGTATAAACAGTGGATTTTGTTTGTTTGTTTGTTTTCTTCTTTCTTTTCCCCTTTCCATTCCCCTGAGGCTTCTAGTCTGGCTAAGCACAGGTGACTTTTCGTTGGGATGAAAAATAACAACTTCGTTATCAATTCCAAGTCCCTTTGCTGAAGTGTTGAAGTGCTAGAGCATTTCAGTGCAACTTTAGTAAGAATTCCTGTAACATGGGCAGTTCAATTTAAGTTTAAACTGCAAATGCTCCACTTAAAATAAACTCTGGTTTTGGAAAACAAAAGTCCAAATGATTAGGCCTTTTCTACATTACAAACCTCTGGTGGAAGAGCTATGTTGGCTACAGAGTATGAAAAAGACACCTTTTGATAATTGCAAAATATTCCACGTGTGGACAATTTTGTCAGAAGAAAGCAGTTTTGGTCAGCAGAGCTTCTGCTGTTGGGGGAGCTGGTAGAGCTTTGAGGGTGGAAAAACTGCTGGTAGAATTGTATTTACATCTACTGTAATGTACTGCTACACCTTAAACAGTAGCAGCCCTGGTAGTGTATATTAAGGCTTATATTGGCAAAAGCCATGGTTTCACTATAAACAACTGAAAATTGTTGGGCAGTCTTGACTGCAGGCAGCAGTGTCAATCTCCAGCTGTAATCATGCATGTTACTTTGAAAACTTTAGTCAGTGCAAGTTGTGATGCAATCAAAATTTGCTTCCTCTGTATGAAAAATGTGACCTGTGCTAGTGATCTACCAATGACTAAAATAGTGTACATGTTTCAGAGTTTTAGGTTAGAGATACTATTCCTGAGCATGGTTCTCTGCTGCTTTGCACTTTATGTAGTTGTACTGGTCCAGAGTAGATACAAAATGCTGTCTGCCTGATATTGTAGTATTCGCATCAATTTTGATCAGGTGCAAACTAACCATACGATGTCCAAGGCAGGGTTTTGTTTTTTGACATTCTGTTTGTATCCAAATTCATGCCTAATGTTATAAACATAATTAGTTACACTAAATTGTCTCTCTCTTTCAGGCTGAGATAGAGCTGTTTGTCAACAGGCTTGACTCAGTGGAATCTGTTCTTCCCTATGAATATGCTGCGTAAGTATTTTAAATTTGGCTTTATGTGGAACTTCACCTTTTTTGCAGAAAAAGCTAATGAACTTTTATTTTGTTATAATACAATATATAGAAATAAAGTTTGGAAAGCTGCTAGAACTATAGGGTGACTAATTTTGTTCTGGTTTCCACTGTTGACTGTTTTGTAACCTACGTTTTCCGGTCTAAAATACCCTTATTCAGAAAAAAATTACTTCCTGGTGTTAATCATCATTTTATTGATCAGAGTACTGCTGCTGTGTGAATTGCCCTGTAGCCAGATGAGTGGAAATAGTTGCAATGAAGTGTGACCTTCACACCTATTATTTTAATGAACTATTAACTTGTCTGTCTTGTAACCAGCTAATACTTGATGGAAAATGCTCACAGTGTACTGTGGCAGTTAGTTTTGAAAGGGAGTGTTTTAGTTGTATCTGTGTTTTGATAGGGGACAAGTGAGGTATTGGGATTTAGCCTAGTAAATTTTAAAGGATTGTTCAAATCTAATGGTAAACAAAGGCATAATACAGTGGATTTTAGTTTGGTTCCCATGTTCTGAAACTTCATGCAGTATTTTCAAGAAGCAGCCAATATGTCTTCTTTTCAGAGCAGCAGCTGTACAACATATAATGATTGATTTAATCCCTGGCTAAAAAACCTCATGTGTATGCAAAATGGTAATATACTTAGTCAAATAATTTAAACGTGGAAATTTAAGTTTATTTGAGTTTAGAAATAATTGAAGAAAAGAGATATTTTTAAATCATCAGTTATGGACTTTACTTCTATATCTTTAGAGAGTTTGGGGGAGAAATTACTGAAGCTCTGAAAGAAATGCTACAACTTTTTAGTTTAGGTTTGAATGGCAGGGATTTGAAGGAGTGAGAAGAAAGTCCTACAGATTACATTTCAATCCTTGATAAAACGTGCTTATTCTCTAATTCAGGTTTGATTTTTGCCAAAATCCAGAAGAAAAACGTCCATCTGAAAACCTTGGTCAAGTATTGTTTGGAGAGAGGATAGAACCATCACCTTATAAGGTTGTGCTCTGCTCTGCTAAAGTGTTTTCTGTTAAATGGTTCTTTGCAATATAAAACTTTACACTAAAAATTACTACTATTCCTATTGTTAAAGATCTGTAATGGAAATCTGCCACTACTTTGTGTACTTTACAATTTTTAGCTGTTCTGCTTGTTCCTTATACTCCATAATCTATTTAAGAGCTAGAAGATTATGGTTACAAAGGGAATCGTGAGAACGTGAGCTAAGTGTAAACTGAAAGAAAATTGTCTTCCTCCATTTGTAGAGAGCTTGAAGCAACAGCTCTGAAAGCTGTAGGTAGTCCTGGCAATTTCCATCAGGCACTGGTGAGTGCCCTGCCCAACTTGGCATTTTCTGACACGCTGTGGAGTTCAGGCTTTATTTCCTCTGTAATTTGACATTTTTCTTTGTCTCCTTCTTTCTTGGACTTAACCAGCCCCTGATTCTTGCTTTCCGTATTAGGGAAGGTTGTTTAAATTACAGCAGGTATACTTTACATTTTTTTCATGATGCCAGAGCTGTAATCCTATTTGTAGCTCAGGAGTAGAGAAATGGGAAACATAAGCTAGGTGTCTGTCCAGAAGATGTGGAATAGCCCTGAAAATGGCTTAAGTGGGCTACAGGCACCGCCCTAGAGGCCAAGGAACCTTTGCACCAGGAAGTTCCAACCAACACTGATCAGGCAGCTGTTAGTAAGGTCCATGGAGCTGGTTCAAATGTACAATAAGTCTATTGTCATTGTTGAATGTAGGTTACAACTGAGGGTTCTTGACCTAGAATTAGTGGTGTCCTGATTTGATAGAAGCCCCATAGTACTAGAGTTAAAGTTGTTCCCTTCTGGAACTCTGAAACATCTAATCGTACAGTCTTGATGTTCTAATTACTATAGGATTTGTTTTCTTTAGTATAATCTAAAGAATTTTTCTAGCATGATTTTGATATTGAACAAACTGTTGACATTTTTTAAAACCGTTTTCTCTGAATTTGTGTTTAATTCTCTTAGTTCTTATTTAATAAAGAAGAGACCTGCAAGACAGTTTGTACAAGGACATATGACACACAAAAACCAGATCAAAAACAAAAATTAAACTTCTTGAAGAAAAGCATGCTACTGAATTACCAACATCATTGGTAAGTTGCACTAAATTGTTAAAAATATAATTATTTTATTTGTATTAATGGCTAATAGGGATGGTACAAATTTAACACTCTAAGGCCATGTCCATACGTGGTGTGGATATTTGGTTCCCTGGGGACAGCGAGCAGCAGTGTACCTTGTGCTGCTGCTGTTTGTCCCCAGGGAATGTCTGTGTCGCATGCTGTCTGGTCCGTGGCAAGTTACCCCGGGTGGGTTTGGGGAATCTGGGGCCAGCCCTGGGCTTGCCCCAGCAGCCTTACCTGGGGTCTTGAGGGGGCCCCTTGAGGCTGCTGCAGCACCAATCCTGCCACATGGAGCCTGGTTGGCAGCTGCAGCATGGCTCTGGCCAGGCCAGCTACACCTTGGAATGGCGCACGATGCTACTTCATACAGTACTCTGCTTTTTTTCTCCATGGGTTTTTTGACCCCTGGATATCCAAAAGGGTCCCAAAAAGCCCTGCTCCCCTGCAGCGTGGAGATCAACTAAATGTGCGGTATGTGGTGCTGCAGACAGGTCACATACCACACAGCTGCGCTTTTTTGGATCTAGCCTAAAAGTGAATACTTATACTGTTCTTGCAAAATATTCCATGTTGTGTTATTTTGTTCCTTAAAATTTTGATGCTGACATTCTAATATTATAAAAGCCTTTGTCTGTCTGTCTGTCTGTCTGTCTGTCTGTCACACTTTATTTGCACTCTGATTGGTTGT
The DNA here is from genome assembly GCF_000455745.1 of Alligator sinensis. NCBI lineage: Eukaryota > Metazoa > Chordata > Crocodylia > Alligatoridae > Alligator > Alligator sinensis. The sequence goes on along the minus strand of NW_005842241.1, from coordinate 1,020,372 downwards.
CTGAAACAGCCAATCAGTGCTCCAAGAATGTTCCAGACAGGGGGCATTGGAGGTGGCGGTGGCACGGGGTGCTGGCTGCGGGGGACAGCGGGGCAAGTGTCCCCTGCCCCCCAACCCCTCTGCTTCTGGGAGGTGACAGCGTGGTGTGTTAGTGGTGCAGTGCTGGCATTGCCCCCCACTGGGACCTTGCTGCCACTGCTGGGCCCTGACAAAACCGGCAGGGAGCGAGGGGAGTGGGGGGCACAGTGGCAGTGCCCTGCCATCAGGCCCTGAGACTGGGAGGGAGGGGAGCCAAGTGGGGAGGAGGTTGTGCCTGGCCAGATGCACAGTGCCCGCAGTGTGGGGTGCTGGGTGGCGCTCGCTTCCTCCCCGTCCCCCGCACCTGGGAGGTGGTGGCACCATGGTGTAGGAGGGGTGGACAGGGCTGGAGGCAGAGCAGTGGCAACGTGGATTGGTGGGTGGTGGTACTCTGCCCCTGCCCGCCTCCTCTCTCTCCCCCTGCCATTCTTGACAGGCAGTTGGCTAGTTTTTCAGTTAAAGCAATCATATACAGAACAGCTTTGGTAAACCTCATGGTTTTGGCTTTTTCTCTTATGCCTTTTTGCTAAGACAGCATTTTACACGTGGTCATTTCCTTGAATGTGTAACACTGCAGATGTCGCGTTCACTCTTGAAAAATCTACTTTCTGTTTTGTCTTCCTTCTCCTGATGGTGATTATATGGGCTGGAATTTGTCTGTTTTGGACAAATGGATTCTGGTCAGAGATTGGGAAAAGCATGCTGAAATGTAATGTGGAAACTTTAAGCTTAATAACAGGGAATAGTTGCAGCCAGTGAACAGTTCTTTTCACTGTCCAGCCATTGTGTAATCTTCATTTTGAGGGAAGGAGTGGCAAGTATTTGACTTGATCTTTTTAAGCACCCTGCTCCACTCCCCTATTCCTTACCCTTTATTACAGGTACTTTACTGTCTTGTACTAGTGGCAAGGTTCTGGCCCCATTCTAATGTAGTCTGTGTGTCTGGCTGTATGTCTTGTCTGTCCGTAAGTCTGTAACACTTTTGGCCAACTGCGCATGTGCCGCGGAGAGGGCAGGCAGCAATTGCCTGCTTAGGCTCCACCTCCTCAGGCAGGGAGAGAGCCGCTGCTGCCTCATTGTGGGCAAGAGGTAGGGGCGGGGGGGGAGGCAGGCAGGCAGGGTTGGTCTGATGTAAAGGTTCAGCCAAAAATATGTATGTGTATGTCCAGATGAAAGATTGTTTAATCATAAGTTTATTGTCTCTTTAAACATAAGTTAACAGGAACTCATTGGTCGTGGAAACTGGCATAATGTTGTTTAATAACTGTTTTCAAGTTTGAATATTATGGAGATTTATTTTTCTTAAATCAAATGTTTGTTTCACCAGTATATTAATATAGTATCATGTTAAATTAGTACACATGGCATGGTGGATTTTTTTCATTCATCCAGAAGAGAGATAGCTCCTCTGAGTTGTGGGTGTGGAAAAATATCCTTTTAGAATATTGTGTTCTACATTTGTCTTGTATTTAATTTAATCTGCAACTAGACTAGATTCAGCTTTCTGTCACTACATAATCCAGTGGTGGCAAATCCTTCTGGATTGCTCTCACATTCTAGGCTCCACTGTAATGGCCATTATAACTTCGAGATGAGCTGGCACTGGCTATAAATTGGGTATAAATATGTGGTGGTGGGGGGAATACATGGGAGACCAGGGTAGATGTGAATGCTGCACAGGGAATAAGATGGGTTAGAAGAAATGAGGCTACAAAATCCCATGGGGGAACAGAAGTGGTCTAAGAAACACCCTTGAGATTTGAACAGTCACTTAATCAGTTTAGGAATACAGGAATTACTACATAGGTTCAGATCTGGTGTCCTTCAGGGGTCTGTGCTCGGTCCAGTGCTTTTCAACATCTTTATCAATTATTTGGATGTGGCGGTGAAGAGCTCACTGGCCAAGTTTGTGGACAACACCAAGTTATGGGGAAGTGTGGTCACGCTTGAAAATAGGCTGCAGATACAGGCGGACCTAGATAGGCTGGCAAGTTGGGCGGATCAGAACCAGGTGAAGTTCAACATTGAGAAGTGTAAAGTGCTCCATTTTGAGACTAACAATCCCCAACATACTTACAGGATTGGTGGCGGCAAACTGACTAGCACCACGACTGAAAGGGACCTGGGGTAATAATAGACCATAGTATGAACATGAGCCATCAGGGCAAACAATACTCTGGCATGCATCAACCGATGCATCTCAAGCAAACCGGGAAAGTGATTCCACTTTACTCAGCATTGGTGAGACTGCAGCTGGAGTACTGCATCCAGTTCTGCATCCATTTAATGACATGGAAAAGCTTAAGAGAGTCCAGAGAAGAGCCTGCCTGTATGATCAGAGACTTGCAAGGCAAGCCATACAAGGAAAGCCCGAGGGACTTGAGTCTCTTCAGCCTAAAAAAGAGAAGGCTCAGAGAAGACTTGGTAGCAGTTTAGCGCTATACCAGGGGAATACAACTATTTAGTATGAACATGAGCCATCAGGGCAAACAATACTCTGGCATGCATCAACCGATGCATCTCAAGCAAACCGGGAAAGTGATTCCACTTTACTCAGCATTGGTGAGACTGCAGCTGGAGTACTGCATCCAGTTCTGCATCCATTTAATGACATGGAAAAGCTTAAGAGAGTCCAGAGAAGAGCCTGCCTGTATGATCAGAGACTTGCAAGGCAAGTCATACAAGGAAAGCCCGAGGGACTTGAGTCTCTTCAGCCTAAAAAAGAGAAGGCTCAGAGAAGACTTGGTAGCAGTTTAGCGCTATACCAGGGGAATACAACTATTCACCAGGGCACCCTTGGGGAAAACCAGGAGTAATGGCCACAAACATCTGGAAAAGCAATTCAGGCTTAACACTAGGAAAAACTTCTTCACAGTCAGGGAGTCTAGACTGTGGAATAAGCTCCCTCCAGAGGCGGTGCAATCACCTACCCTAGAAATCTTCAAGAAGAGACTGGGCGGTCATCTCACTGGGGTCACCTGACCCCAGTTGTCTGTTCTGCCTAGTGTGTGGGGCTGGACCCAATGATCTTGCAAGGTCCCTTCTAGCCAGGGCCGTGACAATCTATGAATCTGGGGTTCAACTAGACTCATGTCTTGTCCTTAACAGTAGCCAGCACCAGATTCTTTAGAAAAAAAGGTGTAAAAACATCACCGTATGCAGGTAACTTCACAGTGTAAACCAGATTCTAATCAGAGATTAAGGTAAGGGATACTGCCCTTGTATTAGAAGTTAGGAAGCTTAATATCTCTTGTGAGATATGTTAACACTTAGCACTTTGAATATTTATGTTATCCATGTAAATGTCCAGCAGTTCTTAAATTTTGCTAAAGTGTTGTCTTCAGCTTTCTAGAGCAATATGTTTCATGGTCTAGTTTATGCATTTTCAGTTTTTAATTTACAGCCTTTCAGTTTTGCTGAGTTTCCCTTTTTCTTGTGTTGACGTAGAAAAAAATCAGGACTGTTTAACTCAAAAATGAAATTAGAATGAAAATGATAAAAAGATAATTGGTCTCAAGAAGGGAAGGCAGAAACTTCTATCTCTGCACTCAAGAGCTGTTCCATGCTGCTGATTATCCTCTCCCCTTCTTTGGGCCTGTTCTAGTTCTGAAGTACTTCTTTTGAGATAGGTTAACCAGTATTGTATATTTGCATATTTCAGAGAAGGCACACAAAAGCAAACACTAACATCCAGGACTTAATATTGTGATAGCAATATTACAAATGGAAGCAAAGGGTAGGAAGTTGCAGTCTCCCTTATAAAGTTTAAATTTATACGCTCTTACTAGGGTGCAACTGTTGCCATGTCAGCAGCATGGTGTAATAATGAATAGGATAAGACTCTTGCTGTTCCTGTTCAGGGACCTGCAGGTATCTTTAGAACTGTTGAAACCGGTCAGTTAAATGCTTTACTGCTCCTGTCTATAGCAAGCAACAGCTAAGGCAGGTGGTAGATACATATGTGGAAATAGGATCAACTTGAAACCAGAAGTTATGGAGAGTTAGGTTTCATCTCTCCTCTTTCTACATGACAGTAGCTGCTGCAGCATGAAATTAATTAGAAGTCATATTCTCAAGCAGGATCCAGGGGATGCAGCGTAGTAGAAATTCTAGCTGCCTGCATAGAACTGAGTTGGGGAATCCATTGGTCCATAGTTGTGGTGGGGATCCTACCCTCAAGTTTTGTCATCAATTTCTGTTTATCAGGTTGTACTTTTTTCAATCCTAGTCTGTTGTTTAGGGTTACCTTTGTAGCTGGTTTTCCGTGCAACAGTGGCACATTGGGTCCTCTCCTTTTCCACTGCTGAAAGCAAGAAATATTCTGCCTTTTGCTACATCTCGTGGAGCTTAGAGACAGAGCTGCTCTGCACCATGTTGCAGAAAGGGCTAGGAACAGGATCCTGCTGGGTGGGGAGTGTTAAATAGGCAGTTGCAGCTATGTATGGTGGTGAAAAAAGACTCTCTCTTACTAACTCAGTCTTTCTCCTCTGGATTTATTGAAGTGTGGTTGGGAAAGTTGGCCTGGCAATGCAGGTATTTTTCTCTAGGGCTAGTACATTTAGTCCCTGAGTGAAGTGTGCGCATGCATACCTTGAAGTCCTGACTGCTTGCCCCCATCAGGCTGAGACCTCCTTAGGCCACGGTTCCTTCTGTTGCTTTCAGGGTAACAAATTGAACCTCCTGGAGTTGGTCATGGTAAATTAAAGGTAGAGTACATTTTTTACCGAAAACAGTTTAATGTAACAATCGACTCCCTTAATGTATGTAACTAACCAACCAACCACAAATATAAACAGTCCTGTTGGCTTTACATAGACATCTGGGAGGTTAGGTCCATGAGCTCTTCTGTAACTTTAATTTGCTAGGTGCCTTAGGGTGTTGCATTTGTTAGCATTGCCAGCATTCTAGTTGTGACAGTAAGATACTTAATGGTAAATGTGATTCAATAACTTGATGAGTTGATGAACTTTGTACCAATATATGACAGGTTATTTTCTTTGTCCAATGATGCAGCCTTATGTTTTTCAGCCTCTTGAAGCTTATTAATGGACCAGTAAAACTCCCTGGAGATCCCTTAACTATAGCTGTTGAATTTCTGAAATTCTTTAAATTATTTTCTTTTTGGACTAGTTCTTCAGCCATGAAAACACTTTGTTAGAAAGAAGACATAGGGTGTGTCTACATATTGCCAGACAGTGATGTTGCTGTGGTGCCATGCTTTAGTATTTCTTTTTGGAAGTACTAAAGCACAGTGCAGTATTTGCTGGTACTGTGCCATGTCCGTGGAGCACAGTTAGGTTTTGCTGCTATGTCACCATAACTACTCACTAAAATGGGGGAGTGTGTTGCTACGGCAGTGTAGCTGCTGATCATGTGTAGATTCACGTGATCGCTTTGTTGCCATAGCACGCCATACGGCAACATATAGTGCATTGCTACAGCAACGTAGGGCAATGTGTAGATGTACCCATAGTGGTAGAAAGAGAAGAAGTGATGAGGTTTTTTTAGTTGTAGATGGTGTGTGTGTGCATATGCATTTATGTTAGTACTCTGATCCTGCTGTCTCATTTCTTTCACCCACTGTTCATCACAGGGGCCAGCGTTTTTTTCAAGAATTTTCTATTAAGCCTAAATTGGAAACTTTCTGTGCTCTAAACTTTTAACCATTTTAACAATAAAACAATTGAGAAGAGCTTCTGGAGAAGCCTGGAAAGCAGCTGCTGTTCCGTAACTGTAGTGGCTCACATCTTTTACCTCATGTAAACTACCTACTTAAAATAGTTTGTGTCATCAGGGAGTCACAGCTGCCCATGGGTGACCAGAAATATGCTTCAGTAACGAAAAATCCTGCTTGCTCTGAACTGCTATGCTTTTCGTCACGATCTCTGACAATACTTCTTTGGTGTGGCAGTTCTTTAACTTCAGTGTCAGCATTTTTTTTAAAAATTGCCTGAAACTTACTTTTCATGAAAGGTAAACTGCAAAATTGTAAATATGCCAGGGGAGATCCATTATAAACAAGAAGGAAGATGAAAGAACTCTGGAGAACGTAGCAAAAGTATATATAGCAGGGCTGTGCAAAACAGCACCATTTTGTTTCAATATCCGTTTAGTTTTGAAGTACTGTTCCATTTTGTTTTGTTGAAACTTTCACTGTTTCAACGCGTTTTAACATTTCATCTATAGGCTATAATGGGAAATCATGAAAATGCCTATAACTGTCATTTCTTGCCTGATTTGGATGAAAATTGTAGGGACGGTAGCCCCTTCTGAGGGCGTGACGCCTGCCATGTTTCAAGGAGATAGGTGCAGAGTTTTTTGTGAAACTGCACCTCAAACCGTTGAAAGCAAAACTCATATTGCTTACAGGTAGGCAGCGTCCGACCCTCCTGGGACTGTGGCATTGGGCTCTTCCTGGCGCTCAGTGGCAGCACTGGGAGGGCAGGTTGAGCTGTGTGGGGCTGGCGGAGCTGCTTGGAGCGCAGTCCTGGCTCTCCCCGCCTCCCGCTGCCAGGCTGCAATCTGAACGACTCTGCCAGCCCCACGTTGGTGAGCCTGGTGGCGGAGAACCACTGGCCAGGGCTGCGCTTGGGACCAGGTCTGCTTTCCGAGTGGCTTTGCCAGTGGCTCTCCCACTACCGAGCTGAGCTCCGTAGGGAAGACCCCCAACCCGCAGCTCTCCCATTGCATCTGGCTCTGGTGGACCCCTGGGAAGAGCTGGGGGAAGCGATCAGGGAGCTGGGGAAAGATCAGGCAGCTGGGGAATCCAACCAGGAACTGAGGGAATGTTCAGGGACCTGAACCTTAACCTCTGATTGCTTCCCCCAGCTCTTCCTGGGGGGCACGGACCCCTGGACCTAGATGCTGGATTTCAGCAGGCTGCTGCTGCAGTTTTAGTGGCAGCCTTCTGCCTCTTCGGCACTGTCCCTCACTGGTACCACATCCCAAAACGCGTGAAAATGCTCTTAGTGCCTAAACAGCTGCACGGTGGTCAAGCCAGGTTGAAGTGCTGCTTTTACTGCATAGAAGTCATCATAAGCCTGACAGAAAAGCATAGACACCAGAAGAGGAAGTTTTGCCTGGCAGAGAGAACAAGCGTGTGCAGGGATGAACCCTCAAGTTTAAGCGTTAAAGAAAAAATTTAACTTGATGAATTGGTGAGGGGGAACGATGTTTTTTTCTTAAACTACAATATCCAAATGTTAATGTAGGTATACAATAAACTTCCTTCCAGGTCCCATTTCAGACTTCCTATTAAACGTAGTAAGAAATCAAATAAATTATGCAGAACTGAAAGGGTATAAAATTAAAATCGTGAAATTTTACACAATCCAGACACCTACTTCTAGAGCAGTGACTTTGAACTTGTGGCCAATGGGCGGCATGCAGCCCGGTCAGCATGCTGTTGAGGTCCATGTGACATCCTGTTTAAAAAAAAAAATTAAATAAAATAAAGATTGTCACCTGCGGTCTGTTAGTCATGGATCCGGGTTTCCATTCCCCACGGAAAAAATGTGGATTTGCCCCTTTTAAGGAGAATACTGTGGGAAATGGTAGGTTTCCTCCTGCTTGGGGCTTGGGGGAGCGAGAGGAGGCAGGAGGTGCCACATGCATGTGCACATGCATGTACATGGCAGCCAGGCAGCATGGAGAGCAGCTCCTGCAGCTCCCTCCAGGCAAATCTATGTGGAGGAAGAGGGAGGCAAGCTGAGGCCCCCACAGTGAGGGGGAGGGAAGGAATAGAGTAGGGCAGGGCTAAGGCTGGGGGCGCAGCCCATCTGGGTTGGTGTGTGGGGTCCAGGTCTGGGGTGGGATTGTGTGGCTGTGGGGCCCAGCCGGGGTCGGACTGGCTCCCTGTTGCTGCACACATTCCCAGGGAAGGAGAAATGTGGGGGGTACAGGCTCCCCCAGATTTGTTTGTTGGGTAGATGTGGGCTCAGGGCAGCCTGCCCTGCTGCCCTCCCCCCCAGGGGCAGAGCGGAGTGGAGACTCTTTGTGCTGCTGCCAGGAGCCCTGTGCTGCTATGGTGAGGCATCCCGTGCCAACCTGGCAAGAGCAGGGGGTACAACTCTGTGCCGCTGCTGCTGCCAGGTGGGCAGGGGGAACCTCGCCATGGTGGCGCAGATAGCATGGGGCTCCCAGTGGTGGCACTAAGCCTCCCCACCCACCAGCACTGGGTCGCAGAAGCCTTGGGGGTGTAACGGGCGGGGAGCAGCAGGGCAGGGAGCCCTGAGTCTGCAGCGGGCAGCCTGCATCTCCCCTGCACTCTCTTTTCCCTTCTACCCCCTGTATCTGCTCTGGGTGGGGGGTGCTGGGCTTTGCTGTCTGCTCTGGCTGTGGCAGTTGCCGCCTCCCACTGATGGCAGGGCCAGGGCGCTGTGGGGGAGGGTGGGCAAAGGCCTGCAGGCCCTGGCCCTGGTTCCATAGCCATGGCAGCTGGGTTTCCCCTCAGCTGTGGGGGTGTTGCTCGCATAACACATTGAGAGCTTCAGGTGTGGCCCACTATGGCAAATAGGATTTGTTGTAGTGGTTTTTTGTTCTCTCAAAATTCTAAATATTACTGTGGCTTAAAATGGTGTAAGCTTTTATTTATATTAAAACTTTCTCTGTCTCCTGAAATCTAGTGAAATGTTAGTGTTCTTTATGTAGGATTGTTGACAACATGCCTGTAACATGGTGCTATGATGTTGAAGAAGGTCAGAGGTTCTGCAATCCTGGGTTTCCTATTGGCTGTTATATTACAAAAGACGGCCATCAAAAAGACGCCTGTGTCATTAATGTAAGTTTAAAGACTTTTCTGCATGAAATCTCTTTCCAGATTTTTCCTTGCTTTCTGATGCTTTGTTCCCATGGTGGGTTTTCCTTTATCTTCAGACTGGTTCAGGGAATGATGGAAATGTGCTGTGGACTCGACTTAGATGAGGTTAGAAGAGATTTATCTGAGAACATTAGGCTGCTTTCCACTGCGGGATGTAGAAGCCTGCAAAAGACTGGAGGGAAAGAGATGCATGCACACAGCGAAGTCAATGCAACATCCTTCCTTGACCCTGAAAATTTCTCTCTAACTGCTGCATGGCTGGGGCTGTGGAGTTTTTTAAATAAGCATGTTTCTCTGAGAAGCAGACTTCCATGCAGTGGCTCTGTTATGTGCCTTTTCAAACCTGGCAAAAGTTGACATAGCTAATGCTTCTTGAAGGAATTAACTTCCCCTCCACTGAGAGGGCTTATGCATAGATGCTGGAAACAAGGTATCTTAGTAAGAGTCCTGCATGAACTGTCACTGGAAGTAGCATGAGGAAAATTCTTTGTGCAGACATATCTCATTCTGTTAAAATACTGACTTTGGTTATATTTTTAAGTTGCAGTCACACGTCACAAACAAACTTATTACTTAAACCAGCGATGCTCAATATTTTTGCTCAGAGGGTCGGGTGGGCGGTGGCCTGTTAATCCATGGGTGAGATCTGGCTGGTTCTCCTGACCAGTACCCAGGGCAGACATGGTGGGGCCCCATCTAGCCATTTGGGGACTGGGGGCAGTCTGACCCTTATCCAGCTGTGTGGTGGAAGGGGGCTCAGTGTGGCCACAACCCAGCCCCACAGGGGATGGGGAAGGGAGCATGGCCTGGTCCTACAGGGGGAGGGGGTGTGGCTCAGCCCTAATCGAGCTGTGCAGGGGAAGGGGATGTGGCAGTGGGTGAGGTGGCACCCCCTGTCAAATTTCCCAACCCATGGGGAGCCCTACGGGCTAGATGCCATGGTTCCATGGACTGGATTTGGCCAGTGGGCTGGAAGTTGAACATGCCTGACTTTAACACTATATAACTATTTGATAAAGTAGTATGTAATCTAACAGTTTTGGTTAAGGTTAGTTTGAAAACAGTGCTCTTAACAGGTCTTTACATTTATTGCCCATTTAAAGAGGTAAAGCAAGAAAGTGCTTCTCTGAATAGTCCAGAATATGTATATAGTTAAAAATGTTGAGCTTCCAACCTGGTAGCAGATGCATTTAAAAAGTTAGGACATGCTAATCTTACTGGCTTAACAAAATTTACTTTTTAGAATTCCCCTCTCTCTGTCTTATTTAATTTTGTGTTTTGTTTTGCAGTCAGAATTTCATGAGAGAGATACCTTTTATATTTTCAATCATGTCGACATTAAAATATTCTACCATGTTGTAGAAAATGGAGCAACGGGAGCAAGACTAGTAGCTGCTAAGCTTGAACCAAAAAGGTGAGTATTAAAAATTCAACCTTCTTACAGTATGACCTGTCACTAAACAAAGATTAGCTTCAAGAATTTTACTCCAAACCAGTTGTCACTAACTGGTGGATCTCGATCTACCGATAGATCTCGGAGCCTCTTGAAGTCAATCCGAGACTGGGATGGGAGGCTGAGTGCCCAAGTGCATGTGTGCGTGCATCCCAGCCCAGCAGGTCAGTCTGTGGAGGAGGGTAAGGGGCAAGGGCTAGATCAAGGCCTCCACAGTGAGGGACAGTGCCATAGAGGCAGGAGCAGAGCAGTGGTAAGTTGAGTGGGGCCCCAGCCGGGTGAGATTTACCTGTTGGGGAGGCGAGCCCCCAAATTTTTTCTCCCTCTGCCTTGATCTTCTTCTCCCTCCCCTCCCCACAGACTTACCTGCTGGGCGGCGGGGGGACAGGACAGGTGGTGGCGCATGGTAGATCTTGGGTTGTTTTAAATGCCAAAGGTGATCTACTTTAAAAAGGTTGGAGATCAATGCTCCAAAACATTTGTCTTTAGCTATAAGATGTGTTACAAGAGGCAGAGGTCGATTAGTTTTCCTGCTGGAAAAAGTGTTCTGATTTTAGGATGGTATAAAGCAACAGTTCCTTTTTCTGATAATGGACTTTTATCTTCAACTGTAGTACCCAGAAAATATTTGGTGGTATACTTTTCAGTTGGCAAATGGGAGGGGGGAAGCATCATATCATGTGCTCATCATGATTCCTGTTTATTCATCAGTGTCCAAAGCAAGGGAAATGAATTCACCTTGCTTTTTGATCTCATCAGTATTAAATATTTGAATAGAGTTATGCTCCTTTATGCCATTTCAGCTTTCCTTCTGTCTAAGAAAACAACACCTTTTGCAGGCTTACGATCCATTACAATTAACATCCTTCTTTCTAGTCCCTAAAATGTATTTACCTTGCTTTCTTTTACTCTGTCATTATAGCTGAATTTGCTGAGTTGCAGGTCAGATGTCCTGATCTTGACCACCTAATGGTTTTTAAAGGAAAATTAAAATTTTTTCTTGTGCATAATAACTAACTAATCGACTTGTCTTATTTTCTGTTGAGTTTTTTTTAATATTCATCATTTCTTTAGGTTTCACATGATGGAAGAGTGTGATGCTTAAAATTTGAGGTATTTTAGGAAAATTTGTCTTTGCTATAAATTGTTAGGGAACAGAAATGGTATTTTTGATGTTTGTGCCACAGCTTGTAGTCTCTAAAACTTATAAATATTATTATTTTAAAATTGGATGCTTGGAAGAAAAATTCTAAATGAAATTGTTAATTAATTAAATGAGTAAACTTTAATACTGTTGCTAGTCAAATGAACAGCTTTGAATTTTGTGCATGTTTCTTTCCATAGCTACAAGCATACAAATCCAGAAAACCCTGACTGCTCGGGTGTGCCTATGGATATAAATAACCAGGCTAGTGGGGAGATCAAAATTGTTTATACGTACTCTGTTACCTTTCAGGTGAGTGTTAAAGGTTTTTGTGTTTTAACCAGTTGTTTCCCATCTTCTCTCTGTGTATTTGATTGTTTCTTTCTAAGTGTAGAACTTTACACTTTGTTCTTACTCAGTTTCATTCTATTTATTTCAGACATTCCTCAAGAACAAACAAATGATTTGTTCTTTTTAAGTTTTAGAAAATGAATGACTAGTGTTGCTGCAGAATGTTCAATGCAATATTGTTACTAAGTGTGGCTAAAAATGCAGTCCTTTTTCAAATCAAGTTTTTAGTTACAATTTAGGAGATTTAGTTGCAGAGCTGTTGTTGCAAATTAATGGGGTTTTGTGGTCAAATTACCTACTGGAAATTTTAGGGGGCGGAGGGGGAAAAAGTCTTTTTCATGTTTACCTACTTGTACCTGGAAGAAGAGCAATTTGCCCAACATTAAATCTATGTTATGCATGTTCATCAAAGAAATATGAAATATATGCATGTTCATGGCAGGATGCACACTTCTGGGACCAGATGCTAGAACCAGATTGTGTCATTACCACTTGCAAGTGCAGGGGGACCTCAGGGTCAGCTGTTCGTTGGTCCCAGCTTTGGGACAACTAGACTTTCTGTAAATACGCCAAATACAAAAATTTAAACTATTTGAGGAAATAAATTGTTTTTATTTGCTGGATGACCCACTCACAATGTTTTAAACAATGAATGTTGTTGTAAAGAAGATTCTAAAGATTCCAACTGTGTGTTCTGCTAAACTTTGCACGATATGAGGTTGTTTGAAGTTCTAAGACAATATATCAGGTAAGGCTGGCAGGATAGAAGTAGTCAGATAGGAATGGCAAATGTGTAAGGTGTCTTCTTTGTTACATCTCTTGCATAGGAACCTAGTTTATTGTCTTCTGGTGAACTGACTGCAAGTGTTATCTTGCCCATCACCATTTTTTGGCATCTTGACAAAATAAGTTTTAATAAACAATTTTTAAAAGCATTCAGTTTTTCCAAATAACTATTTTTAAACTGTTGATTGGTCTTGTTAGTTTATTTATTGAATTAAATCACGAGCAAGAAAATAACTGGTTAATTTATTATGTCTTTGTTATGAATGGATGGTTTTAGTAGTTTATTTTTATATCAAGATGACTTCCAAATGATGATCTCTGAAAAGTGAATTTTCCCTCCCTGTAGCTTAAAAATATTAATTTTAAAAATATTCATGTGATATTTATTAATAGTTTTGAACAAACCTTCTGTTTAGTACTAACACACAGTGGGTGTGTCTACATGTACATTTAAGCATGCCTAAATTTCATGCGAATTTGCTTACTGCGCATTAAGTGGTTTTAGGCAGGCGTCTACATGTGTAGGCGTTAAAGTGCATAAGCGCTGTGTGGACTGACTTGAGACTAAAGTTAGTCTCAAGTCAGTCGATACACAGTGTTAATGCACTTTAATGCATCTACACATTCGTTAACATGCCTAAATTTGCCATTTTTCATGCACATTAATGGTGTGCATGTGTAGACATGCACCCTTAATGCACATTAATTTAGGCAAATGCACATTAAGGCGTCGT
>NW_005842241.1:1000097-1006998 GCF_000455745.1 Alligator sinensis | reverse complement strand
GTGTAGATGCACCCTGCGTTACTTACTGTAGGGAATGAGGTCATTACTTAGATGGGAAAATTTGTAAGCCAAACTTTCATGCTGCAAAATGGTTGTGGTAATTCAGTAGATAACTCCGAAATATCAAGTTAATTTCTTTAATTGATATCAAGAAAAGCAGTTAAATTAACATATACTTGGAACGTTGTGCAGCTGTATGGTATGGTCTTTCAATAGTTGTGAAATGCGAGCCTCCTGTATGCCTTAAAGATTGCAAATCAAAGGTTTAACAGGTTAACTCCTCTTTGAAAGATGTAGAGTTTACTTGATATACTTTATTATATTCCAAGTAAAGTAATTCAGTTCTGTGTGATCTTCCCAAAAGATGCTTAAGTTGGACGTGGTGGTGGTGATCTAGTCGCACAAAGAAACTAAAACTGGTTGTTGATAGACAGCTCATATATTACATTTTAGATGCTTTTATCACAATTCTGACTTTTGGTTTTAGAGCATGGTCATTAAGGTCTTTCATTGAAGCCTGTGGGGAATTATTTTATAGGGCTTTTTGGTTTTAAGGTTTGAACATAAGTTATTTGATTAAATAGTTCCAAAATGTTGTATGGAGGTATGAAATGATTGAGTCACTTATTTGTTTCTTATAAAAATTTAACTGCTGAAATTTTAATTTCCAGGAAGAAAAAGACATAAGATGGGCGTCCAGATGGGATTATATTTTGGAATCCATGCCACATACACATATTCAGTGGTTTAGGTGAGGAGACTTTTAGTCCTCAAATACTATAAAGTGGAGAGCGCTTTTAGCTATAGATATTGATTTTTTGAAGCTTTTTTTTTTTCCATTTTGTGTAGCATCATGAATTCCCTTGTGATTGTCCTTTTCTTATCTGGAATGGTAGCTATGATCATGTTGAGGACACTACATAAAGACATTGCAAGATATAATCAGATGGATTCTACTGTAAGTCTGAAGTTTCTAAAATCACTGTTGAGGCTGTTTGTTTAACTTTGAAAAGATGTGTATGTTTGCTGTCAAATGGCATAAACTTGTGGTTTAAAAATTAACCATCATGAACAACTATGAGGTTCTAGTTGATGGTTGTGGGGGGTTTTGTATGTCTTATGTGTGTGTGTTGAACCAGCCTTCTGGTAGGACCACTTTCCATTCAGTTTATGAAACTGTAGTTGTAGTTGCCAGTGATTTAAATGTGGTCTTGTGAAATGCAGTTAGGCACTTTTTTGCAAGCCTGCAACTAGTTTGAGCTATGTTATCTTACTGTAACTCCTCACCTTGCTTTTATGTACGTCCACAGTGGACTTCATAATTTTCTATTCATTTTTACAGTGTTGAGCTGTTCAAGAGAATCTACAGGTTTCCCTTGATTTATGCAGTACATGAATTACCGGAGAATGGTGCATAACATGTAACAAATAGGGATAGGTTCCCATGGCAGTGAGGGAGGGAGGAAGTGAGTCTGGGACTAGGGAAGGAGTGGAGGGAAGGGTGCTGCTCCCGGGGCTCCACAAGGGACCAAAGCAGAGGGATCAGAGTGGCACTCGGCCCAGCCCCTGTGTAAGTGAAGAGAAGAGACACTGGGGTTGAAAGGTGATTGCAAGCAGCCATCCCATCACCGATAGTGAAGAATAACTATATGCACATAAGTTAGGAGGCTGTTTAAACATAAGCCAGTTTAAAAAAAAAAAAAGTGAAGCCCTGGTGGGGGTTAACGAGAACTAAGTATGTTGTGACTTATTTGAGTCAGAGGCATATCAAGGACTCTGATGGACTCTGGCAGATTATATGGGCTATAAGTCAACACCAGGTGGAATGGGAGAGGGTATAGGGGTTGATGGAGCCCTCACTATACTAAGGCGGACATAAGGACCAATTGTGCAAGAAGGTTCACGCCCAGGCATTTTTTGTTTTGTTTTGTTTTGTTTGTTTCGTATGAAGTGGTAGGCAGGAGTGTGGGTGTGCAGAACATTGTATCAAGAAGGGCCCTGGCCATCTTCAGCCAGCCTGCTGAAGATCAATGAATGCCTTAGTAGAGGAAAAAAGCGGGGAAAAAAGCCTTATGGAGATGGTGATAAACATCTGAGACTAATTTATTACTCTAATGGAGGCTAGATGGACATCAATTACACTTCAGTGTTCTTTAGGAACGGACATAGTTGGTGCATTGGCCGGGAACTTCAGCAAGCAGCCTCCTAAGAGTTAACAGAATGGAGCACCAACCAGTGATGGTAGTGCCTGAGACGCTTCATCAGACATTGAATCTTATAGCACAGTTGCTCTAGCAACAGCAACAACAAGCAGCAAGGCAAGCAACTGTAGAAGAGCATCTGATACAGCAACAGGCTTGGGCACATAGGAACTTTTTAGACTTAAAAATGCCCAAGATGACAAAAGAGGACAACCCAGAGGCATTCTTAGAAATATTTGAAAGAGCAGCTATTGCTTCTGGGTTTGATAAGGTGAGATGGGCCGGACAGTTGAGAGTCCTTTTAGTAGTGCAGACCCAGACAGTCTACTGTGCCATGACTCGCATAGTTGCACAAGATTATGACAAGGTTAAAAATGGTATATTGCAGAGGCTTAATATAACTCTGGAAAGACATCGACAGGGGTTCAGGGACAAGAAAAAGAAGGAAGAGAAGGTGCCCCGGGTCTTATGGCAACATTTGTCTGATCTATTGGACAAGTAGCTGAGACCAAAGAAGAGGTCTCTGATCAAATACTGTTAGAGCAATCCCTCTCAGACCTGGAGTATAGTACCCAGAGATGGGTCAGGGACCATTGCGCTAAATCATCCCTGGAAGCCCTTCAGTTGGCAGAAGATTTTGATACGGCCCAGGGTGAGATCAGCTGAGATAGAAGTATGAGAGGGGCTGGAATGAGTTCTAACCGAGAGATGAATCATAAAGGTGAAGGGGAAGGCCGAGGAAACAAGAAAGGAAACCCAATAGGAATTGTGCGTTTCAAGTGTGGTAGACCCGGTCACATGGCTCGGGATTGTCCCTGCAGGCCATGGGTAGCCACAAGGCTGAGGAAATTTGAGGAGGAGCACAAAGTCAGGTCGCTCCAAGAGAAGGACACGATGTTGAAATTGTAGATTGCAGTCTAGGGAGACATTTTTGCAGAGGCGATACAGCCATTGCCTGAGGTAACCATATTGGTGGCAGGCAGATGGGTGCGAGCTGCTGTTGATATGGGATGTGCCTAATCCATCACGTATCCTTGATACTTTGGAAACAAGCCTCAAAATGTGCAGGAGTTAAGATGGTTTGCCTTCATAGACAGAGCCCACTACGAACGTCGGCTGTTAGAACTGCAAGTACAGGGTGTCACCTGGAAGATATCTGTGGGACTAGAGGAAGATATTTTATTCCCCATGATATTAGGTTGGGACTGGCCAGAAATTTATGATGTAGTAGCATCCCTATGCCCTTCAAAGAGAGTAGAGGATGGGTTACTGGGAGTAAGTACAGGGATTGAAGAAGAACTGGATTTAGCTGGGCTGGCCAACAGCAGTCAATTCTGAGAGGCTCAAGAGGCTGATGAGGAGCTACGGGCGTTGAGGGAGACAGACTCAGTGAAGCAGGACCACCACGTAATCCACCCAGAATGTAGTAAACAAGTTTCATGGTGTGAGATTCATAATGAGTTAATGTATAGGATTAAGAGGGGCAAAGCAGAAGGGAAGGAGGTTGCTCAGTTAATATTACCGTGACCCTATAGGGTGTGGCTCCCTCAATTAGTCCATAGGAACCCGTTGCAGGGACATCTAGGCAAAACTAAAATGGAAGGCTGCTCAGCTAAGTGGTGTTTTTGGCCACATATGTTTGAAGAGATTGAAGGGTTCGGTCGGGTCTATGAAATGTGTCAAAAGGTGAGCAGTCATAAGCCATCAAGAGTACCTTTGCAACTCATGCCTATTGTGAGGGAGCTGTTTGCACAGATTGCCTTAGATGTGGTGGGCCCACTGCTGCAGAGTACTGTGGGCCACCGGTTTATTTTAGTATTCATAGATTATGCAACCAGGTTCCCAGATGCTGTACCTTTTGAGGGCGGTCACCGGGTCTAGGGTAGCAGAAGAGCTCATGAAATGGGTGGCGAGGGTCAGTATTCCATGAGAAATCATCACCGACCAAGGATCCAATTTTATGTCCCTACTGTTAAATAACATGTAAAGTTCTCCAGATCCAGCATTTAAAAGCCACCGTATACCATCCGCAAACAAATAGATTGGTTGACATGGGACATGTGGCCTGCGAGAATTTGGTGCAGGCGCAGAACAAACAAAAAGCAAGATATGATGTAAAATCTAAGGAGAGGGAGCTATGGGCAGGCCAGAAACTGTTGGTCTTGCTACCTAGCTTGACTAGCAAATTTTTAACAGGTTGGCAAAGGACCTTTTGAAGTGATAAGAAGAATAGGACCTGTAGATTGCAAAATGCTGTGTCTAGGAGCCAAGAAAGAAAAACACATATCACATAAATTTACTCAGTTTGGCATGAACCTGAGGGTTTGCTAATTTCACCTAAGCCAGAATTGGAGGAATTTGGGCGAGAGATGGTGGAAAGCCGTAGTGAATTAGGATACATGGACAGGGTTCCCATTGGGAGCCAATTAGAGAAAAAACAACAAAAGCAATTGAAGCAGTTGATCAGGGATTTTTCCAATGTTTTCAGGGAAAGCCAGAAGTTATTGCCTGAGAGGGGCAGATAGTTTAGGAAAAATGGAGGAAGGTTCCCTATCATTGATAAAAAAACTACTAAGGAAGAGTTGGAAAAGATATTAGCACAAGGGATTATTACAATGTCCTGCAGTGCATGGTGCAGTCCGCTAGTCACTGTACCTAAACCTGATGGGACACTACGGTTGTGTATAGATTTTTGCAAATTAAATGTGATGACCCAATTCGACACGTTTCCCATGCTGCACATTAGCAAATTAATAGAACGTATAGGCCGGGCGAGATTTAAATCGACTCTAGATCTGTCAAAGGGATACGGGCAGGTACCTTTAAGGACAGAAGATCAACCAAAGACTGCCTTTGGAACACCATGGTGGCTGTTTGAGTTTAAAAGGATGCCATTTGGGCTTAATGGGGTCGCAGCAACATTTCAAAGTTTAGTAGACTGGGTGTTAGCTCCTCACCAAGGTTATGAGTCTGCCTATATTGGTGATATAGTAATCTATACAGAATCCTGGGAACAACATTTGAGGGTCTTAAGGGCCATCTTACAGGAGCTAAGACAAGTAGGACTGACAGCAAACCCTAGGAAACGTGCATTAAGTAAGACCGAAACTAAATATTTAGGGGTCTTGGTCGGGCAAGGACGCACAAGACCCCTAGCAGATAAAGTATGCTAGGGGGTATCAGAAGCATGAGACCCCTAGCAGATAAGGTATGCTAGGGAGTATCAGAAGCCTCAGAATAAGAAACAGATGAGAGCCTTTTTAGGTCTCACAAGTTATTGTAGATGTTTTATACCAGAGTTTGCTGAGGTCATGATGCCCTTAGTCATTGCTGTTAAGGGTAGGAGATCCCATCAGATCGAGTGGGATGCCGTTCATCGGAAGACCTCAAGCAAGCCCTGTGCAAGGATGTATTGCTTCATACTCCCAATTTTTCACTGCCATTCACTTTACAGACAGATGTCTCAGGGGTGGCTTTGGGTACAGTCTTATCTCAAGAAGTGCAAGGTGTGGGACGACCCGTGGACCTATGGCAGTCGAAAGTTGAATGAACGTGAAAAATGGTATTCCATGGTTGAATGCGCGTACCTCACTATTCATTGGAGGGTTGATTACTTCTGTTATTATTTGTTGGGCCAGGAGTTTAAATTAATAACTGATCATGTTCCATTAAGATGGTTGAATAGTGCAAAGACTGACAATGCCCGCATTATGTGATGGGCGTTGGTACTTCAACCTTTTTGGTTCTGCATTGTGTACAGGCCAGAAAGATTGAATATGATGACTGACTTCCTGTCCTGATGTGAGACCCACAGCAGAGATAAGACAAGTAAAGAAGAAGAGTTGAGAGACGACAGTACCCTAGAGAGTAGCTAAGTAAGAAAAGAAGTGCCTAACGGCGTCTTTAGGGGCGGGATGTGGATGAGAAGAGAAGAGATACCGGTGGCAGAGAGTAAGACACTGGGGTTTAAAGAGTGCTTGTAAGCCGCCGTCCCATTGCCGAAGCTAAATATAGCCACACAAGGATCCTTCTTCTACTGGTGTTTCTGGAGGGGAGGAGGAAGGAATGTAAGCTCTGCTATAAAGAGAGACTCGGAGCAGACAAGAGCGGTACAACTGGAAACGGAAGTTCCTGACTCCAGCAGAGTGAGACCAGGAATGGCTGAGAGCATCCAGGAGGCAGCAAGGAAGGCTCTTCAGGGAATCGGCTATAGTGAGAGAGCTGAGGGGGAAGAAGCCAAGACAAAGTAGCCTTCAGGTAACCTGAAGCCTCAGCACTGCAGTCTGGGGAGAAGGACAGAGAAGGAGGTACCATAAAGACCCGAATAGAAGGACAGAGATAAGTTAACTTTGTTTTCTCCGTCTGGGAAGAAGAGAACCCTCTTAGACAGAGCGATAGTGAAGAGTGACTATCTGCACATAAGCTAGGAGGCTGTTTAAACATGAGCCAGTTCATTTTTTTTAAAGCCCTGGTGGGGTCTAACCAGGACTAAGTATGTTGTGACTTATTTGAGTCAGAGGCATCTCAAGGACTCTGATGTGCTCTGGCAGATTATATGGGTTATAAATCAACACCCGGTGGAACGGGAGAGGGTATAGGGGTTGATGGGATCCCTCACTACTAAGGCGGACATAAGGACCAGTTGTGCAAGGAGCTTCATGCCCAGGCTTTTTTTTTTTTTTTTTTTTTTTTTTTTATCA
>NW_005842241.1:975915-1000066 GCF_000455745.1 Alligator sinensis | reverse complement strand
GTTGTGGCAGGGAAGAGTGTGGGTGTGCAGAACATTGCATCAAGAAGGGTCCTGGCAGTCTTCAGCCAGCTGGCTTAAGAGCATTGACTGCTTTAGTAGAGGGGCAAAAAGAAAAAAAGGCCTTATGGAGACGGTGATAAACATCTGAGACTAATGTATTACTCTAATTGAGGCGAGATGGACATCAATTACATTTCAGCGTTCCTCAGAAACACTGGGCTGCATCGTGCTCTGCCTGTCCCCACTCACCCCAGTTCCTGGGCTGCATCATGCTGTGGTGTAGGCAGCTGGTGTCGGCTGCTCCCGGAGTCATGGCAGCAGGGGCTGAGGTGAGTGCGGAGAAGCAGAACTCAGCATAGAGCCTGGTGCAGCCGCCGGCCCCAGCCTGCAGCAGCAGCCTGCTGTTATCCCATATGCAGATCCAGGGGCGTGGAGCAGGAAGAGGCACCACCTTGCCCCCTCCCCCCACCCCGTACCCACTGACAGTTCCCTCTGCAGCTGGCACTGGCTGCTCACTGGGCCGCTGCAGCAGGGACTAGGGTGAGTGCAGACAAGCTACGCTGTGCCCTGTGCCGCTCAGGGTTCTGCTTGTTCCCACTCACCCCACCCCCTGCTGCAGCGGCCCCAGGAGCAGCCGACACCAGTTGCCTGCACCAGGGCATGGCGCAGCCCAGGAGCTGGGGGGAGTGGGGACAGGCAGAGCCCAGGTGCAGGGGTACAGGCAAAGCACTGTGCAGCCTAGCAGTTGCAGGCCACTGGTGCTGGCCACTCCTGGGGCTTCTGCAGCAGGGATCAGGGTGAGTGGGGCCCTGGCCCCACAGCCCTTTTCCCCTCCCCTCACAGATTTACCTGCGTGGGCGGGTGGGGCACCTATGCTGATTGCATAAGAGCAAATATACCTTGGCTATAAGGCATCATGGTCTAAAAATGCGAATTGCATAAGAGTGAATTCGCATATACAGAACCTGTATAAATCAGGGGAAACCTGTATTAGAAAGCCAAATGATTCAGTAGCTGTATTGACAAAACTGCTAATTTGGTGAAAAAAAGAAAAACAAACAAACAACCCTACAAATATTGTGCAACCAAAAAGAATTAAAATTGAAGATTTTTTCTGAGATCCTTATTTATGGTTCATATATGGATATACTAAAAAACTTTGGTAAAAAAGAGACATTTATTTTCTAAATGAATAAAGCACAAAATATATGATGCAGCTCTGAAGACCCATTACAGCAGGACTTAACTTTTGATTTTCTATACTTTAAATTAAATGCAAAACAGATGTATATTTTTAAAAGTACTGAGACACTTTTTTCAGAGTTTGGAATCCAGTTTTATATGCCATAGTAAACCAGATTGGTGCTATTAGATATCTGTTTTTAAGATTATAATCTTTCCTCTGTTTTAAAAGATATAATTAGCTCGTTAAATTGTCCCATACA
Source organism: Alligator sinensis (assembly GCF_000455745.1). Classification (NCBI taxonomy): domain Eukaryota; kingdom Metazoa; phylum Chordata; order Crocodylia; family Alligatoridae; genus Alligator; species Alligator sinensis. The sequence continues at coordinate 998,621 of NW_005842241.1, read as the reverse complement.
GATTTGATATTTCCTATTCTGTTAGTGAGGGTTAAAGAATAAAAGACCAGCAGTAATTTGTTTTAAAAATGTGCCTGTATATCACTAATGTCATATAAATTATAAACATTATCAATTTAAAAATGTTTCTGTGTCTGCGCGCACACTTTTAAAACATGATGTTTTCGATTTGGGCATTACCTTAGTTTTGCCTCACTGTGCCCTTGTCTCCATGTCAGCATTGCCCTTGTCTCAATTTCAGGTGTAACTAAAGTTAATTAGTTTTACATGCTTCTGTCAGATCCTGACGCTTATTTTTTATATTGATTCTGAACATCTGTCTCAAAAGCTTCTATATTTATAAATTATCCAAATGTTACTCTGGAGTGGAACGCATTTGATTTGTGTTTGCAGGGTTTTACTGCCTCTTGCACTAGTACTACAAGTCTAGTGGCCCACTGACTATTACAATTTAGAGATCAGGACCAAGCTTCACAAATTTGTCTGTTTCAAAATAGCTACAGCTTTCCATTACTTATAATGGAGCAGTTATAACTACTCAGTTTGCCGTTAGTTGAGATCAGCATCTTTTCATCAGAGTATACCCTGGTGATACTAAGGATACTTTCAGCAAAGATGGTTACTGCTTTGCTATGTTTAGGAAGCCAATACTGGAAAGAGAGGTATAAAATCATAAGGGTGTGGAGGAACAGTAATGGGATATGTGAACATAGAGAGGAGGTTGTATGTTGGAACTGGAGTATAGAATACAAAGTCCCATCCTGAAGCTTGGCTCCAAGAGATGCAATTGTAAGACTGAGCCTTGGATACGGGAAAAGGGAGAAAGGATAGAACATAAGTGTCCTCTGGTAGCAAGGGAAAGGTAAAAGTAGTTTCTCTTGGATAAGCAAAGGAGAGATCCTCGTTTTTTAATAAATTTTGACTCTTAAACCCTAGAAGTTAGGTGGCTTTCCTCAAATACTTGTAATAAAGGCAGTTGGGAAAACCGTGCAGTTGTCTTAATTTTATGGGTTTTTTAATATTGTATGCGACTTAGTATGATCCATGCTTTTTTTTAAAGTTTGTGCATGTCAGTACAGTGGATTATTGGGTTTGCAAATTTGTAATGGGTATTACTAAATTAATTGTTTAAATCTTTGTACATCATATACTGTTAACTTGCCTAACTAAACATCTCTTTTTCACAATAGTATCTTTTTAAATTAAGGTTTAATATATTAAACTGGGAATATTTCCTTTCCAGGAAGATGCCCAGGAGGAGTTTGGCTGGAAACTGGTTCATGGTGACATATTCAGGCCTCCCAGAAAAGGAATGCTGCTGTCTGTTTTTCTAGGATCTGGCACACAGATCTTAATTATGACATTTGTTACTCTATGTAAGTGATAGGGATAGGAGATGTTTTAAAAGAAAAGTCACCTTTACAGCTAATGGCATGGAACTATTACTGTATTTACCTAATTCTTAGATGAGTTTGAATTTAAGATGACCCACCAATAATTAGAGTCTAGACTTATGACAGTTATAAATTTGTAATTTTCCATGCCTAGACTCTGATTATTGGGGGGTTGTCTTGACACTTTCCCCCCACCCCTCCCCACTGCTATGTGGAGATTATGTGGGCGGGGGATTTAAATAGCCTGACCCTTGCCCTGTGCTGCCTGTACCCCACACCCCCCTGCTGCCTGCATACTTCACACTTGTTCTCCCCAGTACTGCCTATGTCCCCCATGCCTGCCTCCGTCCTTCTCCCCCCACCCTTGCAGTACCTGTGCTTCTTGTTGCCTGCTTCTGCCCCTTGATGCCTGCCCCTCACCATGGTGCTTGCATCCCCTGGCACCTGTCTCCCAACCGGTACCTGCCCTCCATGCTTCCTCCCCTTACCTTCTGGTCACAGTTTCAGCTCTGGCTTAAGCCTCACTCCAGCCTGGGGCAGGGAGCATGGAGCATGTGCTGGTTCCAGCCCCATCTGGGCCACACAATAGCAGCTGCAGTGGCAGCAGCTCTGGCCTTGGAGCCAGCTTGCTCCATGCTCCCTTCTCCTGGTTGGAGCAGGAGCCCCAGCCAAGCTGTGATGGGAAGATAGGGTGAGGTGGAGAGCAAAGGGCTGAGGTGACATTGGGGGGAGGAGGGGGCAGATGCTGCAGGGGGCAGCAACTACAACTCTGACCTCAGGTTTGGTGCTGGAGCTGCAACTGCTACCCTGCACTGCTCCCCTCCCTCCTGTGTCCCCTTCTTGAATGTGAATCTAAGGTATTGAGGCTTTTTTTTTCCTATGTTGGGCTGGCGGGGAAAAAAACGTGTCTTTGGATTTGAATATATGGGGTAATTGGAAATGAAAGATTTCTATGTAATATTTGAGGCCAGAATTGGAAACAACTTGTTTGTATCTGTGCAGTAGTTCTGTATATTAATCTGTATACATTTTCAGGATAGAAATATAATGATGGGCATAATATAAATAATTAAGCATCTTGCATCCTGCTTGTAGTTTTTGCTTGCCTCGGATTTCTGTCTCCTGCTAACCGAGGAGCGCTTATGACCTGTGCTGTAGTCCTGTGGGTGTTGCTTGGAACTCCAGCGGGTTATGTTGCTGCCAGATTCTACAAATGTAAGTGAAAATTATTTAAAGTGAAAGGTTTTAAATTCATTAGTCTAGATTTATCATCACAACAATGATTATCTTTGTTCTGTATGTTCCCTTGGGCAGCATGGATAACAAAGATAACTACAGAAAAGAAAAATGGACCACATACATGGTTAGCTTGTTCCTGGTGAAATAAATCTTGAATAAGAATTTTAAGACCTTTTTTCAGAGTTCATATCCTGTTAGAAATTTTGTGACTTGCTTTCATTTTTATACACATATACATATATATATTTTTATGGATGGGGAAACAACAAAGAGCTACATGTTTATACTGAACTGGTGACTTGTAATTCACTGTTTTTTCCTGTACTAAAGTATTGCCTTGATTTGCTTAAGTTTTCCTTGGCCATGTTGCCATCTACTTGAAAATATGGCAATTTTGATTTTTCTCTTTTCAGTTAATATTTGTAGTCTCCATCAGGGTGTGCTTCTAGTCTTGTCAATAGGGAAATAAATGTAATAAGGTCTCTGACTATGGAGGAGGACTTCACTTTGGTGTTTTAGTACCTCACTATGGTGGTCCCTCCAGCTTGCCGGTCCAAAGTCTACAGGAAGCTAAGTGGTTCTTCTTGTATGCACAAGATTTTGCGGGGGGGAGGGGTGTGTGTGCAGAGGAGAGTGGTAACTCAGCCCATTGTTTTTCTTTACCTTTGTTCTAAAATACAAAGTGCTTATGAGTGTAAACGGTTGCATGGAGTACCTGGTGCTCAGTTTTCAGGAGTTGTTTCACTATGGATAGATCAGTCCTTGGAAGGGGGGTGTGTGTGTGTGTGTGTGTGTGTGTGTGTCCATATTGCAGGTTAACTCAGAGGCAGTTAAGATTTTAATTTTTCCAAGCCATTCTGGACTTTGGGTTGTATGTTGTATATATTTGATTTATTTTTGTCTTGCTGTATTACAGGTTGTGGAGGTTGGTGGTATGTGTGGGGGCCGAGGGGGATCCGGGAAAGGGTCGGCTGAGTTGTGGCCACAAACCCAGAACGTACAGATGGGTACTTTCGACTGCTGGAGTAGAATTAGGCACAAACGCGTACTGGTTCAAACAAAGATGACTTTACTTACACTGTCGAGATGTACAGCGTAGGAAGAAAGTTAACTTCAAACTTCAGTTGTAGTTTAACCGAGGAGCTCTGATAAGACGAGATATCTTTCTAACGGGTCTGAACACGAGCATGCAGGACACGGGGGTATGTCGGGACGGTCGGCGACGGGGAGTCATCAGAGGTTGATCAGTCCACCACGTTCACTCCGAGATGGGCGCAGAGTTCTCCAACTTGGGCGGAAACTGCTCCAACCTTTTATACGGCTAGCGAGCCAATTGCTAGTCACCACGTAGGAATAATTTAGAACCGGCCAATAGTAATGTGTGAATTTGCATTTGAGTGGCGGGAACCTTTCCATGCCGCGGTTCTCCACCATGCCGAGAAATTCCCTCGTACAAAATCTCACCGTGCCTTGTGCTAGAAAGTTCCACTGTGCCGAGGCACTCAACCACTAGGCCCTGACAGTATGTAGAAGATGAGGGGAGAAATAAAGTGCTTATTTATGCAAGTTTGTTTGAGTTGCTCCTGCAGTTGTGGTTTGTACAGGTAGAGACGAAGGGCTGGGATAAAGCTAAAAGCAAAATGAGGAATTGGGTCTCAGACAGGCTGCCTCAGGTAAAGGAACAGAAGTGTGAGGGATTATGGCACTAAACCTAATTCCGTATCATTCCAGTAGTAGGCAACTAATAGATCCCCCAGTGTGTTCATTGATTCTGAGAGTTGTGCTTGTTAGCCAGTATTTGGATAGTCTTACCAGACTGTTGATGAATAGTTGCAATCCACGACAAATAATGAAGCTAATATACTGAACATCATGTAAATATAAGTGACACATTGCAGTATCTATAAAAACACACAAAAATACAGAAAGCAAAAATACAGCTATATATACTTACAAGGAAGGTTCAATTTTTACTCTTCCAGTGATAAAGTAAAAAAGTTGAAAAGAAAAATATAATGTTGATGGAAACTACCAGTTCCTACCAAGTTGTCAGTTAAGACACTGTAACAGTAATCATTTTTACTGCTGAAATAAAGCATATCATGATGACACAAGAGAGGAAACTGTTTAATTGAATTCAGGCAAGATGTTTGAAGGCATACTGATTAGAATTTTCATAAATCTGGCACAACTTTAAAAGTGTTTTCATAAAAGTTTTATTTAGACTTTAGATCAGGGGTCAGCAATCCCTGGCACATGTACTAGAGCATGGCATGTGAAACCATTTTGTTTGGCATGCTCTTACTCTGGGCAGGCCCCTGCTACCCACCATGGAGCCTGGGCTAGACGTACTAGGGCGTATCTCCTGCTGTGAGCAGCCTGGGCTTTGGGCAGAACCATGCAGCTTGCTGCGGAGACCAGGCTGCTCACACCAGGTGGCGAGCAGCCCAGGTCCTGTGGTGTGTAGCGTCCTGTCCAGAGACTGTTGCAGCACGAAGCCAAAAGGCTGCAAGCAGCTGTACTGAGGTCTGGAGCCCTGGCCCGGCTTGTTGCTAGTGGCAGCTACAAACGCACCTTGGGGTGGACAGTGAGGAAGGGTCGGACTTGTGGTGCCCCCAGCATGCCAACATCTTCCAAGTCAAGGTTGCAAGGACTTTCTGGCACTCAGCCCAAAAATATTGTCAACTCCTGCTTTAGATGTTGCTGCTTAAAAATATTAAGACTCAGGTGGAAGGTGTTGCTTACTATGCACAACTTTCTGATTATGATAAGTTGCTCCTTATTTTAAAAAAAAAAAAAAGTTTTACTTTAGCATAGTTCAGTACTTTTTTGACCGTATACCTATTTTCTAACCATATCTGCTACCCAATTAAATAAGGGTAAGCCTCGAGTGAATGAGTAAAAGGTCACATTTTCTAAGGTGTGAGTGACTTGCAAATCAAATTTGCTTTTTAACATAAAGATCTGAATACACTATGGATAGGGTTCTCCATAAATTACGCTGGACGTGACCCCCGCAGCAGCTCCTTTCACGTTTTTCATTTGCCTCACTGGCAGATCGAGGCAGGGGGCTGGGACCTACTCCATACCTGCAGCTGTTTCCAAACCGTGTGCCTCAATCACCTGATTGGGCCATGGGGCTGGGACCTGCCCCTGACCAGGACAGTTCCCAGCCTCTACCCCGCATACAGGGTGGAGGCTGGGGAGCCTGTTCCTCACTCAGCTTCACAAGTGCAGAGCTGGGTCGGGAACAGGCTCCCCATCCCCTGCCAGCAGGGAGCTTCCAACACCAGCTCTGCACCGTGGTGCCAGCACTGAAAGACCCTTATCTTCCAGCCTGAGCTCTGTGGTTGTAGGGCTGTGTGGTTGCAGTCACCAGCTCTGTAACTGCAGAGCTAGTGCTGGGAGTTGAGGATCTCCCAGCCCCCACTCCACAATTGCGATCTGGGAGCAGGGGGAGACGGTCCCTACCTGGGCTCTGGTGACAGAGCCTGCCCCAGCAGCAGGTAGCTCCCTAGGGGCAGGGAGCAATCTCCTGCCCCCTGGTGGACGGCTGACTGGGAGCAGATTTGCTCCCAGATAGTTGTCTACATGAGCACTGCTGTGCTGTTACTAATTAAAAGTAAATTTGCTATTTGCATTTGTAGGTAGCAAATGTACTTGTGATTAACAAGGCTTACTGCATAGTAAGCATGTGTATGTGTAGATCCCATTGACTAGCCACAGCTAGACTCCTTTCCAATATCAGAGCTAACTTGGGTGGAGTGTAGACATACCCCATAGTGCATTTTAGCTTTGTAGGGAGAGGGGAAGAGAAACAGCAACTTTTTTTACCCTGCTTTATTCACTTGGGATTTTCCAAGATGGTAATCTCTTGCTTGCCTGCAACTGAAAAAGCTATGTAACAGGAACAACCTGATAAAGGAGGTTTGTTTTGCAAATTTAATTACATAGTGTATTCCTTTGATCTTAATTTTAAAATTTCAGATGGCGAATTGATAGCATGTCAAATTGTAGCTCTTGATGTACTGCTAAAATAAGGTATAGTCTGCATTGATTGATCTATGTATTGATACTGCTAAACGTTATTTTTAATGCAGCGTTTGGTGGTGAGAAGTGGAAAACAAATGTCCTGTTAACATCATTCCTTTGTCCTGGGTAAGTTAAGGATGTAATACACTTTGAAAGAATTGAATTCTATTTCTGTCTTAGTTAATTTTTCTAAAGCTTTAGTTAAGCTTGAAAACAATGTTACATTATTTCTTTGTGGCAGAAATCACTTGAACAGAAAATACATTTGATGCAGACAGATTTGCTAATTACATAACATCTTTTAGCTGCTTTGTAAGTTTTGTTTACTCCTGCCATGTGAAAAGGTTGATTAAGTAGTAGCGGCATGACTGTAGTAAGTTTTAGACAGGAATGCTTTTTCATTTATTCCTATTTTTACTTCCTAGGCTGTTTCTTTGACCACACTGTGGTTGGTCTTGTATGGTGTCATGCTGTACAAGCACTGTGTTAAATTTTTCTACTTAATCACAGCAAGCAGTCTTCCCCTGAAGTATAGTTAAGACAAGCATATATTTGAAATTGCTTAGTTGTAGCGTCAGCTCCTGCTGGAGTTCAGTCCCTCTAGATTAAGGAAGAAAGACTGGTTTGACCTCTTGGTTTTGTTATATTGTGTGCATCAGAATATATATCTGATCTTAACATTATATTGACACTAAACTGTGAACATAGTAATACAGTTTCTATAATGTTAAAATTAATGTTTTGGGGCATCTCTTGGGGGTTTTTTTGTTGTTTTCTTTTAATCATGTTGTATATTTTTCAGAATTGTATTTGCGGATTTCTTCATCATGAACCTAATTCTTTGGGGAGAAGGCTCTTCAGCAGCTATTCCATTTGGTACTTTGGTTGCTATTTTGGCACTTTGGTTTTGCATATCTGTGCCATTGACATTTATTGGCGCCTACTTTGGTTTTAAGAAAAATGTAAGTGATTTATTTGCAGACAAGGTTCCTTGGGTGAATTTGATATCTTTTATTAGACCAACCCAAATAGTTGGAGAATAGTTATTAAGCAAGCTTTTGGGTTCAAAAACCCTTTGTCAGACTAAGGAAGTTTCAGCAGTTGGTGTGTGCTTTTCCTGGATGGAATGAAAAGTAAAGAAGCCAGGGGCTGGGCTGGGCTGGGGAGTCAGTTGCCAGGCAGATTATAATGTATCAAAAATCCAATGTCTGTTTAGTCCATGATCTCTAGTATCCAGGAGGTTGATGAAATGGAGCTCATAGGCTCCTCTCTGGGGAGCGTTGTGTAAGTTTCCCTTGAGGATCAGGACTGAGAGATTGGAGAGAGAGTGGCCCTCCTGTGAGAAATGTGCCCCCACCGGTAATTGGGTATTTCTGTCTTTGATAGATTTCCGGTGTGCATTCGTTCTGGTGATTTATTTGTACATTTTGCACCATACTGTCATATGGTAATACACAAGGCAAAAGTTTTTGCAGGGCTATGAGACAAGATTCAGCTCTAACCATAACCGAATCCCTTAGCATTGCCATAAGCAACTAATTTAGGATTCTACTGACTCTTCCATCAAATTCCTTAGGCATTTGTTTAATCAAACAGCTTTTTTTTAGTTTAATGTTACATGTTAACATTAGTTACTCTGGTCAGTAGATTTGACTCCTGGGCTTCTTCAAAGCAAACACTGTTTTGGGAACACAGTTGGTCTCATTTGATGTCTCTGATTCCCAGCAAGCTTTAGTGCTATAATAAGATATGAGGGAGACTGCTTATCAATGCCAGACTTTACTTTCTTATATCTTTTATTCTGAAAGGGATTTGTTTCTACTGAGGAAGGAACTGGGTCTGGGTGGGACATTTAGCAATTCACTTCCCTAAATGAGTATTGTTATTGAGCTTCACTCCTGATGATTTTATTTGTAATTAGCAGGGATCCTGGTTTTCTCTGTTTTAAAAAAAATTTCGAAAATTCTCTAACTAAAACCCCCCAAATCCATATTTTTCTGTGATTTAAAATGAAACACCACTTTATTTGTGTGTGTGTGTAATGTATCAGTTGGATACGGTGTTCTATTGATATCTCTATAATCTTTTAAGCAGATTGGAAGCCTAGGAGTGCCTTGATCATTATAATAAAATCAATTCTAAATACAGTAAAAGCTCTGTTATCTGGCATCCCCCGGGAATGGGGGATGCCAGACAACAAAATATGCCTGTTAATTGAGCGGCCCAGGCCACCGCTTCTCCTGCCGTGTCTGGGGCATCCTGCCGCCCCTCCCGTGGCATCACTACCCCTCCCGCAGGCCCCGCAGGACAGGGCAGGCTCCGCACAGCCTGTTATGCCCCCGGGTTGTGGGGGCTTGGCAGCACAGACTGCTTTGCCCTGGGCCGTGGAGGCTTGGAGAAACCGGAAGTGCCACAGTAGGCACTTCCGGTTTCACTTCATCTTACAAACCGGCATGCCGGTTAATTGAGCACACTGGCTTGTAAGATACTGGTTAACAGAAATTTTACTGTACCTATATATTTTGGTGTTCAATTTTGTTTATTTATCAGAGAAAATCAGAGCTCCCCCTGCCCCTTCACTCACCAAGACACAGGTTCAACTGCAGCTTTCCCCCCTCCTGCTTTTATGGCATTGAGCAGTCCTGATATGTTTGTGGCCTGCCCCTGCCCATGTTGTTGCCCCTCACTCCTGACCTGCTGCCCCCTGGCCCTGCCAGGGCCCCTCACTCCCAATTCACAGACCTACTGCTCTCCCCAACCTTGCTGGTGCCCTTGACTCCCAACCTGCTGTTCCCAGCCATCCCCCCCCCCGTGTAGGGTGCGGGGGTGGGTGTGTGGGCACAAGCATTGGGGTGGGGGGGTATGGGAGGGCATATGCCCCGCCCCCAGATTTCTGCACCCACAGTAGGGTATGGGGCTGCAACCTGGCTCAACTGGCACCAGGCAGGAGCAGCCTCTGCAGCGGTGGGCAGGACCCAATACAGGAGAGAGTGTGAATCACGCATTAGATCCTATCACACTGTTACCTACATGTGTAGAGTGGGGCTTAAAAAGATCAGTTGTTACACTTTTTTTGTAGCAATCTTTCAGGAAATGGTTTGTGTTTGGCCTGAGGTTGTTGGTAATTTGACTTAGAAAACATGGCCGTATGGTAGGTGATATAATGGGCCCAGTTCTTTACTAAATACACATTTCTTTGGTTTCTGTTCCTACAAGGGTCAACATTGAAGCAGAAGTGGTGATATAGTTAATATATTCAGAAATCTCTTATTTTCTTTAAAGGCCATTGAACACCCAGTTCGCACTAATCAAATTCCTCGTCAGATTCCTGAGCAGTCATTCTACACAAAACCATTACCTGGTATTATTATGGGAGGTATTTTGCCTTTTGGGTGCATCTTTATACAACTTTTCTTCATTCTAAATAGTATCTGGTAAGTGAATTGTAAGATTTTTTTTTTTTCCCTTTGAAGAAATTCTTATTTAGAGAGCTTGATTCCACTTTCCATTGTTTTCTAAAGTATTGTTTCAGTAATAAGAAATGCAGATGTTAGTCATCTTAACATTTTGCATCCTGGAAGGCACTCTGTGCTGTTTACTGTTGTCCAGCAGTATAGAGAAATGGCTGTGTGATATATTTAGCTTACAGATGACCTGCAGTATTCAGACCGTTAGATTTCTTAAGCTACTTCTGTGTATTCATGTAGAAGCGCCTCTGAAACTGACATGCACTAGGTATTTGAAAGTAGTTACCAAGAAATTAAATGGACGTATGATCCATAAAACAAAATTTGGCACAGCATTATTGCTGAGAGAAGAAATGACTTGGTTTTCCTTTCTTTAAATCTTCATAAAGGTATCAAAGAGTAATTTCCTTAACTACTCAACTAATCCACCAAAGCCTAAGTGAATTTTGATGTGTACTCAGAATTCGGTAGCAAACGACTCTGCCAAGAGGAATTTACCTTTAGCACAGTCTTTAAACTGTTGCTGAGCACTGAATGTGTGCTTATATTCAACATAAGTTGATCTACACGCTTTGGTGTTTCTTTCTGTTTTACCACTCTGCATCTTTTGAAGTATAGGGTGATGGCCCAGACCCATGGAAATCAATTGTGAAGCTGTAATTGACATCATGAGAGCCAGGATTTTACCTGTGATGTCAGTCAGTTCTTCTCTCATTAGGCCTCCAAATATTAGAGGGAAGTTCTCAGTTCTGATCGTGTCTGGTTATCGTTTTAGAACTGTAAAATTCCACATTTACGGTTTGGAAAGCAAAGGATGAGATAATTTCTACTAAATATCCACATCAGTGAAACCAGTGGATAGTGGGAGGGGAAAAATTATTATTTAAATTAAGAATGAATGTTGTGCTATTTCTTTATATATGCAATTTAATAATGTAACAATATAATGTATAAGCAACTATCCTTTGGATTCTATTGCAATATATCTTATAGTATTATATTAGAGACCTTTATGGAGAGAACTGTTTTCGAAGAAGATGCAGTTTATTTTAAGATTTTGTTCTTTGCTTGTTTATAGGTCTCATCAGATGTACTATATGTTTGGCTTCTTATTTCTGGTGTTTATTATTTTGGTTATTACATGTTCTGAAGCCACAATATTGCTCTGCTATTTTCATCTGTGTGCAGAGGTAAGAGATTCTTTGCTACTTGCAGGTTATATTTTCAGGATGTTTTGACTATATTAAATTTTCATACTTGGAAATTGAACAGTACAGAATTTAACAGAAGTAGGATAATTAGAGTTTATTAAAATATAATTGGATGACTTCCTATCACTGCTGTCTGGCACAGATTAGTGCAGATATTGATATTATGAATACACATATGCTCTAAAAATACCAGTAAGCTAGAGAGTTGTGTAACTGAAAATGGGCTACCTAGTTTCTGAAGAAGTCAGTTGACTAATTTGAAATAATTTACTTTTGTCAGTATGTTTTTTCCATGTACCTAGCCTGCACAAATAGATGCTTGCATGCATTTAGGACCCTTTGTCTTGTGTTACTTGGGATTGAAGGATTTGGCTTCATATCTTGAGCTTCTCATTTGTATTATGAATTGCAGTTTGTTTGATGAAATTTTGTCTCTGGCAGGTTAATCTGAAATACCCAGTAACTGATAAATTAGCAGTAGAAGTTCCTCTGTTCTGAATTCAGCAAGTTAATTTTTTTTATATAATCATGACACATCAATGTGTTTTCCTCCTCTTCTAGGATTATCACTGGCAATGGCGTTCATTCCTTACTAGTGGCTTCACAGCAGTTTATTTTCTTATATATGCAATCCACTATTTCTTTTCTAAACTACAAATCACAGGAACAGCAAGCACTATTTTGTACTTTGGTTACACCATGATAATGGTTTTGATCTTCTTCCTCTTCACAGGTAATTAAACTGTAATCTCAGTTCTTAATATTATTCTTTGTATTTCTAGTTGTTTACAGCAGACACTAGAAAAATCATAGACACAGGTGCATGAATCTGTATGCAAAAATAATAGTAACCCCTTACTTTCCTAATCCTTGAGCTCTTTTTATTTTTTGCTGTGACCAAAGGGTCATCTCTCTCATCTTGTATCACAGAAAGTGGGCTTGACTGAAATGTGCTGTTCAAAAATGGGTTAGAAATTGCTTTTCCCACACTTCCGTGCTGCTAGAGTATGAAATAAGAGGTTTTTCAGTGTTCAGTTTCCATGGTTGGAGGGATAAGCTCAGCATTTCCCTTTAGTGTCTGATACACATCCACTTTTGATGGTTACAGGCTTATCGCCTCCAAGGGCTTTATTTGAGGCTTCACAAACTTTAGGTAGCTTGCTCTCAAAGCACTTGATAAAGGTCACACTACAGTTGTGAGTAAAGTCTTTCCAGCTCTACTTGACATAAACAAGTATGAATAGAATTTATTTGGCACTTATAAAGAAAATTCCCCTGAGAGGAAAGAACCCAAGTTTGAGAACATTATCCCTTTAAGTGTTTAGGATTTTTTTAATTAAATGTTTTGTGACCATTTTAAACTAAGGGACATGTGCAGATAAATAGAAGGGACATTCTAGGTCAGTGGTTTTCAAAATTTTCTCATTTGAAGACCCTTTGGGAAATTTTGAATAGAGGCACGGACCCCTTTCAGTTGTAAGTGTGGGTATTCACATACTTTTGATTGATCATAGTAATCTTTCACAGACTCCTTAGACACAGTCTGTAGATCCCCCTGGGTCCGTAGACCACAGTTTGAAAACCACTGTTCTAGGTCATAGATTCCAGCTGCCTGCTATTGCACACCGCTATGTAATATAATCCCTTTAATAAGCTATGAAGCTGTATGTTAGAAGTAGTGGTTGCGATTTGGTATTCTAGTTTTGAGGGGTATCTTTTTTTCTCTCTGCCCCCTCAATTGAAAGGCTCTCCTCAAACCTCACTAAATACCTTTGCCAATATTTAGGCCTGTGAGTCTGCTCCTTTTCATTCTACCATCCTATTTGTAACTCTTATTGCATCTCTTCTTCTAATATTCATTTATGATCAAGACACTCGGCATCAAACTGTACTCGGGAACTCTAGGCTGCTTTGAAGTAGAAAAGTTGCACTATTGCAACTAGATAAATTTAAGTAGACAGAATTGAATTAATGCAAGCTCCTAACCTCAGAGCACTTTTTAAAACTCCTTTAAGCCTTGCTTAGATTGATTAATCTTATCTATTCCAGTGTAAGTCAAGCCTTTCTTATGCCTTTATGGTATTTCAGTTTTGAATGGAAGCATACCTGTATTCCTCCACTGTTGTCCATCCAGAGATTTTTTCCTTTATTAAGTTGATTCTGATTAGGCTGGAGGTGTAGTACTTTGGGTTCTGTACAACCAAATAGGGGCTTTATTTCCCTACATGGAGAAAGAAGCAGATTTAGTATGCTTATCCCCACAGTGACAGCGTCTCCACCTCAAGCAGCACAGAACTGCCAGCTTCCACTTGCCCTTCTACAGATCAGTCAACATGTCAGTGGCATAATCTCAATGCATAAAAATGTATCAAGTACACTTTCCTCTTTCAATGTCCACTCTGCATGGATCACACATGCTAATCAGCATCTGACCATCAGCAATCAGTTGTACAATGTTTTCTGATAAATTTCAGGACCATCTTCAGTAGGGGCTCGAATTATAGATATTTTATGCTTGATCAGTCCTAACACTTCCTCTGTAGCCCTTTGGATCTGATGCAGATTGACAGAGGTGTGCTGCTTCTACTATGTGATTAAAAGGCTGCTTGTGGAGTTCCTGAACATAGTTTGTTATTTTATTAGTGTTCATCATGCAGTTAGTTAGATGAAGACACTTTGAAAATAACTTTTTTTTTTTCTAGTGTTTAGATTTTCAAAAGACGTATTTCTGTCTTATCTCCTACATTCCAAGACTAAAATCCATGCTATAATAGATTTAATGTTGTTTTAATCATCTGAAAATAGGTGTGCTCTATGGAAATATTAAAACTCTTTTGGGATAAGACTCTTCCTTATAAAGGAGAAGGGTGAGGGGTGTATAGTTCTTCTCGTGACTTTTAAATGGAACATCACACTAGTGATTTACCAAAAACTGGTCCTAAAGGCAACTAGCTTCCTATGTCAAGATGATACAGGAGCTAAAAAGAAAAATTTATAATTGTTGTATCAAAACTGTTCTGCTGCTGCTTACTCATTTGTTAAAAATCGTCAGTATCAGGAGCAGTTTTGACGATGCCCTGCTGCTATGGCATTGTAGCACATGCTTCAGGCACTTGCTTCCATGCTGCATTCCAGGTCATTGATCAAACTCAGCAGGCAGAATACTGGGAGTTACATGACAAATCTTTGTGATTCACAGCTGGGACCACAACTACGTATCATAGTAAATGAGTCAGTTAAACATCAGTAGTTTAGCAAGCATGAAAGAAATTACCATGATATCATTCATGATTCTTCATGGGATTTCAAAATGAATAAGTTGTCACAAAACATCATCATGTTTAGTTTAAAATCTTAAATCAAAAAACGATGTCTTGGACTTCAGGTAAATTAATGCTTCAATAACATGACAGTAAAATTGTATTGTCTGGAGGGATTTTTGTTATGCTCTAATTTTTTCTAAGGAAAAAGCGGTTCCCCTAGAACGTATTCTGAACTGCCCTCCAAGTCATCTTTTTTTGGTTTGGGTTGTCATTTGAGGGAATAATTTTACTATAATTTGAATGTACCTTCATCCATCTAGCTAGTTTTGAGTCTCAACCTGTATTAAAATCGTAGAATAGAAAACTGTTCTATCCAGTCTTGAAGAGGTGTAATAGATCTGTTCTAATTCAAAAGCCTCTCACAAATAAGGGGAAGCAACCTTTTGTCATTAAACGTCAACTTAAAATCACGTTCATTCTTTTTATTGTGTAATTGAATTGTTTTTCAAAAAATTGTTAAAGTATATGCTGTGAAAATATTTTGCTAAAGTTTGCTCATTTGCAGGTTGGGAAAAGTGTAGGAAAGGAAGCCATTTGATAAATTAAATGCTCCAGGGAGGGAAATGCAGCAGTCTTGAAAGACTTGGGCTGGAAAAGTAAGAGAGCAAGAAAATAAGGAGGTAGCACTCATCAATTAAAATACTCTTCCACTGAATAATGATGAACATAGTGAAACACTTCAGAGTTCCATTATTACATAAAATTTGTGCATAAGTAGAATGTGGCCTTTACATTTATATTAGTGGGGGATTGCTTATGGACTGAGTGTACCGGGTCATTTTAAAATTTATATTCTGGTCTACAGACTGACTTATCTGGAGACAGAGTTTGACACTTCTGTATTAGGTCCTTGATTAGTTGTACTAATTTGCTCCTTTTTCATTTTTTGTAGGGACAATTGGATTCTTTGCCTGCTTTTGGTTTGTGACCAAAATATACAGTGTGGTGAAAGTTGATTGAAGAAACATTGTAAAAAGTTAACACAGGAGAGATTTAACTTTAATCAACATAATTTAAAGACCTGTTCTGGTGATGAACTTAAGCTTTATCAGAAGTATTAGCTTTCCTGTTCTTTGAGAAATTATACTGAATGCCACAGGCTCTCCAAAACCATTTTTTAAACTAAAGCATTTGTTTGTGATTTTAATGATCTCTTTTCATTCAGATCTTTGTGGAGATCACAGTTAAATATTGTATGCATTTGTAAATATAACTACTGGAATAAAAACTTTAAATTTTAATGACAGATTAGAAGTGGCTGTATTACACAACATAAAGATACTTCTGAATAAAGTGTGATTGTAAATAAGATTTTCTAGATTGGTAGGTGGGATGAATTATTTTTCTTTGAAGGGAATAAGAACTTTTTATGCTAATTTGGAAAGGTGACTCAAGGTATACTGCTTTTAGTTTGGATGTGATTTTTTTTATTTTTTTATTTTTTATTTTATTTTATTTTTTTTTTGGCACTGTTATGATGTCCATAAATATTCCAATTTCTGTGACTTAGTTTGAGTGTTCTTGGCCTTTTAAACTATGTGCCTCTAAGTCCTTGAATTTATACATTCATAATCTTAATAAATATTGTAAAAATGTCTTCAGTGGATCATTACATATTATAAATAAGTTCATAATGTTCTGTAAATACAAATATATTGACAAGGGGTGTTTAAAATTATGTAGAGTATTTTATTGAGGTTTACTGTGTTTGTTAATGTATATTGGCACTCCTTTTGATCTGGGAGAAACTCAGTTGTCTGTGCTACATGACTGTAATGCTAAAATGTGATTGTGGTGCATGAAAATGAAATCATACACGTACTACCTAAGCACACTACAGCATTAATCCAGCCCTTAATCCCAGACATCTTTTTCTTTAAGACTGTTATCATAAAAGCATTTATATGTTGAGAAGATCTTAATAGGTCAGCATTCATTGCTGACTTTGTTTTTAATGGATCTTAATGATACATACTTTGTAACACAACCATTGTTTGTTCTACATAATGTAGGTAAAAATTAAAGACAGCCACTATTTTGCCTTGTATTAAAAGAAACTAATATCAGTTCCTGGTGACTGAAATTTTAATGTGGAATATTATTTTAATAGAAATAATTGAATGTTTATATTTCATTCAGTAATTTAGGTCCGTAATGTTGTTCATCTGTTTGCAAGGGCTACGTTCCCCATCAGTCTGATTAAAGTTTTATTAAACTTATGCTGCATGTACTAGTTGTCACTTATAAGTTATTAATAGTTTTTTGTCTGACTTTTCTAATGGTATACTTTTCTAAGAGACCTTAACCTAATGATGCTTGAATATTGAAATCAATAAAAAAAATATCTTTGGTTAAGGTAACTTGTCATTATTAAAAATCCTCTAACTTCATATGTAAAAGTATTTAAGACATGCTTTGTGTTCAGAGCAGTACAAGTTTGGGTAACTCTTCTATTCCCATTTTATCAGTTAAAGCCTTATTCTTAGACTACTGTGTCCCCCACACCTTGTGTTCAAAGTTTTATCATTATGATTTTCAACATGGCAAGTACAAAATCTGAACATCTAGGTAACCATATTGCTTGCATCTAATATGCTGCTCACAAATCAGCATTACTTATAAAAGTGTGTATGTTTGTTGTCAAATATAATCTTAACTGTAGTGATTATTTTATTTTGGTTTAGAAAACTCTTTAGAGGATTCATGCAAGTGAAAGAGTTTCAGTTTAATTGCAAATTGGTATTTGGTAAAATATTTACAATTGCCATATCTTAATGTTATTTAGTACAATATGCATCTAGACTTTATAGTTGATAAATACGCTCTCTCTTTTTTCACAATAGTATAGTTTTTAGATAATGGCAGTTCTTTAAGTAGTTTACTAATTTTGTCCTTGGATATCCTGTTGTATAAACTGGTTCCCGTTGTCAGCATCTGTAAGGCACTTACACCATCCAAGTACAATACTTGAATTGGAAAATAAGGATGTTCATAAAATATATATTTTCAGATTTTTCAGTACTGAAGTTCTAATGGACTGATAAATTCTCCTCCTTCCCATTGCATTACAGATTCAGAAAATGAGCTGTTTCAAGCTTTGTAACATCAGAAGGATTTGACTTATTCCCACTGTTCAGAACAAATTGTTGGTGTAACAGTTTTATAACTGAGTAGCCCAAAGCATGGAGTTAATAGATGCTTTAAAATAATTTTGTAGGCACATGGAGTGTTTCTGTATCTCCATAGTGCTTCTGGGAGAGTTTTGGATTAGAATCTACATAGTTTCCAAAATACTGGCCTCTAGTCCTTGAGCTAAATTAAGCTGTATAGAAGAATCTCTGTTTGTATCTGGTTGTAAACAACCACTGGGACTGTGCACTCATACAAACAATACCTGATGAAGTCCCCACTGAAATATGGAAGGGTCAGAGGGATACCAGCTGTGCATACCCTCTGCTCTAGTATTCAGAGTAGTTGTTGGTTGGGGTTCAATCCTGTTCCTTTATGTATAATATTTAAAAATCTTTGCTTTTGCTTAATTGTAAGCTTGCTGCTTGAATTGTAGCCAATTCATGGGTTTCCAAGGAGATTTAACTAAATGGAAAGGTTGAAGGGATAAGAACAAGCTGTTGAGTTTCAGGGAGCATCAAAGCCATGTTGGACAAAAATCAAAATTTCAAATCCATGTCAATGCAGTGACCCATACAAAAATGGATTCTCCACCATTTGAAGTACATTCTTCATTTTTGTTTGCCAGATCTATTCTGTAAGCAGTCTTTGGGCCTGCCTGCCTCATTTTCCTGGGTCAGTTGTAAGGATGGTTAAAAATAAGCTCTAAGAGGGAAACCTGATCAATTCTCAACTATACATAAGCTATTTCATAAAGATCAAGATCCAGGCCTTTTTTCAGGTGCATATTTTGGTTAGTACATAGCTGCGCATTTTAAGTAGTCGTGTATGAGCAGCCTCGTCTATCTGAGGTTATGTCTAGACTGGAAAGTTTCATCAGCTGGCAGTACTGTGCTGCCAAAGCACTCATATGCTCAAGTGTTTTGTTGGTACTTTCTCATTATGAGCAGCAGTGTCACCTGAGGATGAAGTTCATCATGAGTTGGCGTCCCATTAGCTCCTACAATGCATTTTGCTGTAGTACTTTGTGGGACATGAGAGCAGAGACAAATGCAACAAAGGCTGAATTAGTAAAAACCTATTCAATTAAATCTGTAAAGATAAAGGCAACAGCATCAAAGAAGAGGCAAAAGAAGTGCCATGTGCCCTTCTGTGTGAAGCCTCGCAGCTGTGTACAGAGGCTTGTAGTTCTCCTTGCCTTCTAGCTGTTGAGTGGTACATGTCAGTGGTGATACTGTCTGTGCCTACAGTGAGGTAAGGCATATGTCTCAAAAACACTGTTTTTCTATTGGATGAGATGGGTCACTCACTACAATTTTCTACAGCATCTCCAACTACTGTTTCAGGATCTTTGTTATGTCTCTGTGCATCTATGCATGTGCCACCCTTTCCTGCTTCTCCTGTTCCTCTTCACTCCTAGTCTCCATCCTCTTGCTTGGCCTTGTCTGCATGATGCTCTTTGAACTTACCCTTCCTAGAGCATCTCTTGTGTTTTCCTGTTAGTGTTGGGCTTAATCTTACCGTTGAGGGAGCACTCTTGAAGTTCACCTTGCTAAGGAGGCTGATTAAAAACAAGGAGCCTGTTGCATTCTGCACAAAGGGAAGAGGTAGCACAAAAGGAAAAGATTGGAAGTCCTTAAAGTTCTCTCGCATATTTGATGAGGCCAGACTGTTTATGGGGGACATTGCTGAGGGACAACTCATTCCTGAAGGTGATCAAGGCTGAGGAAAAAGCAATTGCTGTAGGCACACAATATATTACCGCTCTAACCACTTTAACAGCACAATTGTGCCTGATTAGAAGTACTTGTGTGGTACAGAAGGATCTGGTATAGTGGCTGAAACATGGCAAAGATTTCAAGGAAAGGACCAGGAAGTTCTTGCTGGATCACTTCAAAGACTGACCTTCAGGCCAATGTCGGTGAACAAGATCCTCTGTAGGGATTCATTTGCTGGACAAGCAGCTCAGCATTACTAGCTGGAATCAGCATGGGCCATGGGATAACACCTCTACACCCCTTGCTTCCTTCCTCCCCCATCTATCTCAGGAAGGCACATCAGCAAAATTGCCTGGGGCCAGGATGCTCGCAGCAAAACCCTTGTTGCGTGGCTGCAAACCATCTTTTCCAAAAAAAAGGGCAAAAATAACTGAACTGCAGCTGCCACCTATGGAGCAGTAGGGAAACTGTTAACTGTCATCCTGCTAACTTGGGTGTCATGCTATGTGTTTGCCCCACTTTATACTTAAAAAATAAAGCTGTACCATTGAATAGGGGAGGGTGTGAATCTAAGCCTCTAGCGTTGGCTAAATCCAGCACTTGCAAGCCAGCATTCCTTTTGTTCTATGCATGTGGGGAAAAGTGCCACTTTCAAGCAGGATTTGGGATTTGCTGGGAGAGGAAAACCAGGCTCATAGCCAGAAAAAAAATTTGTAGCTTTTACTGAAGGAACCATCCCCTTATTGCACGTTACTGAGAATTGTTCAGGCTCTCAATATAGCTATCCTGCACTTGAAAGACTGGCTAGTTATCAGGGGATGGAACTGCTTCAGTCTCTACTCAGAGTTGTTGCCCTCCTTTCTTTATTGTGGACCTTGGAAGTTCCTTCCCTGGGCTCCCATGAGGAGTCCAAATTTGCATAAATAGAAGTTCTTTTTAATAGAAGGGTCACATCAGTGCAGCACCACCAGGCTTTTTGTTCTGTAGGATCTCCCTGTGATGCACCTACTGAAGATCCTCAGCCTGGGTCCCTTCTCATCCCACATGATACCCCTTTACCTTGATGTCTTTTACTCTATCTTATAAATGTCCCTGTTCTATTAGTTCCTGCACAACAAGGCTTGCACAGCTTGCTCTCTACGAACAGTGGCTCCTTCCTGCTACAGAAAGGAGCACAGGGTTTCATGCCCCAATTCTCTTTGCAGGAAGTAATAACCGTCTGAAGAGAGAGATGCTATTCCAAAAACTAAAGGGGGTGGGTGTGAAGGCTTCTGGCTGGGTTGACTTCAGTTAATAGGGTTCAAAATAATGGCCAGAAAAATCTGAAAGGCATTCTGGTGTTTCTGCTGGAGAATTGCAAATGAAAAGCATAAAGCTTTGGTTATACTGGGGTTTTTTGTTAGTGTCCATATAATGCCTAAGGACTTGTCACTTGAGGAAGTGGTTTTATTCCACTGATGCAGACCTTGAATGTTGTTGGCTCACAGCTACTTCTTTTATGCAGATCCTGTTGACAGTTTCTGAACTCTGACAAAACTTCTAGCATAGACCAGACCTTTGAGTCCATCAGGTTTCTGGTCACTTATGGCTGCTGCTGGCATCCTATGTAACACTGCCTCATTGTGCTTTTTGGTTGTTTTCAGATCTGTCTTTCTCAGGTGCTGCTATTGCCTCCTATTGGATCGGAGTCAAAATGTCATATGAGTAAAACAAACTGAAAAAAACACATATGATATTCCACAAACATCTCAAAATGTGGTCCTCAGCAAATAGAAATTAATTTGTGACATCTTCATGGCTGACATAGCTCATGTATTTGTAAACATACAGCTAAAAGAGCACTTTAGTATGAAGTTTTATTTCAAACAATCTTGCTTTAGTACAGATTCAACGATCTTTTACCCCGTCCTTCTCACACACATAGGATCCTTGAAAAGTAGGGTTGGAAGGGACCTCTTGAGATCATTTAGTGCAACTCCCTGCTTTAGGCAGGATCATCCATATATGTAATATATACATTTATAATAAGTATATATAACTATATTGTATGTAATAACATTCATGCCATATTAATACTTATTATATTGCAATATTCTTGTTTATAATATAATATTATGTAACGTGCTGTTATATTTTAAAGTTCACAATTAAGAGAGCTTCCAAGGCAGCCCCACACACAGTTCTGAAAAGTTTGACAACCTGGATGTGTGGTTGCCAGGCTTTTGATTCCCAATTGTTGCATCCTCATTTTAGAATAGTTCATAATTATCCCAACTCCACTGCTGGTGACTCAAGGTTTTGTTTAATTTGGTTTGATTTAGTTGTTTTTTTTTTTTCTTTTGATCAAGTAAAGAGGGCTGACAGATTTGCTTTGAATTTTTGCCCCTTCTTTGCAGGGCATTTTTAGGTAGCCCTTGTGTTTTTCATTATTACATTAGTTAATGTACTTTTCATGCTGTTTTACCTCTCTGAAGCTGGGTACTTCCCTTTACAGGCCATCCTATTGTAATGTTTCTTGGTTTGTGAAAAATAACCTGACTTAATCTCTGGACACTTACACTATTAATAACACGTTAAAAGCCACTAAAGATGTGACCATTATGGTAAAGTGATGTGACCTTCCACATTTTGCAATATTCTTACCAAAGAATTCTGTTCTCAGGTAGACCTTATACTTTAGTTTAAGACATGAAGGAGCCCACCAGAGAAGGAAAAGGTAAGAACAAGACTGAAGAGGCAGAAAAAAAGATGCCAAGAACAGCCTGTGGGGCTCTTCCTAACCCACCATATGTTTGATGACCATTGGAGCACCCTGCCTCAGTGCTGGCTTCTCATCCTCCCTGGATTTACTGATAATTCAGGAGCAAGAGATAATGTCTTCTCTTTTCTAGGAAGCTGAAAAGGGAACAAGTGGGCAGGTCATCTCCTTCCTTGCTGGAGGATTGTAAAGAGCACTGGAGATGTAGGGTGACTTCATGTGCTGCCCCTTCCCTACTCAAATACACTATTCATATCTCATTACAAGAGCAGCTAGGAGGCTAAGAAATTAATGGGTAGCCTAGATCAGATACCATCTGTTTCTCTCTACAAGCCCTGTCTCTGTGGAAGATGAAGCAAGTGGAGGCAAGCAGAGGATGAAATTAATATTTTTTTTCAGTCTCTATTCTGCCCTTGTCATCAGTGAAACAAACTG
>NW_005842241.1:964397-975884 GCF_000455745.1 Alligator sinensis | reverse complement strand
TCCCTACACACCACACTATCATTAATGCTGGAGCAGTGTAACCCCAAGATATGGCACATAGTACCTTCGAACAGAATCCACAAAGGAGAAACAAAAGACTATGCAAGGAGACTCGGCAGTACTGCTAGCCAGGAACATATTGACAATGTTTTTCTCTCAAAAGACAAATAATGGGAATGCATCAGTTTCAATTAATCATTTTGGCGGGAAAGGTTTCTCAGCTGCAGAATGGAAATTTTCCAGTGAGTGAGAGAGATTAATTTTGAAACCCTAAAGTTTCCCTGGATAAGAAAACTCTTTCCTGCCCAGTTCTAGCCAGCAGTGAAATAGTTATACATTACTTTCAATTAAAATATGATGCTAGAAGTACTCTTTCAAAATGAAAGAAAAATTAAGTGACAAATTGCACCTCCCTGCACACACGTGGGAACTAGCAGCCAACACTACTAATGTAGATCCAAGAAGTGCCAATATGGCAGTGTTGGGAGAGAAGAATCGTGGTCATAGATTCTTAAGTCAAAATAGTGACATAAGCATAAGATCTAGATAACAGGAGCCACGGGAAAAACATTGGGATTGTGCCCTATAATAAATTGTAATTATGAAAAGTGATTCTTCTCTATTCAGCACTGATAAGGCCTCACTTGGAGTACTGAGTCCAGTTTTGGGCCCTTCACTTCAAGAAGGATGTGGACAGTTTGGAAAGAGTCCAGTGTAGGGGAACAAAATAATTAGGGGCCTAGGTGACCAGATTTATGAAGAAAGGCTGAAAGAACTAGGGTTATTTACCCTGGAGAAGAGAATGAGGGGTTCTTCAAATTACCTGAAGGGTGATTATAGCGAGGATGGAGATAGGCTTTTCTCTGTGGCTGTAGGGGCCTACAGTCTCAAGGTGCGGCAGGAAAATTATAGGCTGGAAACTAGGAGGAACTTTTTGACCATGAGGGTGGGCAGGCATTAGAGCCAGCTACCTTTCCCCCACGCTGGGAAACTTTCAAAAGTATCTTAGACAGACACCTGGATGCAATGATTTAGTCAGGCATGGTCCTGCCTGGGGCAGGGGGCTGGACTAGATGATCTTATGAGGTACCTTCCAGCCCTCCTTTCCTAGGATTCTATGGAATAATTACAGGACTTCTGGAATGGACCAAAGCAAGTATCCCGTTTGGTACACTGAAAATCAAATCAAATCAAGATTGAAAAGGTACATCAGATTTGTGTAGTAGTGCACAAAAGAAATCTGACTAGACTCTGGACAATCTTAATATCACTATACAACTGCATGAACAGTCTTGATGTGCCAGAAAGCTGAAAGTAATGAAGAACAAGTGAATATTCTTCTATCAAATTAATCTAGAGGACTACAGAGATAAAGGCTGAATTTACAGAAATCAGCTATTCTATAAACTTTGCTTTGCTCTGGCAATCCTAAAAATATATATTTGGTAGGTCAAGACCATTTTCTACACCCCAGGGGAAGCCAAAAGTTTCAGATCTCAGTATTGGAACAAAATGTAGCAGACCAGGGGTGGCCAACCTGTGGCACATGTGCCATAAGTAGCATGGGCAGACTGGAAAGGGGACAGGCAACACAGCAGCAGACTGGGGAGGGAAGGAAAACAGAGCAGGAAATCAGGCATGGAGCACAGGGCAGGGAACAGAAAGCAGAGCAGCCAATCGAACACAGGAAGAGGATGGGAGTGGCCTGCAGGGAGGGTGTGGATCTAAATCGTGGAATGCCTGCCAAAAAAGGTAGGCCCCTGCTGTAATAAATCAGTAACATGTAGCAAATGATTAGACTTAACTGAAAGCTGACTTAATCACATTCCAATTAAGTGCAGTGGTTATATACTGTAAGAAAAGCATTGTGATGACAAACATTCCTAGAATGATTTTATTAGACACATTGTTAAATAATAGCTTTCAGCAAATAACAGTACCAGAATTAATATTCAGAAAATTTATAATATTCAAGCAGATAAAAATATAGTGCAAAGTACAAGGGGGAAATGAAAACATACTATAAAGTCTAGAATATAGGTTTAAGGTTATATGTTACTGGGTACAAGGAAGATGATGATAAACAAAGATTGCTGCAAGAATGAATTCTGAGAGTTCTGGATGGGAAAGGGATGTTGTGGTAAAAGCCACAATGAATATTCTGAGGAGTTAGGTTAAAAACAAAATTGGGAACTATTTCTAGAGGATTGAAGCAAAGCGAGAAAGACAAAAGCGACATGCTATAAGTCTGGACTCCAGCTTAGACAATATATAGATCTGTGAAACTTGTAACAAGCTGTGTCACTCTTGAATTGGGCTTGTCAGTAGGGCTGTGTGAAGCTTTGGTCCCTGATTTGATTCAGCAGAGATTCGGCTGAATTGGGTGGTCAAATTGCTGAATCTGAATAAAATCAGAGGACCCTTTGATATCCTAATCGAATTGGAACTCTCCGACTCGATTTGGAGAGATTTGGAAAGATTCAGCGATTTGGATGTAGACGCAGCTTTAAATGTTTTTTCTATATACCTCTAGGTACCAGGCAGCTGGTGAATGCTGTGATGATGGGGCAGATGGTGTGTCCCACAGGAGCGTGGGGGGCTCCCCAGCACGCTTGGCAGCAGACTCGGAAGTGGACCAGAAGCACTTCTGGTCCACTTCCAGGTTCTCCAGGGAGCACTCTGGGCCCCCACTCCTCCCGACTTGGCAACTAGTGCCTCTTGGGTTGGGGCACGCGGGGTCCCCCTGCAGCTGATTGCTGAGCCGGGAGGGCACAGGGGGGCCCCCCAGCGCTCCACAGCAGACCTAGAAGTGGACCAGAATGTACTTCCGGTCCACTTCTGGGTTCACCACCGAGCACATGGCGGGGCCTCTGCACTCCTGTGGGATACCCCATGTGCCCCAGCATTGTAGTGTTCACAAGCTGCGCTGGTACCTCAAGGTATGTAGAAAAAACATTTAAAACTGTGTCCGCGTCCAAATCGCTGATTCTCCAAATCAGCATCGAATCTTCAGATTCTGATTTGACTGAATCGAATCAGGGACAGTGAGCCTAATCAACTAATTGAATCACTGTCCCCGATATGGGCTGAATCTGAATCCAAATCGAATAGGGCTCACTTCGCACACCCCTACTTGTCAGCCACAAATGGATTCATCAGGCATCTAACAAGACCTCTTACATGTACACCATGATCCAGAGAGTTGACAGTTGCCTACAGTGACTGAAATGATGACATCTGCAGTGATATTCTTTGGAGAAGTCACAGGTAATAGTGACAGGCAACATTAACTGATATTTTAGCCTAATGTTGGATAGATCCCAACCTAGGCAAGAAGCACCATTTAGAAAAGTTCTAGTAATTGAATCCATGTAATAAAGAAGAAGTTGTAATGGGTATTTGGAGGTTCCTGTACTTATATATGAGAAATGATGTATAAGAAGGTAATATCATCTCTGTGCCACACGTTCAAACTGACAAGTTCTATCCTCACCAGGCATAGCTGAGGATCTTCAGGGCCTGCGTAGAAAATACTGTTTCATAGAGTAGACCAGTAGGTGAGAGAGCCAAAGTCAGTGCCCCAAAACTGCTTCTTGATGGCTCACAGGGTTAGTTCTTTAGTGATGAGTCAAACACCTTTTCTCAGATGGGGCAGCTTTCTGAGTTGGAATGCTGGTGCATCCAGACTTTCCACGCATGAAAAGAGCTCATACAAGATAAAGTTCATAATCTGTCTAACATGAACATACCCCATAAAATGTTTTGTATAGGATCCCTTCCTCACATTTATTTCTTCACGTTTGTTGTGGGCAATAGCAGCCTGTTCTGTAAGCACTTACAAGGAAATATTCTGGGCCCAACAGGCAATCACAATGGCCGAAGAAGGCACAGTACAGTTTGCAGCCTCTTCATGCAGCAATGGCAGTAGGTCTAACAAGTTACAGGATGATGATAGTTATAACCAGCCTTTTGTTAGAACTTTTGTCAAAAGGTTCCATTACTTTACCACCTGGTCTGACAGCTTCCACCTGACAGCCAAGTTTTTCTCACATTTGCTGCCTCCCATTGTCACAGAACTTCCACAGATGCCTTCTCAAATTTGGGTGAAAAACTGCAGCCAATACACTTTGTAGATTTAGTGCTAATGATATCACCTAGAGTTCTCTAACATTTGACAGTCCCCACAGAGACAGAAAGGACAGAAATATGTAGTGAAGGTTGAAAGCCTACAGGCAAAACCAGAAGCATCCTGCAAGCTAATTTTCAACAAGTTCACTAAAATGTGGTAAAAAAAAAGCACTTCCAAATACATCAATCCCAGAATAATTGATTAGGGCAGCTCTCATGGGCCACAAGGCATATAGGGAAGCAGTCTTAGCTGCCTTCATTTACAGTAATAGTGCAAATTACTGCACCTCCCCCATATACAGAGAGAAAAATGTTTCAGTATCCTAAAAATGGGATTACCTTGAAAATACTGAGTATACAGAAAAAACAACACTGAAAATGCTATGTGGCTTTCTTCCAGAAATAAAAGGAAAAGTTTAATTTTAGTTGTGTAGCAATACGTGTTTCTGAACTTCCTGAACATGACTTCATTTTTAAACACTTACTGCTAAATGTTTCTTCCAGCATGCCGATCATGAAGTCTTTTATTCCACCCACAGTTGTAGATTACAGTAATATTTCTCTTACAAACCTCTCTTTTGAAGAATTTATGATCCCATCAATAATAATAAGGTGCTTCATCAGGAAACAAATACAACCAAAGACCAAAATTGTTTGCAATTTTTTGCTTTCAGTTTAACCTAACTTTAATTGCTTAGAACTAAGCCTTTTGCACTTGCATTAAGCTGCTTTTGTTTTTACTTTAGAACCAATAATTTGCCTGTTTCTTCCATATCACAGTATGTTGTCCGCACAGGGCGTACAGTGTGAATTAAAAACAAGCAGGAATCTTATCAGGGGATAAGGCACAACGCCACATGTATTGGAACATAAAACATAAAACATGCAACGTGAAAAGAATAAAGAACAGTAAGGTTATCTGCTTCACTCATTCCCATACATATTCATTCATTCATTCATACAAAAGAAACACACACACACACACACACACACACACACTCCTGCAAACCACGAGGGAGGGAGTCAGGTCTTGTTGGACGCGTCCAAAACTCATTCTTGCAGGTGGACAGACCCAAAGCCTTTTCTTTGTGTTCATTCTTTATAGTGATAGCTGTCCATACAATGGCTTTTGCTGAGTCAGACGTGAAGGTCATCCTCCTTGTTCCGTTGGCAGGCTGGAATTGGTAGGACGTGATCTTCTGGCTTTGCGATCTGCAATCTTTGGGCAGTGGGGGTTGTTGTTTGTAGTTTTCAGCCGTCAGGGTGAAGGCATGATTTAGTATTTGGTAATCCTTAACTGCTGACTCGACGTCACTGCAACCTTTAACTGTTAAACCACAGAAGGCTATTTTAACCTGCAATAAGACTGTTTTCCTTCATGTTGTCACATACATACATCATTCAGTCTTTCATTACCTCTTTTCAAACATGCCAGACATACCACAGACCTTACATAAGCATTATTTTTATACCAAATTTAAGTTTTAAAATCACAAGACCAATAGGTCAAATATATTTATGCTAAGCAATAGGAAATTTAAAATAGATGGTTATTTCCAGAACAATAATAACTGATTAAAATATTATGAAAAGTAAATTATAACAAGATTAACTTTATCTTAACAGCTAAATAATTCATTATAAAAATAGCAAAATAATCAATTAAAGCAATTATAGCTACTGCAATACAAGCAGAGTTTGAAAGAAGTAAAAAAATGATATTTTAAATGAAGCTGTTTGAATGTACAGCTGAATGATGGAAAAGCGAAGTAATTAAAAATGGCATCAGAAAATATTAACATAATGTGGCATATATAATAGAATTTTGGGGATATTTAAACATAATTTTTCACATTAGTTCTACATTGTGTGTGTGTGTGTGTCTTTGTGTGTGTGTCTTTGTGTGTGTGTTCAGTAAACTCTATAGCATCAACACCTTGATAAAGAGCATATCAACTGCACCGGCATGACTGCCAGAGTATAGAGTCCATGTAATGTATTTTGGGGGGCTCTAAACAATAGACTTTATACAGATGCAAAAAGTAGCCTTATCAAGCATGTCTATTTATCTTGTTCAGAATAGTTAGCATGTGTGAGATGGCATTTATTAGCAAAATTCCCTGTATGTTCATGCTGA
This sequence comes from Alligator sinensis, assembly GCF_000455745.1. Taxonomy (NCBI): domain Eukaryota; kingdom Metazoa; phylum Chordata; order Crocodylia; family Alligatoridae; genus Alligator; species Alligator sinensis. The sequence goes on along the minus strand of NW_005842241.1, from coordinate 969,619 downwards.
TTATTAGCGCAAATAAAACTTTGTGCTTGCTAATTAAGTATTTTTACTGAACATATAGCTTAAAATGTTTATCCATTACTGTGTTTTCCAAGCTATTCAGGAAATAAAAGTAATTGTAAGTTGTCACAACATATTCCTATGCACCACCAAAACCTTGTCTATACACACAACTTGTACTGAATTCATCACTTTAGAGACAGAAATAACAGGTAGCTAAAATTTGGGGGTTTACAGGTTATTCTAATTAAATAGGTGATGGTGTCAGGGATCTCTGATGCAACTGGACGGCACCAAGCTATGGGGGGAGTAGCAGATATGTTGGAGGGTAGGGCTAGGATTCAGAGAGACCTGGAGGACTGGACCAAAAGAAATCTCATTAAGTTCAATAAGGACAAGTGCAAAGCCCTGCGCTTAGGCCAGAACAATCCCATACACTGGTACAGGACTGAATGGTTAAACAGCAGGTCTGCAGAAAAGGACCTGGGGGTTACAGTGGACAATAAGCTGAAGATGAGACAACAGTGTGTCCCTTGTTGCAAAGAAGGCTAATGGCATACTGGGCTGCACTGGTAGGAGTGTTGCCAGCAGATTGAGGGAAGTGATTATTCCCCTCTATTCAGCACTAGTGAGGCCAAATCTGGAGTCCTGTGTCCAGTTTTGGGCCCCCCACTACAGAAAGGATGTACACAAATTGGACAGAGTCCAGTGGAGAGCAATGAAAATGGTTAGGGGGCTGAGGCACGTGACTTCTGAGGGAGGCTGAGGGAACTGGGTTTATTTAGTCTAGAGAAGAGAAGATTGGGAGGGGATTTAGTGGCATCCTTCAACTACCTGAATGGTGGTTCAAAAGACAATGGAACTAGATTCTTCTCATTGGTGGCAGACAACAGAACAAGGAGCAATGGTTTCAGGTTGCAGCAAGGGATGTTTAGGTTAGATATTAGGAAAAACTATCTCACTAGGAGTGTAGTAAAGTATTGGAACAGGCTACCTAGAGAGGTTGTGAAATCTCCATCCTTGGCAGTTTTTAAGACCCAGGTAGACAAAGTCTTGTCTGGGATGATATAATTGTGGATGATTCTGCTCTGAGCAAGGGATAGGATTAGGTGACTTCCTGAGCTCCCTTCCAACCCTAATTTTCTATGGTTCTGTAATTGTTTGTTTATTTATAAGTGTGCACAAAGCCCCCCTTCCTGACATAGCAGGAATCAAATGAACAGTTTCCTTGCTCATAATGCCAAGCCTTTTCTACCCTACAGTACTTCCCCACTAGGTTTAGGGTGCAAACATACATGATACATAGACCAGGTTCAATGCAGTTTAAACCACAAGTATCCAGACATACAAGCCAACTTAGAATGTTTTAAACCTTCTAAGCTGTTTCAAGCTTATTCCGGGATAATCAGGTATTATTTTGAAATAATTCTTGGTGAAGAGGTTTAGTGTTATGTGTGGACACCAAATTTTCTGTGAGTAGTGTGTGGTTAGTCCTCCAGGCATCCCACAATGCGCTGCTCCTCACCCCCCACCCCAACTCCCGCTCACCAACCAGCTGCTCTTGTACACAGCCGAAACTCTATTGTCGCAACCTGGCCTCAGTATCCTTGGCTGCGGGCTCTTTGGGCAGCTCTCTGCTGCTTTTAAAGAACTGGTTAGTTTCCTTCAGTTGGTGACAATTAACCAGGGGTCTATGCACCTTAAACTTATTTGGGGTGGGAGATGACTAGGTGTCAGGCGGGGGGGAAGCAGGGGGCTTGGACATCTGCTTCTGTGTGCTTGGGAGCTCAGGGGGTTGGTGAGTTTCCTTCCACTGGTGGCAGTAGTTATTTGGGCAGTTACGCCTCCCACAGAGCCTCCACCCCCAAATCAGCCTGGGATTCACCAAACCCTGGTCAAATTCCAGAAATTGAAGTCCATTGATGAGTGGCTTAGAGAAACGTTCTCTTTAGAAGTCACAAAAGCTCTGGCAGCTTTGGAGCACCCATCTCCCAGGAACCCAGAGGCAGGGATCCAGGAAGCCCTCATTCTACATATACATACCTAGTCACTCCCTATCGGAGTACCACCACACAGATTTCCTACAAATCATTTGATTTGCATCTATACCTTTAATTTTGAGTGGAAACACATGCATATTCCTTAGAGCTATCCTAAATGAAGGGCAGCAGTTAAACCTACCCATTCCAACAACATTTCACCTGACTTAATTAGTCACCATCCCATGTTGCAGGCCTTGTCTGTGCCACAGATTTGTTCCAATTTTAAATTAGATTAGTTTAGAAACTACTTTAATTGGTGTAATCACTTTGTGTGAGCACTTATAAACTGAAAAGTACACACACTGAAGGGTTGCATCAGTCTAACCTAACTAATTTTGAAATTGTTTTATTGTGAGCAGGACAATATTTTCCCTGTGGACAAGGTCTGAACTATGGGAAGAGAGCTAATTGGTTGATTTCTGTATCTTCAAGTGCAGTTCTATTTCTATTGCAATTATATTTTGCTTCTAAGCAGCAAAATAGCTTTGGGCCTGCAGTCTTCTGTTTCTAGACTGATTAAAAATTTGCCCAGTTAACTAGGAAAAAACAAAAGGTGCTTGATAGCTATTTGAGAATTTATGTAAAAATATTTGTTTGTCCTCATAGGTGACTGGTAGAGGGGACACGGGGGGGGGGGGGGGCGCGGGGGGGGGGGGCCCCCCCCCCCCCCCCCCCCGACAGGACCGTCCCCACCTCCGACACCGCCAGCAACATCTGCGGGTGCTCAATGTGCCACCCCTGACAGGGCTGTCTCCGCTGCCAATGCCGGCATCTGCAGGAGCTCGCCAGCTCCATGCCTGCCGCCAATACCGCCAAAAACCAACCAAATTTAAACAAAATTCACCATGACAATTTAGCATTTTGTTACATCACCAGTGAAACCAAGAAGCAAATGGAAATGGAAAGTGAATGACTTTTTCATCCTGTGACTATTGTGCTGCTCCTATATAGTACAATTACTCTGATGTAAGTACAGTGTAGTCTGAGGAAACTATCCTATCCCTGTTGAACCTGAGGACTTTAGTCCAATGTATTTCAGTTTAGACTGTCACCTGTCAGAATTTATAATAACCTTGTCTATAGACAAATTTTCTGAGAATTTCCCAGCATTATAATTCAACAGGATGGTTTCATTGGCAGTAGACAATATGGCAGCGCTAGGTATGGCAGCAGACAATATGGCAGCACCACAGGTACTGTCATTGGCGGATTAATGCATAGGCTGGTAGGGCCCAGGCCCAGAGGCCCCTGCCAATCAGGAGCCCAGGACCCCAATAAATCTTAATCCACCACTGGGTACTGCTAAGGCACTTCTACCACTGGATCAAAAAATGCTGTTGTATACTCATTCTTAAAAAAGAAAAAATATGTTAGCCAACCTTTTACCCAGGTACGATATAACATAAAATCTACTTATCTACAATGGATTTGGTTTCCTTCCTGTTGGAGACTGCTATTAGAACTGACAATAGATACCTGTGTAAAGTCCTGTTGAAGTCAAAGGTCATCCAAATTCATAGATTCATAGATGTTAGGGTCAGAAGGGACCTCAATAGATCATCGAGTCCGACCACCTGCATAGGCAGGAAAGAGGGCTGCATCATTCTTTATTAATCATTTATTTGTGTTGCAGGATAAGGATATGTTGTGACTATTTTTCTACTAGTCTATAGCCCCATCTTAATATCCCTCATATTTATGGACATACACACAATTTTGTAAAAACAAAATCAGTTCACTTGTTATTTCTCACAGTGAAGACATTTATGAAACCTTAGCAAATATCTTGCCTTTCAAACTGAGTATTTTTCTACAAGTGTTCCCAAATAAAATAACTTTTTAATAAAATCACTCTCTCTCACTGCAAGAGAGAAAGATTTGTATGTTTAATGTTCCTTTACTTTTTAAAAATTTGGGATAGGCTGCTCTTTTAACTGAGTGATGATATTGCATATAATCTCCTTTTCAAACAGGTTATTTTTTGGTAAAATTTACTGTTTGGCAGGTTCAGTAGTTGATATCCTATTACATTGTGCAAAGATCCATTTTTTGATTTTCTTTTCCTATTTTTTATTCCTTCAGCATAAAAATAAAATACAAATGTTACCGTCTTTTAGATGGGCACTTCAAACATTAAAAAAATTGGGTAAGGTGTGTTAGAGTGTTAGGTATTTTAGATTTCACTTATCTAAGACTTCAAATGTCTTTTTCATTTATCCGTATGTCAAAGCAAGTGTTTTACAGAGTGTAATGCTTTGAAGCTAGCAGTGACTGCACCCAAACTGCTAGTACCAGAGGGCTAAATTAAAAGGCCTTTAAAAAGAGAGAAAAAGTAAAAACTAAGTTCTACAAACTTTTAGTTTAGGATTTTAAACAAATGGAATATTTTTTAAAAGTCTATAATGAGAAAGCTGTGTGGTAAAAAAAAGTATTCTTCAAAGATCACAAACCTTATTTCAGAGTTTTTCTTCAAGCTTCCAGGAGCTGATTGCCCGGTTCTTACACAGCTCCAGGAGCTTGAAACATTTTTCAGAGCTGGGCTCTAGGACTTACAAAGGTATTTTTTTTAGTCTTACTATCCTTACAGATTTGGGCCTTAATTTTTTAAAAATATACAGCTTTTATTTTCTGAATTGCAGTATCAGACAGCTCAGCTAGTTGGAAAAATTGTCACAGTTTGCAGGCAGAAGTGGCTTCACAGAATGTCACTCCTTTCTGTATATGGAGCATTTCTTCACTGATAGATTGTGTCACAGCTTCTACAAGCTGTGGTCTTCTGTCTTATGATCTGGCAAAGTCTTTGAAAAAATTATCAAGGCTCACATTTGTGAGAGCCCGGCAGGACAAATTATGCTGAGGGGAAACCAGCACGGGTTCGTGGCAGGCAGATCGTGCCTGACCAATCTAGTTTCTTTTTATGACCAGGTTACGAAACGCCTGGACACAGGAGGAGGGGTGGATGTCGTATACTTAGACTTCAGGAAGGCCTTCGATACGGTATCCCACCCCATACTGGTGAACAAGTTAAGAGGCTGTGACTTGGATGACTACACAGTCCGGTGGGTGGCAAATTGGCTGGAGGGTCGCACCCAGAGAGTTGTGGTGGATGGGTTGGTTTTGACCTGGAAGGGTGTGGGCAGTGGGGTCCCGCAGGGCTCGGTCCTGGGACCGATACTCTTTAAT
>NW_005842241.1:953475-964359 GCF_000455745.1 Alligator sinensis | reverse complement strand
CTGCATTAACTCTGCTCTCCGCATGGCTTGAGACAAAGCATTAATCAGGACACTAATGGGCTGGTGATCATATTTTCCCATATCTTCCCCTAAATTCACTAGCTCTTTCCAAATCATTCTCCTAAGGGTCTCTTTGGGCTGTCGTTGCCCAGGGTTGAGGCAAAGGGGGATTAGAATTGGGAGGGCGACTGGCAGAGTGAGGACCATTATTTGCAAAGGTGATAGCCTGCACAGGCTCTGATGTAATCTTTTTGCCTGCTTGTCTCTTTAAAACACCAGTCTCTCGCAGCAAATCTCTTGCCTGTTTGATTTTTGCCACTAGCTCATTCCAGCTCATGTGTGCTAAATCCACAACCCCTATGGTCATTTTTGTCTGGGAATTTAACCCTGCATAGATGCTCTGTATCAATTCAAGTCCCTGATAATGGAAAGTGATAACTCCATTCTCTTCTGTCTGGGGCAATGAATCAGAGAGAGCTGCTAGCATTTTCTTTCGGATCAGTCTATAAGTTCATCACAGGGGGCACAGAAGGGAATTGGTGAGTATTTATTCACCAAGGCGCCCCCGGGGGTTACAAGAAATAATGGCCACAAGCTAGCAGAGAGCAGATTTAGACTGGACATTAGGAAGAACTTCTTCACAGTTCGAGTGGCCAGGGTCTGGAACGGGCTCCCAAGGGAGGTGGTGCTCTCCCCTACCCTGGGGGTCTTCAAGAGGAGGTTAGATGAGTATCTAGCTGGGGTCATCTAGACCCAGTACTCTTTCCTGCTTATGCAGGGGGTCGGACTCGATCTATTGAGGTCCCTTCCGACCCAAACATCTATGAATCTATGAATCTATGATTTCAAAAGATTCTGGCAAAACATGTCATTAGATGTCCCAGGATTGTAAAGATGTGAAAAGTGGACTTTCAAAGTAATGTAAGAAAAGGCGAATACTTTTGGACTTACGGTGCAATAGAAGAGAAATCTCTAGCACAGTGGAATTCAGAGAATAGTTCTTTTTAAAGAAAATATAACACATTTAGACCTCTCTTTCTAGTTCAAAACTATGCCCCTTGTACAGTACAAAATTGAACCATTGTGGAGAATAGTTTTCAACAACGGGTCCCTTGGAACAGGAATTTAAACACTTTATGTGCCTGTGTAAAGTGGAACAGAACGTGCTTTAACATAGACAGGGTTTAAAAAAAATGAACTGTGGCAGACTTGTAAACAAAACCAAGTGACACAATTATATCTCATATACAAAAGCCATTCCTCCCCTTCCACCCCCCTTTCAGCTAGTTAACAGCTTCTGGCTGCAGATTTGATCCTGGAAGAGATTTTGAAGATCCCAGATGACCTGTCCAGCAGCTTGATAATCCTCAAATCATCTGCTCTCTGTGCTAATATAGACATGTCACTGAAAAGACTTGTTGGCAACCTTCTGTCCACTGTGTTAAATATAATTCTACAAAACTGTGAATATGCTAGTGAGGTTTTAATACTTGGCCGAATAGAACATTTCTGACAAATTCAAAAAGACTCGGTAGTGAAAAACTGCATGAAAAAATACTTTATTTAGCAGTTTTCTTTGATTTAGATTAAACTGACTCCAATTACATCATCTCTTATAGAAACAATTTCCTATTTTTTTTGCGTTTTTTAAATGTTTGTATTTTTAAAATGGTAGTCATATCCTTTACTTTCCATACAAAATTCTGTACTGTTTTCATTATGTTCATAAATATATTTAAATTATATTAATATATATGCATGCATATTGTAAGAAATACTGATTTAGTTACTTTGTCTTTTAAGTTTTCACAGATGCTGATTACTACACGTAGAGCCTGATTTGATAGGAAATAATGTGGAAAAGGCTATGATTATAGCACCCTACAAATCATGGTATTATCAGCTTCAACCAATCCTTGCTAGAGTAGGTAAAACAGGTTTTGTATTGAGTAATGAATATTAAGCCCAGCTAGATTGTTTTATTACATATGCAGCATGATCTGGTCCTGACAAGCTGCTTAATCTTCTGTTTGAATAACAGTTAATGGATTAAAGGATCTATACTAACAACGACATAAAAAAACTAAATTAAGTATCTATAGGGTGCAGACAGACATGACACTTAGACCTGTTTCAATTTAATTTAAGAATATGTATATATGGTGTATATGATCCATTGTAGGGCAAAAGAACCATGGTAACACTGTGGTGTCAATGATCTGTAGATTATCTACTGGATTTCAGCACATGCTACAACAAATGAGGCTTTCATGAATTTTCTTATATCTGAAAACACTTATAAAATATACCAAAAGAGAAGTATCTAGAATAAAAGTGGAGAATATAAAAATAGAAACAAACACTTAAACAAAATCTGCCATTAAAGACAGCATAAACTGAATTTTTAAAATTTGTCAATACTACAATATTTATGAGGTAAATTAAAAAAGACAAGGAATACCCTCTGTTACCTTCTCCAAATACCAAAGCACCCTCTTTTTTCATTCTTCAGTCTATATTGTCATTACCATAGCTGTAAAATCACAGTTGCTACAACTGTCCAGCTATTCCATGGAGCTAACTCTCTGCCAGACCCTTCTTTCCTAAGTCAAAAGAGATCCAGTTCAAACATATCCACTGGCTGCAATTCTTACTATTTCAAGAGCAAGCAGCTCACTCACGTAGCAAGATCCCAAGCCTTATAGTCCTGAAACACCTTAAATTCAATCTAGAAACCAACAGACAGCCAGTGCAGATCACAGAACAAAAGTGTCATGCTCTGATGTTGTGCAGAACCATTCAACAGGCAGGAAACAGACCTACATAGTTTGTTTTCAGTATAGCAAAAGGTTGACTTAGAGGTGGCAGTGGGAACGGCACTAGGGAAGGTGCTTTTCAAAGTACTCACCGATGACGTAGGAAAGGGAATGAACAATAAGATTTCAAAATTTGTAAATGACGTAACAGACTGGAGAGAATTGTGATTAATTCCACATAAAATGAAGACAGCCGGTTGGGTAGCACAATATCTTTTATTTTGTTCAACTGTTTTTAAACAGTGACTAGTGCTATACAAACAATTGTGGGTGCTTATACCATGCATTAAAAACCACAAGATAAGCATAAATGAAGGACTCCCCATATCCCTATATCTGTGCATTAGCAGCTAAATGGAAGAAGTAGGACTACTGTCACAGGATGTGAAACTAGACATCAAAGTGGAGGTGGAGACCTCATAGAAAAATGACTGAAGAGTATGTGCTGTGCAGGAAGACAGAAAAAAAGGTAAGGGAGGTAGACTAAAATTGTAATAATTTAAATAAAGAGTGGTTTTATGGGGGAAAAAACAGCATCGGCTCTGGATCCCTGGTAGGATGTGGATATTGTTAGAAATGTGAGTAATATTATTTGTGAATTATTAGAATTCACCATTCTCAAGGGACGCCATGAAGTTCTCCACCTTGATCTGATTCACTCCCCACACTTTCTGATAATTCTAGATATAATGTGGCCAGTCACCCAAGATCCACTAGGGAATAGGAACTATCGATGTTGTGCCACCCTTCAGTGCATAGTCATACATAATTTCTTCTGTGAAAGTTTTTTCATATCCACTTTTAAGTCCCTGGCTTGGGAAAGAGGCAGGGGGCTTTGCCCTGCTGTTCCCTCAGCTCTCTTGCCAGGGACTATAGGATCCAGCTTTGAATGTACAGTGTCAGGGGGAGTGTGGGCCTACAGGCACATGGCTCTTAAGGTGCTGTGTAGCAGGGGAGCCCCCACCCTGACGGCACATTTGAGGCTGGCACCCGTGTCCCTATTGGTTTGCCCCACCGTTGAGGAATAGCTGCTTTCTTCTAGCTCCTCAGACTGAGGGTCCCCAGTCTGGGAGGCAGGTGAAGGGCTTTGCCTCACTGCTCCGTTTCCCCAGGACAGGTAGGAGGGGAGCAGTTGCTGTTCTCCATGCCTAACCCAGACCAATCCTCAAAAATTTCCACGCTAGAAATTAACATCTGTTCAAGGACACTGTCTCCATGTTGCGGGACCTCCCCCGCTGCATCATTTAATATAATTATTTCTTTTATTAGAAGTTCCCAGAAATGGGGCGAGTCATACTTATCGAAAACAGCAGTCATCCTGATCTAGTAAGATGATGTGGCATGACGCTCCTTTCTCTTCAAGGGGTGACTGAATGGTGCTTATGCAACTTGCTAGACCACAAATGGTGAAGGCTGCAAGTAGGACAGGAACAGGGAAAAGTGTATGTCATACCCAGTTCACTTTTCCTTTCAGCACCCGCTCTCTGTCATTATGTGACACAGGATACTGGGAAAGTTGGACTTATGGTCTGACCCAGTAAATGGCAGTTTTTATATTCTTATGGGGGTGCAAAGGAAGTGAAGTTGCAGGGTCTCTTGGTAGAGGAAGAGACCAAGAATGACATGGAGGAGCTTCCTCCTTTATAAAATGATTCTGATAATATTCAGCCTTGAGGATTTCTAGTCTTAATGTTCCTACTCCTATTTTTTTTTAGAAACAGCCTAGCTTTAATCATCACCATCTTTTTCAACTTCCATATTTCTTATTCACGGTAGATTGGCTCAAGGCAGTGGGGAAGGAATATCACTATAGTAAAGATCATGAATTGTTAGCAGCCAAAATCTGTGTAAAAGAGTATAACGGTACAGCTTGACCTTCATAACTGTTGAAGAGCAGGGCTGTCCAACTGGCGGCCTGTGGCGGGGTTAGGTTGTGGGCCCCTCAGGCTCCTGCCCAGAAACTCTTCCCCCCAGCTTCCAGGCTCCCATTCTTTCAGCTTTTACTGCGTACCCCCATGCCATGGGGCAGGGCAGTGTGGCTGGCCAGGAGAGCAGAGGACTGGGACTGCATGATGCAATGTGGGTGGGGAGGGAGGTGGTATGCACAGGCACATGAAGCAGTGGTGAGGTGGGGCTCCTACATGCACGGGTGCGCAGGTACAGCCAGGGAAGACAGGGGCCTTGGTGTATGCATGACACATCCAATGACTTGCCCTAGAGAAGCCCTTAGGCATGAGGCCTACAGGACATGCAGCCCCTGGACACTTAGTTTAACAGCCCTGACCAAGAGACAGAAATTGGCACATAGATTAGCATTCATGAACTGTGCAAATGATACAATAGTTTCAAATTTTCCAAACCAAGAGGTATTTCTTAAAGGGCCCACTCCTGCAGATGCTCCACACCCTCATTACCATAGAAGTGAATGGGAGCTGAGGCTGCTCCGACATTTCCAGGGTTAGTGTCAGCTCCTTTCCACTCAGCCCCAAAGGTTATTTTCACTAGTGGATGCTTTAATATTACTGTAACTCCACATTTTTTCTTCATCTGAAAGAAATGCAGAAATCTCTCCAACTTGATGTTAACAGTTATTTGTTTCCCATTTTCAGACAATCAACCAATTGAAGCATCTGTTAGTGTTCATTCAGTCAAGACAAAGATACGTCATTCTTTGTTTGTTAAGATACTCATTTCTTTTTTGGAAATCAAAGTAAATGAATATGAAGAGATCACTGATGTGAAGTAGCCTTGTCATCCTGAAGCAGCAAAAGGCATCACTTCTTTTTTTAAAAAATGCAAACTGCAAAGTCCAATGAAAAACTGTATTTTTATCTCCAAGGCTTGTTAATAGTTCAGTATTATTTTAGTATTTTTCACTCTCTATACTTTTCTGTCTTTCATTTTTAAAAATACCTGCTTCAGTCCTTAAGGACAGTATTCAGATCAAAGTTAGCATAGATCTGCTATTCTAATTTCTTTCTCAGTTATGCATTTCAGTTCTGCACAGGAATGGGTGCTCCAAAGCTCCTATTTCCTCTATAACTCCTCCACTCTTCTGTCAGAGAGGAAAACAGATTAGTGGATCTATAGCTATAAAAGCTATACCAAAAACATAGTTGAAAAGAGTAATGCACGTATAATGCACAACCAATAATCTTAATCCATTATCCTATTATTTTTCACTTTTCATGAAAACTGCTAAAATATTCTTAAGTATTCATATTATGAAAGGTTCCATTTTCATAACTGAAATCTGTGAAGTTTCAAGATTGATCTCTATGACTCGCATTTCTCACAGCTAATATCACTCATTCAGCTTCAATAATGTAAGCAACATTACGAGCTTTAGTATAAACAAGATGTTCACTGAGGGCATCATTTTCAGCACAGTTGTTCTTTGTATTCCAGTAGTACCTTCTTGCCCCAGCTGAAGTCAAGGGCTCTTTTTCTAGCCCTATACATATATCTTAAGGCCAGATTTCATAGCAGGCTGTATAGTGCCTTTCATCATAAAAAACTTAGAGACTGCTTATGGAATGCTACTACATATCCCAAATAATAAAAAATCCACAGCCCATAAAAATCAGGATGCCCCCAGAGAGCTAGTGATTTAAACAGACATGACACACCAGTGGGAGAAAGGAAGTATTAGCAGTCCCATTTTATATATGGAAAAGAAGACAGGTTGATTTTAATTGACTTTCCCATGTCCCACGTCTACTTGCCAAGCTACTGAACATGCATAGGCAGCTGAAACCTAATCTACAATAGGCCTCCTAATATTGCTAATACTGGTTTAGACAAGGCCTCTATTAATTAGAGAACAGGGAGCATGCCTACATAGTTAGATCTCAGTGTGGAAGGCTTGCTGGTGGCAGCCCAGCTTACCAGTTTGAGCCAGATGGCTTAGGCTGATTGGTGGGGGCATTCCCCTTCCACGCCAATCAGAAGAGAGGCTTACCCCACCATGACCAAGGGGCGAGGTGAAAAAAGAGGACCTGAAAGGGAACTAATACCTCAGGCTTGTCCATTGGTCAGTTCCCAATCTGGGAGTGGAGCCTCCAGAGGAAATAAAAGCCCGCATGCCAAGCACATGGGCAGCTTTGACGAGGGACGTTGAAAAGGGCTGCAGAAGAGCTGGTAGAGCTGACCAGCGGAGCGGAGCAGTTACCCCCACAGGCGAGAGACAAGTGTCTCCACAGGGGAGGAGGGTCCCTGGTATTCAGGGGAGATTTTCATGCCCCTGGAGTCCAGCTAGTAAAGGAGACTAGGGGTGATTAGCGTTGTCCCTTAGGGGTTACCTGTTTTCCCTGTGTATCACTCCTCCATGCGTCATGATTACTGCGCATTATTGGTTCTGGATGTAACTGTTAAGGTTTATGTAAACAATTATGGTTGCCGTGGGTCCATATAAATGGGGGGGGGGGGTGTTGAGTTGCATTTTCACTGTGAATTTATTTAATTTGATATTGCATTATAAGATGTTTGTGTATTGCCTTGTAGTATCTGTTAAATGGTCAGTTGCCAAAATGCTGGAAAGCCTTATGATTATCACTTTGGATTTGAGTGGTTGCTATGCCTATGTGTGGGATTGTATTATTGTAACCTTGTTTATGTATGCTCTAACCATTGTTTATTTATTGTTGGGTCCTATTTAGTGAACCATTGCTTGCCCTGGTGCCACCGGTGTTTGTTCCCATGCCAAGCCTGTAGGGTCTGGGAGTATAGGGGCTATACCCTAATAAGAAGACCACTGGGAATCAAAGTTTATGTTGATAAGTGCCTTTGTCTGTCATATCCACTTTATCTCTGCCTGTGTATATGAGTAATAAGATTTACTGCCTTAGTAATATCAATTTGTAAATAGTTCTCAAATATATGCATATGTTTACTAAGTTTATTGGTCCTGCAAATAAAGTTCTGTAAATAAAGTATAGTGGGTGACCACAGTTTCTGCTCTGTTCTCTAGGGGAGGACGGTGAATTGGCTCAGGCTAAGCCTCTACTGCACACAGACACACCTCCAAACATCCCTTCAATTGAAGAGGGGGTACCGGCTGTGTACCACCTGGATTACATCAGGGCCAAACCCACAAGCCCTTCTGCCACAGTGACCTACTGAAATGATAGAAGCTCTGTGTGCAATGACTTAAAGGTCTCACCATGGTTCTCAAACACAATATATTAGTATTTGCTCAAAGCAGAAATATATGCATGATGGAAACTGCTTCCCTAATACATGTAACCCGGGCAGTATTCCACGAGGTACCCCCTCTCCAACTGAAGGGATCGGAGCAGGTGCACAAGCACTGTGGGAGGTGTAGGGACTCTCCTCTCCCAATAGAGCACAGCCAAACCACCAATGGGGCCTTAACCATATACCTTTTAATGAGAGAACAATACTGGGAACAACAGGCATAAACCAGGGGGTATAGGGGACACTACAACACCCCAAGGGGGCAAGATTCAACAAAGGTTAGACACTTACAATCATTGACAAAAGACAAAGTTAACAAAATATGAAACACAAACATCAGAGCAAACAATACTGGTTGGTGAAATATAAGAGGCACAAAATACAAAATGTCAAATGACAAGGAATATAGGACCTAGGTACCTGGATGGGGGGAAAGAGGGAAGACTCCTTTCCACTGCAACATGGATTTCTCCCTGTTACTTCACTTGAACTTGTGCTGGTATTGCTCCAACCTGCAAAGAGTCTTGATCTCCCAGGAGCCCCGACCTCATGTCAAGCTGCCTGGCCTCTGATTGGAGGAGCTGGAAGTAGAGCTGGGAACCTCTCAGGTCACTGCTCAGATCCTTGCTGGAGCTGGGGAGCCTCTCCTGCTGGCTGCAGCCTCTCGTAGGGAATCCTGGAGCCCAGCAGGAAGCCTCTCTTGCTTGCTGCACGCCACACTGCTGAGGGTCCAACTGCTGCCTGCAGGTCCCACTCCTTCAGGCTTTTCTGGGGCAACTGCTCCCACCCCGCTGGCCTAGCTCTTTGCCAGCATTTTGAATCTTTTTCCTTGTAGTCCCTCACTGGTCTCCCCTGAATCAGCCGTGCTGCCCCTTTTATCCCCCTCCAGGTGACCCAAGGGGCCAATCAGGGGACACGGAGGATGAGGCTCTGGGGCCTGAATGGTGAGGAAAGGGAATCCCAAATCCTTCAATCATCTTTTGCCCTTTCAAAACCCCTTGGCTGAGTCATTGCCAGCTAGCCCGTCACATACAGTAATGCTGATCCATTTTCAACCTAGGTTTTTATCAGCTGGTAAAATTAGCAAATAAATAGCCAGAAAAAAAATAGCCATCAGGGGGCTGGCCTAGATGACCTCCTGAGGTCACTTGCAACTCTCATTTTCTATGATTCTATAATAAATACTCATTTTTGGACAAATTGCCTGATCAAGGTTTTTCATTCACTTTGAATCACAGGAGCAGAATGACATAGAAATTAATGTTTTCAAGTTGACTGTAAGCTATGAGGAACAGAGAACCAGAACTGCTCTTTCCATTATCTTCTCTCCGAAAACTGAGATTTTTCCCCCTCTAATCCTTAGTCCTTTTTGGTTTCAGCAGCACCATCCCCTGCACAAACATACACTGTATTTTCATCCTACTTGCTGTAAGTCTGAGTGAGGGAGCATTTATGTGTCACACATCACCACAGCTATGGCTCTGCCCAATCCCCACTGCTCTTGCTGGTGCCCCCCTATCCATAGAAACCTCAGCTGACATGTTACTTAGGGTGCATCTACACCAGACGCTTACTGCACATTAGTCTAATGACACTGGCCATTTGTTCACACCACAAAATTGGCCTTTAAAGTGGCCTAATACCCTTTTGCACCGCTTTAATGGTGCAGCTGTTTACACATGGCGGTGGCCTACTGTATGTTAAATGACTTTGGGACACAGCAAAATAAAACATGTCCGAGGTGTATAGCCACAGAGAGAAGCACCAGGCCCTGTGCAGGCAGGCCCCACTGAAGGAAAAAAAAAAAGCAGAGAGCCTGTTCTTTTTTTCCTTTTTCTCCGCAGAGCCTGCCTGCCTGCCTGAGCTGCGTGGGGGCCCGGTGCTTCTCTCCGTGGCTGAGGTGCCCCGCAGGACCGCCCAGGCCAGGTGCCTACAGGTGAGTGCCACCTGGGGACGCCATCGCTGCCATGGAGAGAAGCACCAACCCTCTTCCCCCCTGCAGCTCAGGCACCACTTGACCCACTGGCAGCTTGTCCTCCCCTCCTTGCTGCCAGAGAGGCAGGTAAGAATTGGGCCCGACCCTTGCGTACATGCCATGGGGGTTTACTTTGCCCTAAATTGAAGCAGTGTTTTTAAATACCCACCACTTCAGTTTAGGGAGAATTAAAACTGAAGTAAACCCCTGTGGCATGTACAAATGGCCACTGCTCAGTGGTGTGTCATGGCAAAAACCGTGCTAATAGGCTACTGTGAAGTGCTATTAGCAGGGATCCCAGTTTTTTCCAAGAAAAAAAAAATCCCCTATTTTTGGAATAAAAGTAACCCAACATTCACATTTTTCCCAGATCAAAATGAAACACCACTAATATATAGATCTCTCTATATATACATAGATCCCCCTATGCATTGCTTATGATCTATATCTATCTATATCTATCTATACATATATAGATAGATATAGATCATAGGCAATGCATAGGGGGGGGACATGCCCATATTAGCGGTGTTTAATTTTAATGGGGGGAAAAAATGTGGATTCAGGGTTCGCTTTTTAATCAAAAAAGTGGGGAATTTTATTTATCAGGGAAACCAGGATCCTGGTTCTGTGCTAATGCACAGAAAGTGTCCTTAAACAACCATGCACCGGCCCTCCTGTGCTTATTCGGCTAGTACTTAATTAAGGAAGTACTAAACGAAACGTGCAGTATTTAACGCACATGAATGAACGTGTAGAGGTGCCCCTATACAGTGTGACTGACTGGCCAATCGCACCATAAATGTAGGCGAGGGCTGACACGATAAAAAAAACGGGGGATCCCGCCTGCAAGGCCCTCTGCTTTCAGTCCAGGGGGTTGTTTGGGGTTCTTTTTGC
>NW_005842241.1:950326-952986 GCF_000455745.1 Alligator sinensis | reverse complement strand
CTCGCTCGCACGTCGCAGCGGGAGGCTGAGCCCTGTGTGGCCACAGCAGCTGCCTTGTGCCGTCCCTGGCCCTCACCGCGGAGCTTTCCCCGGGTTGTTCCTGCAGACCCGGGCATGCCCGAGTGCCGGAAGGAAAGCGGGTGCAGCGGGAGCCTGGCCCGCTGGAGGTCCCGGGACCGCCGTGGGGTTGCGGTGCTCCAAGGTGATCTGCTGCAAAGCCCGCAGGGGGCAGTCACTGGCAGCTCCTTCTCCAAGCAGTTGGAGCCAATTCTTTTTTTTTATGCCTTTGGAGAGCAGGGAGCCGGCGTGCGAGGTGCCTGTGTGCCGCTGCAGTCGGATGTGGTGCTAGCACAGAAGAATACGCTAGGGCCAGGGGCGGTGGGACGGGTGAGGGCAGCGAGCTGGGCAGTGACCCAGGGCGTGGGGCGGAACAGAAGAGCTGCCATTGACTGGGTCAGATTGGAGCACCGTCTTGCCCAGTCTCCTGTGTCACCGTCGGGCTCAATGGAGGGTCCCTGGGCGCTGGCCAGTGTGCTCTGTTCAGTGTCCCCTTCTGATGCCCCAGTTCATAACCTATGATCTCACTCCCATTCCTGTTTTCTTTATGGTTCTCTCAAGCAATCAAGTGATGTGTCCCCAGTGGCCTCCCTTAGTAAGAAAGGCTTATAATTTCCCATGATGGGCAATAGCCCATGATCTCATCAAGGCTCATCAAAGAGGCTTGTGTCACACTGCTGGGCTCATTCAAGGGCCAGTGGGTGCTGTCCGTTGTGCTCTGCTCAGTGTGCCCCCTTGGCACACTTGTTTTAAACCTGTGACCAGCACTCTCATCCCTGGTTTTTTTTTTTATCATTTGTCCCACAGAATGTGTTGGCACCTTCTCCTGTAGCCTTCCCACCTCAGGGGGGCTAATAAGACGCTTGGTGGGCTATGCCCACATTCTTAAGGGTGACTAATAGGCCTGTGTCACACCATTGGACTCATTTGCTGGCCAGTAGGCACTGTCCGGTGTGCTCTATTCAGTATCTCCCCTTGGCACCCTTGTTATGAACCTTTGACCAGCACTCCTGTCCCTTTTTCATTATTTGTCCCTAGTATCAGTTGTCATCTTTTCTATAGCCTGCCTGAGGTAAGCCAATAAGTTATTTGGTGGGCTTAGACCCATGTCCCTCAAGGTGACAGATAGGCCTGTGTCACGCTGTTGGACTTGTTTGAGGGCCAGTGGGTGCTGTCCGGTGTGCTCTATTTGGTGTCCCCTCTTGACACCCTAGTTATTACCCTTTGACCTCCACTTTTCATTATTATTTGTTCCAAGTAATCTATAACATGTCACTAGTGGCCCACAATACTAATGCAGGCTTATAGTTTCCCTGGTGGGCTTGTGCCCGTGACTTTCTTTGATGTGTTAGAAGTCCTGCCTTGCACCATTGGACACATTCAAGGGCCAGTGGGCACTGTCTGGTGTGCTCTGCTCGGTGTCCCCCCTTGGCACACTAACTATTAACCTTTGACTCACTCCCATCCCTGTTTTGTTACCATTTTTCCCAAGCAATCAGTTGCTGTGTTCTCAGTAGCCTCCCTGTTTAAGGGAGGCTAATAGTTAACTTGGTGGGCCTAGACCCACAATCCTATAAGGTAGAGGTTTCCACCCTTTGGGTCGCAGTACCATTTGGAGTTGTAATGATAAAAAAAAAATGGGGTTGCAAGATGCTTGACGGTGTCAACCGATTATGGTGAATACGCTTCCTGTTTATAAATATGCAACTGTCGCACATGTATTCATTCATGCACTACAGTTGCAACTCTGGCGCAAGGCACTTGTATGTTTCAGGAAGCTAAAATCAGTATGTTGATACTGGCTGGCCGAGATACATTTTACCTGACAGAGAAATCTAGTATTGATGCTTTTCTCTGAAAAGTTTCTGCTTCAAGCTCTAGCAGTAAAACTAATGACAAGGATGAGAGAGAGAAACAAAAGGAGCGCAAGACACAAAAACAGAAATTTGATAAGTCCTTCCTTGTTGATCTTGTCTGCATCGTTTTGGAGTTGCAAAACATTTCCAACGTTTAAATGGGTTCATGCTGAGGAAAAGGCTGGGAAACCTTGCTGTAAGGCAAAAAAATAGGTCTGTCTCACACTGTTGGACTTGTTCAAGAGCCATTGGGCACTGTCCAGTGTGCTCTGCTTGGTGTCCTCCCTTCGTGCGCTCGTTTTTAATTTATAACCTTCACTCACATCCCTGATTTGTCCCTTTGTTGTCCCAAGCAATTACTGATGTGCCCCTTGTGGCTCCCCTCATTGGGGAGGGGGTGTTATGGCTCTACTTTGGGGCTCTGGCCCATGTTTCAGTACATTGAAAGGCCTGTGTCACACAGTGGCAGAGTGCATGCCAAAAGGGAGAATGAACTGGGTGTGACCAGGGTGCTTTTCCACTGTTTCTCTCTCACTTGCAGTCTCCAGCATTTAAGTTTTAGGAAGTTCTAATTTAGAGGCTGTACCCCTAACTCCCATGCTCAATATCTACTGCTACCCTTTTCCTCCAAGAATTTGTTCAGTCCCTTTTTGAATCCAGCTTCCTCAGCATCTGGTGGCAATGAGTTCCACACTGTCTTTACACAGTGTGTGAAAAAGAAAATACCTGGTTTCTCGTGAGCTGCAG
>NW_005842241.1:946540-950295 GCF_000455745.1 Alligator sinensis | reverse complement strand
GGAAAGATCTAGGTTTCATGCAATTTCTTCCGGATTAAAGATTTTAATTAGAGTCCAAGTTGCTGGCTCTTACACTTACAAAGATAACCTTGCAAATGCATGCAAGTGTTTTCATGCGGTGGCTGCCAGTAATGGCTTTGTTGTTTATGTTTGTAATTCTTCCAGGCAGGTGCAGGATGGAAGGGCGATAGTGACATTTTGATCAAGTTTCACAGCTACTATTCGGAATGTTATGGGCCACAGTGTAGTGTCTCACTTGGCTACTGCTTGGGAGAGGCATCACTCTCAAGAGGGGAAATGGAAGAAATGCAAAAACAGAGGTGGGGAAGGAGTAGAATGCAGGAGACTACTCCTTGGTACTGGAGGAAGACTGAGGTACAAAGATCTGTGCCATCAACAGACAGGCCTTTTGATATGTCATTTCAGAATGTGGGACAAAGCCCATCAAGTACAACTAGAAACCCCCACCCCTCCCCTTAATGAGGGGGGCTATTAAGGGCACATCACTGATTGCTTGGGACAAATAATAGACAAAATACGGACAGGCATGATGGTCAGAGGTTCAAAATCTCTTCAGCAAGGGGGGCACTAAGCAAAGCACACCAGACAGTGCTCAGTGGCCCTCAAGTCCAGGGAGCCAGGGACGCTGCCCAGTGAAACTCTGCCTGGAAACATGAACGGACCAGGGACAGAAAAGTGACCCCACAGTCTATGGGGGTCCTCCTAGCCAGAGCCTCCTTCCTAGTTGGGCAAGTTGCCAGCTTGACTAGGGCCTGTATGAGGCTGACAAGGTCCTGAAACATTGTGGAGCCAGTGCATAAATGAAAAGGTGCAAGGAGTACAGCAGACAGGAGGCTCTGATTTCTGGGAGGAGGAGAGAGCAAACAAGCTCTGAAAAGAGCTTTTTTTTACCTTTAAATGAGGTAGCTTTGGTCCTGGTAGCAGTCTAGCCACAGTAGTTTAGACTTCAGAGCAAACTGAGTATTTACCCTGCCTGTTGGGCAAGTTTTACATCCCTACACAGCAGTGACTGCAATGTAGACATACCCCTAGTGACTGGTGGAGCTGTCATGAATGATAGTGCATGAAACACAATATGTTTGGTAATATCTTTTATTGGACCAACTTTACAGTTGTGCATGTTGGCCAGTGCTGCAACTCGAATGAGGCATGACGTTTTTAAGCTCACAGAAAAAAATTGTAGCTTTTTTGCTTTTACATGCATGTGATGCTTCGGTGGGCTCTTACACCAATAGTTACCAGCTGGTAGATTGCGATTGACTGGTCGATCATGAAGCCTCTGACAGTCGGTCTCAGTCTCAGTCCCCCACATAGGCAGAGGGATAAAAAAATATTTGGGGGGACTGAGCGTGTGCACACATGCGTGTACCCTCCCCCCAGCCCAGCAGGTTAGTTTGTGGGGGAGGGAAGGGGTAGGGGGTGCAGATTGAGGCATCCACAGTGAGGGAGGGAGTGGGGCAGGGACAGAGGCAGGGGTTGGAGTGAGTGGGGTCCTGGCTTGGCCAGGTGGCGGGACAATTGGAGCATGGGTGGCTTGCCTGGGAGGTGCGGCTTCTGCTGCTGTGCATACCCTGGCAGAGGCCCAGGGGCCACATGCCCCCCCCCGATCTGTGTATGGGGCAGAGGCAGCTGCCGCTGCACACTGATCTCTGAGTCCCGAGTGATGCCATGTGCATCCTGCCGCTGAGTGGGCAGGGGCCACAGCTCAGATCCTGGGTTGCACTTCAATTCAGAAAGTGATCTTGTGCTTAAAAAGGTTGGAGACCACTGTCAGACAAAAAAAACCCATGGAGCAACTGGCAAAATCTTTGACTCAAAGGACAAGATCTTGCTGCCTCTTCCCTTGCTGAAACTGTTGCCTATTTGTGCTCTGTTTTTATCCTGAAAGGGACATTTGTGATGTGTGCCATTTAAAAGAAGGAAAGTGAAATAAATTAGTTTCTTCCAATTACCACACAAATATCCTTGCCAAGTTGTAATCTTAAAATTGATACAGCTACTGAATTAGTGTGACTGACCTGTGCCCTACTTCTTGGAGCCAGAGCTCTAACATAGCCAGATAGTTGCTGCCCACTGTGCCCGATCTATTATGAATAAAACAGGTGCTGTGCTTTCCTAACAGTTTGTGTAACTTCTCAGCTCACAAACAGCTCTGGAAGAAATGATCTCCATATTTAATGTTTTTTATTACTATTTTACTTCCCTTGAGATTAGCCCTGCTTTAATAACTGGACACAAAGGCGGTCAATTTTTAGTTTCTTGGTAGCTTCTTAAGTGCTATGATATATCCTACTGAGGTGCTGCAATTTCTCTTAAATAATTACACATGAAGTGAATGTGAAAGGTGCCCTGTTAGCTGTACCAGAGATAAGTCTTCCATTTAAAAAAAAAAATTAGGTATGGAAAAAAGCCACACAGTCTGACATTCCTACCTTCTTAAAAACTGCCTGTAGCTTACGTCACTGTCAAAAAAGATGTCCATCTACTGTTCTACAAGTATTCTTCTGCCGTGAGCTTGTTGACCCCTTGTGAGCCACAGGATAGTTTTAGTCTTCATGCCCATAAAGTCAAGATGGCTGATTAGTTGGAGTTGTGAAGATGACATACGTCCTGCTGTGACTGATCTGAGATCACTTTATGCTTTCACGTAAGTTACCAAATAGCCTGCTGCATTGCACCACCCTACTCCCAGGGGCAGGGGGAGACAGCAGAAGCTGGAGAAAGGAGCCCAGAGATCCCAGTGGCAGTAGTACCAGAAGCAACTGGGGTAGTGGAGTCCAAATGGGAGCCCAAGGACTGTGAACTGACTGGTTGCAGGCTGCATGCAGGCTGCCAGTTGGACAGCCCTACTTTACAAAGGCCACGTTAGATGATGGCAGACAACTTTATCTCCTATTTTCAGGTCTTTGCCGACCAGGAGTTTATATAGTTATGGAAACAATAACAGCAAACCTGGGGTAAACACCCAGATGGACAGTGGGTGTTCAAGGTCTCAGAGCAGTAATTACTATGGGTTCTTGTGATCTGCTGGCTTTTTTTTCTAGCTGCTGTTGTTCCCCCTTCTGGTCACTGTGATATAATTGCCTTGCTGAGAAGATGGGAAATGTGATATTCCTGTTGTTTAAATTAAAAAAACCCTTTTAAACACACCTTCTTGGGCAGGTGTACAATGAAAACAGTGGGGACTTGGCATTGCTATGGTCCTTTTGAGGGTACTACTGCATTTGCCTTGTTTGAAAAAATATATATTATTCATATAACCATTTGAAATTATACACAAAGCATGTCCCACACAAAATCTCATTTAGCTTCAACATTGCACACTTAAGCATAGAAGGATTGTTCTGTTCAACTGTTTGAAAGACCATTATTTTCAAACACGTGACAACTCTTTGCAAGGTCACAAATCATGTGTCAGATCAAATACTCTAAGTCAAATGAACACCTATAGGTAAAAAACAAACAAAAAACCCTTTGAAAACCCTGCCATTGGCAAAACTCTACTTGAGTTTGTCTGTAAAACAAGCATAACAGGTTTTTTAGGTAATATGAGGCTTAGTGGATGAAAACTGTTAGAGGAGTGTAAATGATTATGTTCATGTTAGATCTTGTTCAGAGAGCAAGCATAGTTGGTTTAAAACTACTGCCTTTCAGATGAGAATATTTTATAGTGTTGAAGACTTGCATACCGCTTTCATACCCTGCTGCCCTCTTATCTTAGTACTGGAAACTGC
>NW_005842241.1:934355-946530 GCF_000455745.1 Alligator sinensis | reverse complement strand
TTTCCCTTTTTCTCTAGGAATGCAAGTTTTTTGGCTACTTAAAAGCCATTATCAATGTTGTCTTTCATAGATTGAACACTGGAGGGGGCTAAAGCAATGAAAACTGAAATTATTCCAGGAAATTACAGTTCCTTTTTGTTTTGTTAGTCAAGAAATAATTTGGTTCTTTATTGAAACATTTAAATGAGCCCAAATAAAATATAAATAGCATATTTTGTTCAGGATTTTTACAGTCATTATTTTGAGAGCATCAGTGAAGTATTATGAGTGCCTAAGCAGACAGGGTATTCCTTTCCTGAACACTTAGTGCAGGATCATGGATTTCATGTTTGACACATTGTAAAAAAGCATGCTGTTTGCTGTTCTGGTCTGGGTTGAATTTTGTTAGAAAGCGTGACTTCCTGTTGACAAAAACCTTTTAAACTGGATAAATAGCTAGAGAGCATTTATCAGAGTTTCCATATTATATCAGGTTATTTTGAGCCATTTAAAATAATATCACCCACTGGAAGTTGTAAAAGCTAGATAGTGCTTTATTTGGAACAAAATAGTTTTAAACAGTTGTGAATGCTGGTAATGCTGCCCACGATCAGTTCACTGGAAAAACCAAAGTCAAAGCACCAAGGACTCTGTGAGTTGACTTGAAGATGTCGAGTTAGTTCTTAATATATGTGACAAATCATATCCAAACTAAGTAGAATTTGATATAAATACACACTCCTCAAGCAGTGCCAACTTTTTTTTCCTTTGGCAGTCTCTTCCTGTGACTGGCAGCTGAGTGACTCCGCCTCCTGTTCCCCTTCCCAAACATGTCCTTGTGTGTGATGCCCTGGAACAGACTCTACTTGCTTTCCTATTAGTCCATTTCCATATTCTTTTCCTTTTTTTTTCATTTGTGAGATGTAAAATTGCTTCATTCTTCTTTTACTAGTTGTTTCCCTTGCCTTTTAAGTCCATCTCCCCTAGTGGATGCCTCTCCTATCCCAAGGTCTTCCCTTTTCCAGCGCCCCATTCAACAAAAGACAGTGATGGGTGAGGAATAAGACCCTCCATACATCAGCGCTAGAATCTCCCTGGGATGCATGTTCTTTGAAGACATTCCCAAAATTATGGGTTGATAAAGTCCAAATTTAGAAATATCTTTCCAGTTCTAGGGGAGGACCTGACTTGCTTGCTTGTTTTGGAAGTAACACTAATACCTGTTGAAAGTTTACACTCTTTTCTCAAGGTGAGTTATAATCAGGGATCATGATGGTCTCTGATTAAAAAAATATCCCCAATTTTTGGATTAAAAAATGTAACCCAAAATCCACATTTTCCCATGATTAAAATGAAACACCATGTATATTAGTGTGTACACACACACGTGCACACACACGTCTTTTGTGTACATGCGCGCGCACACACACATACATACATATGTGATGTTTCATTTTAATCACGTAGATTTTGGGTTGCTTTTTTTAATTTGAAAATTGGGGATTTTTTTATCAGAGAAAACCAGGATCCTTTGTTATAATAGCTCAACAAAATGGGGGTGTTAAGGGAAAGTGCGTGTGTGGTGAGAAGGGTAATAAGTGGAAGTGTTGCAGTTTCAGGTAGACAGACAGTACATATCTCAGAGGAAGAAGTAGTCCAGCAGCCTGAAGACAGCCCCACTCAAGTGTATGCATGGTTTTCCAGGTAGAATGAGTTGGCATTCTCTTCCTCTGTACCCTGCTTATTGATAGCCATGCTTGCGAGTAGTGCTTTGCATCATTTTGGCACTTGCCCTGCTCACTGAAAACTGCACAAGTTGTGATGCCAGAAATGTTTCACCTGTGCAGTTTGTGTCCATATTTATCCTGAGTTCCTTTCCACCAGTGAAGTTCAGGATCAAGCTATGCATGACACTGTAGGCTGCTAGATGCATTTTGCAAGGCACAAAGCACCCTCTGGCTCCCATTAATTTCAACAGGAAACAGTGGCACAGTCCCTTTCTTACAAGGAGGTGCTCAGCAGCTGGTGAGATTGAGCCTTTATGTCTATCCTGTTTCTCTACACTGGTTGCCTGTGAAGTGGTGAGATGATGTTTTTAAGTCAGCTCTGAGCATTTTGAAGCCATAGGTGGAGAAGCCACTGGCAGGATTTGACCTCTTCTCTAACCCTCATCCTGGCAGGTAGATGCTTCTGGACATTAGCACCTTCTCTAGGTGTTCCCATCATCCCACCTTGGACCAGTTCATAATGGAGTTTATCATTCTCTGCCCCCCAAGGTGTGGTGGGGTTTTCTTCTTGTCACTTACTGTGGCTTAGCCTTTCCTACTTATATAAACAAGGTGTTCTTGGATTTGATTTATAAGGTGTGTGTTTAGTTTTAAGCTTTCACAACACCAGTGTAAGATTCCTTTCCCCACCTAGTCCCTTTCTAAATTAAGTCATCTTGTTTGGAGTGTTAACATGTTTTATTCAGCATTTTAACTGTTAATCAGACTAGGTTTGAAGCGCTTGTCCAGGGCCCTGAGTACCTATCCCAAGGGGGTGGTGTCACTTAGTAAAATAATGATTAGAGACATACTCTTCCCACTTCTGCTTGTCAGGCTGTAAAGCACAGGAAGTTTGCAAAGCAACGCAAGAAATGGATGGAGAGGCTAACTTTGTTATTATTGAGCCAAATTTGAATTGGCTCTTTCTTGAATTTTTCCTCCCTCCTCCCCCTTTAATTTACTTTGCTTTACTTATTACCTTTGAGCTCTCCAGCTCTAACATAGCTGGCATAAGTTTGAGTTGTCTGTTAACCTTGGATAGACTAGGATCTGGTGATCTCTGCCTTCCCTTCTGCATCCCTGCAGGACTGGATATATCTGGATAAGTGAGCCTCCTTTCTTTTACACTGTTATTTTAATTAAATATGGCTAGAATTGGGAGCTCCGCAGTATTGAAAAGACAGTGGTGAAACTTTGAAGAATTTAGGATCCAGGATTGATCTCCAAATGTTAATGCACTCATTGCATTTAAACAGTTAATAGATACTTTTATATTGAGCTTTCAGGTGACCTAATTTCCCTTAGTACTGTACATTTAGCGTCATACATCTGCACCTAATTTGTAAAAAGGACTTAATGAGAAACTTCAAACAGTTTAAATGTCAATTACAAAGAAAGCGAGGTTTTAAAGTTCCAGTAATCTGTCCATATTGGTCATCGAAACATGATCCCAGGTGGATGTAATTCAAGACAGATGGCATTCCAGAGGCACAATTACAAAGAGCTTATATATTTTCAACACTAACAAGCTGTCACGCTATGTTGTAGCTACACTTCCAGTACTGTATAACTACAATTACTGCTTTATCTGGTGTGGACTTGGTACTAAACTTTTAATTCCCACTCCTTAAACTGTCAGTAGGGTTTTTTGGTAGATGATGAGGGGGGGGTGGAATATTTTGTAAGGATAAGTTAGATTTACTGATTTTGGGCTCAACCTAGGGTATGTTATTCACACAATAGAAACAAGTATTGGATATTTGTACAACAAATAGCTCATCACAGAATTACTTTAATTTTATTTCAGTAGCAATTAATTTTAGTTGTAGTGGAGTCTAGGAAATAGCTATGATGACTTGTTAAAATCCACAACATCCTGGACATTTCTGTGACATTTCTGTCTGTGACTGTTTTAAATGAGAAACTATGAAATAAAGTTCCCAATGATTTGGCATATAAAAAGAACCAAAATTCGGAAGAATGGAAGCAGCA
This sequence comes from Alligator sinensis, assembly GCF_000455745.1. Classification (NCBI taxonomy): domain Eukaryota; kingdom Metazoa; phylum Chordata; order Crocodylia; family Alligatoridae; genus Alligator; species Alligator sinensis. Next base: position 942,793 of record NW_005842241.1, on the reverse strand, counting down.
CCACTGAAGTCAATCAGGAATAACATGGCTAGTATGTAAAATTCCAAACATCATTTTACATAGGTTTTTTTTCACATGCTTGCAAGTTACTAAATGAACATACTGGGTATGTAGTTCAGAAAAATTGTCCTTTAGTTCTGATGAATGAAACATGATCGTCTGTATAATTTTCTTTATTTGTATAGGGCTTTTTTTTGCTTAACTTGACTGCAAGAAGGTAAAAGACTTCAAACTGTTAATTCAAATACTATTTACATTTGTTTATCTTTAAAGTTTCATAAAGCATTAGGGATGAGATTTAAGATTTTTTCCTGTTAAGATATTTTATTTATTACATTAAAATTGCACAGACATGCACAAACCTGGGAGATCTTGTAAAGGGGCACTTGTACTTAAGAGCACACCTTTTCTGCTAATTCAGCTACCTCTTAATTAAAAATAGAAATGGAGAAGGGCAGAGCTGCTTCTTATATGAAATGTCAGAGTTAAGTAGCTGAATTTGCCTTTTAATTTAAACAAATCAACCCAAATACTGTTGTAAAATGTTCTTAAAACATCTTATTTTCATACTCGGAAAAAGATGCAAGTGTTATTTGACATGCACAATCTTCTGCCAAGGCTAACTGTACTTGAAACAAAGTATCAATTTGACCTACACTTTACTAGTTTTCCCATTTTAAGTTGTGGCAAGTGAATGGTTTCTAGTAATTGTTTTTAGGGAAACAGACAAAGCTTATTAGCACTGTATTTGGCATGTCACGAATTATTAAATTTTTATATATTCAGAAATCAGTTGTAGCATACAAAATCCTCTTTTATTTTATTTTATTTTTTTTTAATCTGGGCTGCTTAGTTGTGATGAGTTTAATACGTAGCATATCAGTGGCAGAATAAATATATATTAGTGTGAAAAAATGTCATTATGACTGTAGGAAAAAATTGCTTTTGGAGGCCATTGTTGATTGGCTAAATTTTGTTCACAGGCAAAAGGAAAGAAAACACTTCTTATCTTATCTTTTAATTTTGTGCAAGTAATTTTGCAAACAATGTCTTCTGTCTGTAGTTGATCTTAGCATGTCTTGATCTCCATTTTTCCCTTTGGAGTCATCCAAGCTCTAACTTACTCCCTGTGATTGGATGGGTAATGTGAGTTAAGCTAATTGTTAAAGACTAAATGCGAAAGTTTCTTGCACCTGGAAAATTAGGAGAGCAGAAGCAAAAGACATGTATACATCCTTTCCCTGGTGGTGCTTCACCTGTGAATTTGAACTGTGGTGGTAATAAAAATTTTGTGGACCTCATTTTATGTGAGATCATTAAGTGACAGGAGAGTTGGAGACTAGCTCCCCTTCATATTTCAGGATACAAAAAGGTGCCATTTATAAGCCTAAAGTGCCTGCAGGAAGGAAAAACAGGCTTGTATACTTAAGAACTAGGCTCTAGAAGGTAACCCATTTGCAACATTGGCTACAGGCTTAGATTATCAAAATTGCAAAGGTGTTTTATGAAGCTTAAAAAAAACCTGGAAAACATCTGCCTGTTAAAAGCTGTTGTAATGACTTGTTTTTCATTCTTTTGGCTGGTGTTGCTGTCTCGTCATGAAAAAAGACATGATTGTGAATGATCTTGGTAGAACCGTAAATGGCTGTTGCAGTTCCCAGCTGTTGGAGCCTAGGACTTGTTATCATTTCCACTATAGCCAACTGTTTCACTTAAATTGTTAATTTAATTTTAAAGCTATACCTTTAGTTGTACCTTTTTGAGAAATGGGGAGGCAGTTGACCTTTCAGGGAATATTTTGCAGTCTTGAAGCTCAGTAATATGTCTATCACATGGCCTTTTTGTACTATAAATGTCCACTTTTTATTTGTTGAAAACTACCACCACCTTATGCACAGCATTTTCTGTTATTTAAGCACATTTTTTTTCTTATTAGTATTGAAAATAGCATGCAGCAGAGAGAGATGCTATGAAATCAGATTTTTATTTGTACTGGTGGTTTTAAACAGGAAACATTATCTATTGAATGAAGTATATTCTGAGTCTCTAATTAAATTTAGCGACTGGCAACCCAGGGAAACTAAAGTACTCAGAACAGGTACAGTTTTCTAAACCCTGTTCCACCACAGAAGTTCATCTCAAACCTGGGATTGATCATTTCTAGGAATAAGAAATTAAATGTTTACCTTGTCATAGAGCATTCTGAGACTGAGAGTTCTGGTAGTGATTTTTGTGATTTGGTCACTTGGGCTAAAAACTTCAAAAGAAGATACCTAAGATTATGGATCTAAATCATTACAGGCAACCCCTGCTTAACACGGTTTCACTTAGCACTATTTCGCTATAGCATTCATTTAAAATTAATACCTGATTTCACTTAGTGCTGAGCCAGTTTCGCTATAGTGCTCAGTGAAGCAGCAGCGGCAGCAAGAAACGGTGAGTGGTGGTGAGGAATGAGCTCGGGTCACAGGGCCAGCAGGGGCCCAGGGTGGGGCAGCAGGAGTGGGAGGTGGGGTAGGGTGGTGGGGGGGAGAAGCAGTGGTGGCAAGAAGCATCAAATGCCGGGCAGGCATGAGTGCAGGGCCCCTGCCAGAGTGTCGGAGCCAGCAGGAGCACGGGCTGTGGGCTGGCACATGGGGCCGGAGCGGCCAGTAGGCAGGTGGAGGGATGGGCAGAGGTGGCGGTGATGGTAAGAAGCTACAGGAAGAAGCAGCAGTAACCAATTATTTCTATTTACATTAATGCCTATGGGGAAATGGGTTTTACTGGACGCGGTTCTGCTTAACGTTCAGTTTTCCTGGAACCGATTAAGAGCATTAAGCGGGGGGGTTGCCTGTACTTGCTTATTCAAGTAAATGGGCCGCTTTTCATAAATGCAAAGCCCTCGTGCTCCCATTAATTTAGGTTGGGCTTATTCACAGGTTGTATATAGGATTTCTTATTTGAGTGAACTTACTCAAGTGCACGGCCTTACATTTAGATGAAGACAGTAAGTTAGAGTCTTTAGGATTCAAGTTTCACCTGTAGCCTCTTTATGCTAAGTTATCTAGGTCAGGGGTAAGCAACCGACTGCCTATGGGTTGGATCTAACCTGTGGATGTGGGGCTTCGACAGTGGTCACTCTACCCATACTGCTATGGGAAGAAGCTGTGGCTGTGGATGGTAGCACCTGCCCAACTCTGACCCAAGCTTGGGTCACAACATGAAAAGGCTTATGACTCTTGATCTTGGTCAAAGACCTGCATAAGCCTGGATGTGTCATTCAGCTATCATGACTAAGGCAGGGCAGTTTGTGTAGCCAATGGCATGCAAGGGAGCAGTGTGTCTAACATCTCATCTGGCCACCTTTGACTTCCCTGCCCAAGTCACTAGGTACCCATTTACAGCTAGATCATCTGGCCTTTGGTAGAAGTCCAGAGCAGGGCTTGAGTTTATTCTTGTGGTTCTGTGATAAGATGGCTAACCACCTCTGCCCTGTGGCCCTTTGATAATCTAAGTGTCAGAGGTGAATAAATTATTGCTTTTTATTTTCATTTTATTTTAATTTTTTTTTGCCAAATTTAAATTAAGGGTATTTATGTGCAAATTTTCTTCAGCAGTAACTGGTTGTATTTGAGTGTAGATACTGAATGATTTTATATTACATGTCTATGGATACAATCCATTGAGCATTTCACAGTATTTAAAAACTCCTGTGATTCAGAAATATTTTATTGCTCTGTTCTCTCTTAGTTTCTCTATTGTCACCTAGATTGACACACTTGAGACCCAATACTTTAGGGCTTAGTGTGACCTATAAGCCTTTGTAGACCTGACTGCTGGTCTCAAAACTCTATAGCTACTACAAAAAGACAGTTATGTAGCTGCTTATAGTTAGAGCTGGGTGCTCTGTTGCCTGTAGATATGTTGTTAGTTGATTATATTTACATTCTTTTTTTTATGGTTGAGCACCCTGGCTATTACTTTATAGTTCACACATGGTCTCATTGACTATTCATTATTTTAGATGAGTATCATGATCTGTCTCTGTGGAGTTTTTTAAACATTATGTAGTAACTATACCTGCAGAGGTGCAATAAAACCTGTATTTCCCTTGTAAAGTTCATACAATTCCTAGATGGTATTTCATCAATATATTTTAAATGCCTTGACTTTTGTATTTTTTTTACTTTTAGCTTCAAACCCTTGTTAATATTTCATTGTAGCTTTTTACAACTCATTTATCTGGAATTACTTATTTAGGGTGTATTTAAATATTTGGGGTTTTTCTGTTACGTATGTTACTTAAAGAGTATTTAAAACAATTGTTGGGTCAGTTCAAAATATTGATTCAGCCTATTGGAAGCATAAAATCTCTTTTCTCACTAGCTGCTGTTTTTAGAGGTTGATGGATATGGAAAACACCACTTTTCTTTTTCTTCCCTTGTTAAACTAAGCTACTGAGGAAATCTTCCTACTGCTACATGCTGCAATATGTCAGTAACACTGTTATGTTATAGTTGCATCATTATCTAAAAGGAAAAATTGAGTGTGGGTTGGAAGTCGACAAGTGATGAAAGTAGCCCTGAGGTTGTCAATTAGAAAGCCAAGGCCTGGAACTGATAAGTTAATAGGCAGTTCTCCCTTCGCTTCCCCCCACCCCTTTTTTTTTTAAGTGTGTATGATCTTTATTTCTCAGGATGTAAACAGAAATGTTATGTTGGTCTGTGTCCGAAATGGTTTACACTAATAGCATTCAGTCCTTTCAGATTATTACACTGTTATTAGCAGAAATAGTTAAACACTAGGAAATAAAAACATGTCAAGTAGAAGAATCAAAATAAAAACGATCTCACTCTTTTATTTTTTGTCCTGTTTTGAATTTTTCTTTTTAATATTAGACTCCTGAAACTATTTTTCTAGCCCACTCCTTTGGAGCATGTAATGATGTTCATCTGGGTTACAGAATTTGTTTTCTACTCTGCGTTTTCTTGTAGGGTTGAAAACAGGAAACTTGATTATTATCAGTCCAAAAGAGTTGTGTGTTCCTTTAGAGGGATGACATTTTCATTTCTTCATGAAGTGGTTTGTTGTTTGCCAAATGTACTATTTTTGTTGGTTTTAGGATTTTTAAAAAATCAAGTAAATTGGTTCCATCATTTTATTTACAAGTTAATATTTTGCGGTAAATTGTGCTTTGGAATTTACAGAGAAAATAATAAGCAAATGAAGCCTTTCTAAAGTGGTACCACAAACACAATACATGCAAGACTGCATGCTTCTTTGAAGAAAAAAATATAGTCCAGCTTCAGATTTTGAATATTTACATCCTGTGTGAATGTTTAGTAACTGTACAAGATTTTTGACTGACAGCCTCAAAGCCTGAGATCCTCTTATGTGTCTCTCAAGTACCACAGCGAAAATGGCAATACAAGATTTTCTGCTTATTTCTGTCTTAACCTAGAACAGTAATTCTAGGTCTGGGTAGGTAATTACATCTCTACATATATTCAGTCCAGGGCCTATATTTCATGGGCTAGCAACCATCCTTTGAAGGGCAGGGATTTGCAGTCACAAGTGAGGCTATTGGGTGCAATGGGGAGCTCTTTAAAAACTGACAGCACAGTATGACTCCAGGTTTGAATTTAGATTTGTCATCTGGAGTTCCATAGCCTGCCATTACTAATCCTGTGAGCTATTCACTCTCCTTTTCCACCTAGATACTATTTTAAAAATAAAAATACATCTTAGTTTAAAATAATACACACCAAAAATTGCAGTTCAAATATGCTACTGTCTTAATTTCAATAAGAGCTGTCCACGTGGTACTTTTGCGTGAGATACTTAGAAGTTCTTGCCTCCTATACATCCCCAGAAGTCAAAAATAAGAGTTAATATAAAAGGGAGCTTTAACCTAAAACAATTCTCTGTTCTTCTCGCATCTAACCTTAACTTGCCCCCTGAAGTATCAGTGTTTTATTATAGGGTGTTTATAATAATGAGCACCTTTGATGGAAGAGATCATTTTGGGGCTTTGGTTGGTCTATGCAATACTGAAATGAGCGGGTGCTGGCCTGTTTCAAGGAGAGTTCTGGGAGATGTAGTGGTATTTTTCTGGGCCAATCATTTTGTTCTGTTCTGTTTAGTTTTCACATCCACCAGTTGGCATAATCTGTAAATTTCCTTTCAGGCAAACCATTCCACGGATTGCAGTACTGTAGAACCTGCATTCCTGGCAGGGTTTAAGATGAGGGTTTGCAAAGTAGCTAGGGACATATATACACACAATGAGGCTGTTTCAGTGCTGTTTTGACGTTTTGCCCATTTGCTATAATGGGGAAGCTCAAAACGGCCTCTCTCATCTGGCAGGCAGATTGGGGCCCAACCCTGGGAGGGCTTCTGGGGCTGTGCCAGTCCTCCTGGGGCTGAGGGTTCCTGATCTGCCTGCCAGATGAGGGAGGAAAGCCGGTGTTGCCGCCTGGGACTTGGGAAGGGAACTGAGCCCGATTGCTCAGTTCCTGTCTCCAGTGCTAGATCGGGCTGGGGAAAGGAAATCAGCCCAGCTGGGCTGAGTTCCCCTCCCCATCATGATGGTCGCACTGGGGTTGGGAACTCAGCCCAATTGGGCTGAGTTCGTTTCCCCAGCGGGATTGTGGGCTGGGGAGGGGAACTCAGCCCAGGTGGGCTGAGTTGGCTGGGGAGGAAACTGCGTGATCCAGCTCAGTTTGCTTCTCCAGCCCAATTGCAGTGCTGGGGAGGGGACTGAGCCAGGGCTCAATTTCCTTCCCCTGCTCTGTGATCAGCTTTCCACACACCAGTCATGGGAGGTGGGGAGAGCCAGGGCTACTCTCCCTGCCTGGCTGAGCCTCAAGCTGCTGGGAGTGCAGCCCTGGTTTTCCCATCTCCCACCACATGGCTGCTGGATGCTTCGGAACTTGAAACGTTTCGAAACATTTTGACTACTTTCGTTTTGTTTCGAGGCTGTTTCGAAGCCCTTCATTTCGTTTCGATTTCATTGTTTTTGCACTCAAAATGAGTCAAAACAGTGTTGAAATGAAACGGCCAGTGAAATTTCACACAGCTGTAATATACATGGCTGCAGCAATCATAGCTGCAGATACAGCTGGTGAGGTGCTCCATCTGTTTGCTGTTGCTGTGCTGCAGCTGAGTAGAGAAGCAGCACCCTTTGAAGTAATAGCCATAGCAAACAGCTGAGCAGCTTGTTCTTTTTTGAGTGTATAGGAAGGAGCAGCTCTGCTATGTGTGCATGCTCACTGTCAACAGGAGTAGTCTGTGAAGCCTTTAAATTTGTTTCTTGAATGAAATAGCATGAGCAGGTGATGTCAGATCAACAAAACACATCTTCCATGAAAATAATTACATCTTTCCAGACTTCTGTTTCTTATTTTCTTTTCCCCACACTTTGCATCTATGTATCTGCTGGCCCAGCAGTGCTGTTGGGCAGGTATACACATCTGCCATATGGAGGCAGGTTAGCCAAGCTTTGCTGTTGCCAGTCACTTTGCTGTAAAAAGTAGATATGCCAAAAAATCCGTGGTAAACTGTTCTTGTTGGTTTGTGCAGCAGCACATTGCTTTCACTGTTGGCTCTGGGCATTTATACACATGCTCCAGGAGTTGGGAGGTGGGGAGGGCACTTTAACTAGAGTGGATCCGAGGTACACTCTAATTAAACTGCCCGGAGCATCTCTTGTACCAGCGTCCCTGCACTGAAAAATGGAGGTGGGGGTGGTTTAACTAAAGCTTGTTGAACAAGCTTTAAAGCACCCCTGCCGCCATTTTTAAGTGTGGGGACGCTGGTACATGAGACACTGGACTGGAGTCTGGTGGAGCATGAAAATACCATGCTCCAGAAGACTCAATTAATTGAGCGTGCTCCAACATGCTGTAATTATAGCACGTCAGAGCAGTCTTGCTGCACATACATAGGTGTCCTAGGTGCCCTTTGTTTTTAACTATCTCTTCTTGCTCTTCATAATCTTTTCAACCCCTGTGACTGACTATAGTAGATATACTAATTATTCTAGCTTTAAAAATGAAACAACACAAAAATACAAAGAATCTAAGAGAAAATACATTATAATTTAGCATTAGCATTACTGTCCATCTGTACTTACACATTATTGAACGAGGATGACAAAATTAATGCTATATAACATGGAATATGGATCACTTGGATGAAAATGGGGCTCTTTTGCTACTGTAGGCCTCAAAGCTATTTTGAAAAGTTCTCTTCTTAAAAGGTCAAACCTTAAACTTCCTTCCAGACTCTCTGATACTAAATGAATGACAGTGAAGGTCTGCCATCTGGGCAGCAAAGGTTTGTAAAGCAAGTTCACTCCAGAACTTGGCAAAAAAAAAAAAAAGGGGGTAAAAAAACATTAAAATAAAGTTTTGAAATTGTCAAGATTTAACAGTATTTTTTTTTCTTTTCAATTA
>NW_005842241.1:934116-934345 GCF_000455745.1 Alligator sinensis | reverse complement strand
TTCCCTAGTTTAAAAAATATCTAAAATAAAAATGCAGATTAAAACGTAATTGAAAAAATCTCTTAACTCTATTAATATCTCATATTAGCAGCAGTCCCTCAATATGAAGATGACAGTCTTCCAGTAAATAGGGTAGTCATTGATGAGTCCATAGATGACTGAGGAGGTCAATATAAGATCCACATGTTGACTACAGATGTGGCAGTAAAGAGTAGATCCTGGTGATGTG
>NW_005842241.1:911937-934085 GCF_000455745.1 Alligator sinensis | reverse complement strand
TCCCTTTGTCTCTCATCTATCTACCTCCATAGTGGGGTGGGCTTGCTGCAAATGATTGATGCCTTTTTGTACATCATGGTACCATTTACTTGAGTCTACCAGGTATTGATGTTAATATTGTATTCCTTGAGCCTGGCTTTCAAAGTGTCCTTGATTTCTCTTCTTTTTTTCCACCTGTACAGAAGTGACTTGCAGCAAGTTGGGAGTATAGGACCTGTTCTCGGAATCATTTGTTGGGCATCCTTATGACATGTCCAGTTCAACAGAGCTAATGCCATATGAACATGGCTACAATGCTGGTGGTGTTTACTTGAGCCAGAACACTGTCATTCATTCTTCTGCCCTTCTAATTGATATGGAAGACTTTTCTGAAGACAAAGCTGTTGGTAACATTACAAAGTTTTCTGGTGTTTCTTTCGTCTTCCAATTTTTGTGCCCATATAACAACCTGATAGATGAAAAATTTGATTTGGGTTCTGATGTTATGATCACTGAAGACCCAATTTTGGAGATGTCCAAAAGCAGCACTGGCTGATTTTATTTGGTATTGAATATCATAATCTATATTTACCTTTTTTGGGAAAGGTGGCTACCCAGGTACGGGAAATGCTCAGCATTCTCCAAGAATCTCTCTCTAATTGTAATACATTTACCTGAATATGATGACCCTGAATGTAAGACAACCTCCTCCTATAATTTGATTCCACACATGGAAAATGTTATAAATTTATTATAATTTTCCATGTATGGAAACTATTGGAGGATCATCTTAAATTTGTCCCCTCCCCACCCCTCTACTGCAGGTGATGAGGGAGGCAGTAGATGGGGAACCAGGGTAGGGCAGGTGGGGGGGCAGTAATGGGGCAGGCAGTGGGGGGATGGTAGGGAACAGAGGGGCAGTGTGGATGTGGTAGGGAAGGTAGTGAGAGAGTCAGGCAGCTTGCCCCCTGATGCCTGTGCCTCCCCAAATTTACCCTACATTATGTCTGTCCCCCCCTGCAGCCTCAGGCTGCCCTAATTCCCCCTTCCCATGTTCCCCCCTCCTCCATGCTGTTTTTGCCACCCTCAGCTTCATGTCCCCACCCCTCCCTTCCTCCCATCTTCCCCCTGCCCTGAAGTCTGTCTCCCATGCATGCATCTCCACCTTTCCCTTACTTTTGCTACATACCAGTAGGCTCTGTCCATGAAGCAGCTAGGGTGACCACTTTTTTACAATATAATGGCAGGACGCATGCCTGTATCCCCCCCCGCCCCAACCTGTCAGCGGCATGGCTGGAGAAGAGTTAAGTGGGGCAGGGGTGGATACAGTCTCCCTGCCCTGCTGCCTTTCCCCTGGGAGCACCATGCTGGCCACATGCCAAGCAGCATTGGGAGGCACAACTCCAAACCACCACTGCCCCAGTGGCTGCCGGGCAGGCAGGGAGCGCATTATCATGACGGTGCAGGGGTCTTGGAGAAAGGGCAGCAGGGCGGGAAACCCTAAGCCTGCATCCGCCTCCATCCTGCGCACAAATCTGGGGGGGGGGGGCACTTGCTCTCCATGGACCCTTCCCTGAGGGTGTGTGCAGCAGCAGGGAGCCACCCTCCCCTACAACCCCTGGATGAGATGTCCACAGCTCTGTCCTACTCCCTGCCCTGTCCCCGGGGCCCCATGTACAGCTCTGGCTGGGCAGTGCCCCCAGCCCGAGTCCCTGCCCCACTCCCTCCGTCACCATAGGGGTCTTGATTATGCCCCCTGCACCTCCTCTGCCCCCCAAAGACTTACCTACAGGGAGCTGCTCTCCACACTGCCTGGCTGTATTCCTGGCAACGTGCAGGTGTGCACATACACATGGTACCCCCTGTGTCCCGCTCCCAGCAGCCCCATGCAGGCTGGACCTGTTTATAAGGGGAAACCCAGATCCGTGCGCAATGCTGCAAATCCAGGTCAAATGCTGTCCAGGAGTCATACAGCCCAGGCCAGGACTTGATGATCCCATTCTGGGAATGTCCCACCCAATTAGGGACAAGTGGTCTCCCTAGCTGCAGCCTGGGGCACAGACCATGGCTCCAGTCGGGCCCTGTAGCAGTGGCACAGAGCCAGCACTGCTGTTCCAGCCCGATCCCATAGCAGCAGCTCTGGGTACATTTTTTGGGGGTACATTTTTTGGTTTGGGGGTACATTTTTACTGTCAAATTCTTAAAGGAAGTCAAACCGTTGAACTGGGTTGAAGCCACCAGCTACATACCTAGAACCAGAGTCTGCTGAAGAATTAAGCCAGGTTTTGAGAGCCATATCTTCTTCTGCAGGTTCTGAAAGAATATCTTCTTCCTTTCAATTTACTGGACCAGTCACTGAACTAGTTCATTCAAAGTTGAGAAACATATTGGGAGTTGTATAAGCAGAAAAACTTGTTTTTTCCTCTTCTAGTCTATGAATAAAAACAAGTTGAGAGGATAATATCTTCTAGGATTCAACCAGTCTTGAAAGATTTATTGTTTCTGGTCAGCCTGTTCTGTTCACTAACTATAGAAGTATGTAATTAATTTAATAAATCCATTTTTAATGAAAATACCTTTTGGTAAACTAGTTTTATTTTAACTAATAAACAATTTTAAAATTTATTTTTGTGCATTTTAAATCGAAATACACTATCCATCTGAATAGAGTTTAACATAAATCATTAGTAAAAATAATAATCTAGTAAAAAAGAAATTAAACATTAATAATTTTCTAAAAACAAAAGAAGTAAAAAGTCTCTGAATAAATGTAGGTTAAGGTACATAGTTGCCTAGAAATGTTCTTGGAGATCATTGGTCCTTCTGGGTAGTATAAAGAATTGCAAAATCCAGTGGTAGGGCTATCTTTAATAAGAAGACAACATGCTTTAATGGCGACTGGTCAATGGGAACTAACCTTTTTTTAGGAACATAACTAAAGAGTAAAAATCCAAAATAAAATTGAAATTGATTATTTAAATGAAGGTTTTCTGCTTTATGATTTAAATAATGTTTAAAATCTGTGATTTTAGTTATCTGGATTTAAACTGATCTATTCTGATGTTGAACTGTCTCAGTTGGCTGTGTCCAAATGCAAGCTTGCTACAACGATCCACAGGGTCAACTGGGAGCTGTGGAACCAGGAAACTGGAAAATGACTTTTTCAATCCTTTCTATAAATAGTCAACATGTAGGGACACTCCATAATTAAACAGAATGACCTCTTCAACCATTTTCCTTCAACTCAAGGAAAATTGCTCCAAGTACTGAGAACCTAAGAGACAGAAGATGAACCTTCTGCCCTAGCTATCATTTTTAATTTACTATTGAGATGCTAACACTTCTCTCTGATCAACCCATATTTTCTGCCTCCATTGCACATTTGTTAAGCTATTTTAACAAGTACTTTGTGCCTCTTCCCACACTGCTCTTTATACTTAGGATTGGCTCACCAAAAACATCCCCAAACCGACATGCAGTCTTTCCTCACATTTCACCTTATCACTTATCCATGTTGTCTTGAAACCACCTGACAAAATGGTTGTCTCCTTGTATGCTCCAACTGCTATCTACCACCTTCACTAGTATTGTCTCATTGTTTCCTTTTACTCCCCGAGTTGTCCCCATCTGTTATTTCTTGTTTTACATTTTAATTGGTCTCGGGGGGCAAAGCCTGCCTTCTTGATCTGTATTTGTACAGCAGCTAGCACAGTGCAGTCCTGACTAGGAGCCAGACTTTAAAGCTGCTGGATGTTGCGGTTAAACAAAAAAAATAAGATTATTTAAGTGACCTGGACTGAGGCAAGATAGTAAGCCTACTTCAGTCCCTCAAGGCCATAATCCAGAGTTCAATGCCATCAGCAGGTATTGATTTAAGTAAGCTTAGGAGAGGACCTCTAGCCAGGTAATTGACTTGAACAAGGTAAAGGAAAATGAACTCCCATCATGACATTACAAGAACTAGACAGACCCAGCTCTTAGCTGAAGCAGAACCAGTATTTTGGCCATGTACCCTGTCTTACACACTGGCTCAAGGACCATACCATCATCAAACCCATCTAGATGAGCCTAACTGACATACATGGCTCCTACTAACTTCTAGGTCTACGGACAGACATTCAAAAAGCCCTAAATTGATTCCATCTTCGCAGATTAGTCTAACCTATGGAGAGTGAATTAGTTTTCAAGTGGATAGACATTCCCTTTCTATTCAGGAAATGTAGGCATATGCCTGGAGTGGCTCAAACCAGAAGCCTAGGGGCACTAGAGCAGCCCTCCCTTGCACAGGGAAGCTAAGCTAAGGAGGAGGGAAGGGGGAGGGAGGGGAGGCATGGTTAGGCCCTGGCAAGCCCACCCCAGCAGCTTCCTGACAGCTGGGAGCAATCCTGGCACATAGGGCTGCCCACCCCAGAGGGGATCTCTTCCCCCTCCTCCCTCTCCCCCACCTCCATGAGGCTAGGAGGTAGCCCCAGTTTGCTGCTGGGGGGAGCTCTTCTCCTTCTTCCTCCCCTCCATTCCCCCCGCCTGCCACTGTGGAGTGGGGAGGGGGGCTCTGTGAGACTGCCTGGCTCCAGAGGGGGACTCTTCCCTCTGTTTCTCCTTTATTCCCAGCTCCAGAAAGAGACTTTCAGGGATCTGCTCCCTGTACCTGCATCTCCAGTACTTGCAGCTGGGGAAGCCCTGCACTGGAGCCTTCTGCCTCCCCTGTTCCCTGCTGCACAGGTCCCAGCACTCTGTTGGGAGTTGAGGGAGCCCCACCCCTTGCTTTCCCATGGAGTCTAGCATGGGGTTTCCTGTCTGCAAGTGTGGAGTTGCAGACACGTGGTGCTGAGCCCCTGTGATAAAGGCAGCCAGCGCTGCGCTGGGGGTGAGGAGCACAGCCCTGTGCAGCCTGCCCGGCCACTTCTATCCCTGGGGCTCCATGCCGGGATGCTAAGGGAGTTTGGGTTAACTTTAAACCAGGAGGGGGTCTGGGACAGACATCACGTAAACTGGTTTGTGCTTGTGGCGGGCCAGTAGAGGGTGCTCCTGCGCTGAGCCACCCACCTCACTGTGCCTGACCACCTTCCAGGCTTCCAGTGCCTCCCTGGGGGTGCCTCACATCTGGCCGACCCCCTTCCTGGAGCACACCTGCTAGCCTGGAGGTAACATTGCCACCACCCAGGGTCTGGACTGATCCTGGCCCTGTGCCCCCTGGGAAACACAGGCCTAGTGCAAGAACTTGGGGTGCTTCCCTAAGTCTGAAGCACAAATAGTGGTCTCCCTTAGTCAACTGAACCAAGGGGACCCCAAGGCATAACCTAGGCCCTCTCCTAATAAGCCTCCCATGCTAGGTACAGAGGAGAACTTTACTGGTTACAAGGCGTAGGTATGGAATAGGGTACAGGATAGAGCAATATCAGAGAAATACCTTACAGCAAACAGTGGAATGGTAGCCTTTGATTATGCATCTGTGTTACTGCAAGATATATATCTAGTTAGATCTCAAGTAGCTTACTCACAAGTATCATCCCGAGGCAGGTGGAGATTTCCTCTGGAGGCAAGCAGTTCATTGACCACAAATTTCAAAGGACAGGGCAAGTTTCAGATGGTTTAGCTTCTCTGAGATTTCCCATCATAGCTGGTGCCCTGCATCCTGGGCAGCCCTTAACTTATATAGACCTCATGACCTCATTTATCTGATCCAATGAAGGCCAGCAATTGTTGGCTGCCAGCCAACCAATTTGAAATGCATCATTGGTTGCCAGGTAGACTGGCAGTGTCTTTAGCCCCCTCCCAGTCAGGTTGGCATTGCTCAGAACAATAGGGATCCCAAGCCCCTCACCCAGGTATGTGATGCGTGGCATGTAGGCAGAGGGAGCAGGTTGCCCCCCTTTCTCAGGAATGTATCCAGCTCAGGTTACAACTCAGGGTTACATGAAGAGATGGGTCAGAGGAGTGTCCATGGTAACCAAATTGTAAGGTAGCAGAGTTTTGGAGAGAGACAGGGATGGTATTCTGCCACAGAACCACATCAGTTAAGGCTGATACTACATTCAACTATGTTTATCTCAAACTGGTTTTGGCCATTTTGAAACTCCTTTATGTGCGCTGAATGTCTGTTCTGTTACAGGTTTAAACCAATTTCTGATCACTTAAACTGTAATGTCTGTCCCTAGCCTAGAGGGTATTTTAGTTTAGTCAAAAATCATCTCCAGAGTCAAACTGTATTGAAGACTCTAGAAGATGTTTATATCAAATTGCCCTCTGATTTTCAACAAACAGCTCAACCTCATTGTGTACAGTTTGCAGCTTCACTTGGACTTATACATATTCAACAGATTTTTGGACTATTTCCACTGACTCCCCATGGCTTTGGATCAGGCCATATCACAGCTACACATCGTGTTTGCTCCATCAATTGCAGAACAGTAACCAATAGACCTTTCTGTCCATCTTTACATTGAAAATGGTCCTGTAAGCCATCATGATGACACCAGCACAAGGCCTGTGTTTGATCACGCCAGTGTCTCTTTCAGTATGTGTTTCTTGCCTGTTGAAATTTGAATTTCTAGTAGGAGAGTTCATGAACAGGCAGGTTTTCATAAAGGGATCCTGTCTCAAATTCTTGCTTGGTTTGGTCCTTAGGCCTTACCTTAAATCCCTACCAAACTTAGCACTCTCTACAGACCAAGAAATAAACCCTGCCAGCCTTGTTTCTTTTCTGGTTATTTCTTCACTCGTTATGTCTTACTGTACTCTACATTTCTAGTTGACTTTATTAGGGGTTGTTAGTTTGTAGCCATTGTCCGTACTATTTGTCAGTTGCATAAATGCATGTTTGGTGCAATTAGATATTTTGACTGTCCTGTATAATAAGTACACAAGAAGTGCATAGCATGTGCATGGTTATCAGTTTGTTGGATACTAGGGCTGTATGAAGCTCTGGTTCCTGATTCAGTTCAGCAAAGATTTGGCCCTATTCAGTGGCGGAATCTCTGAATCCGAATCGAATCAGGAGACCCTTTAATCTCTCCAAATCGAATTGGAACCCTCCAAATCGATTTGGAAGGATTTGGCGATTTGGATATAGACATAGCTTTAAATGTTTTTTTTCTACATACCTCAAGGTACCAGGCGGCTCATGAATGCTGCAATGGTGGAGTGGATGAAGCGTCTCACAGGAGCGTGGGGGGCTCCCCAGTGTGCTCGGCAGCAGACCTAGAAGTGGACCAGAAGCACTTCCGGTCCACTTCCAGGTCCTCTGGGAAGCATGCTGGGGGGACCCCTGCACCTCTCCCGACTCAGTGACTGGTGCCTCCTGGGTCTGGGGGGCACCTGGGTTCCCCCCGCAGCTGATCAACAAGCTGGGGGAGTGCGGGGGGGGGTGCCCCCACATGTTTCTCCGTGGTAGACCTGGAAGTTAACCGGAAGTAGTTCTGGTCCACTTCTGGGTCCACAGCTGAGCATGTGGGGGAGGCCCTCCATGCTCCTGTGGCATGCTCCATCTGCCCCAGCATTGTAGTGTTCATGAGCCACACCTGGTACATCGAGGTATGTAGAAAAAACATTTAAAGCTGTGTCTATGGCCGAATCACTGATTCTCCAAATCAGCATCGAATCTTCAGATCTGGATTTGGCTGAATCGAATTGGGGACGGTGATCCGAATCAGCAACTCCCAAGTTTTCCTTTACCCTGTGTATATTCTAAAATTTGAATTTTATTAAGTCTTATAGAACTTCCACATTAGATTAACTGTATGGCTGGAGTCTTGGGTCCTTAGATATGTTAAATCTCTCCAGTCCCATTGAAGGAGAAATCCAGACTCTGTCTTCCACTCCTATACATGCAGGCTGAAAAATCAGCATAGCTTAAGGTTTCTTAAGACCAATTTCCAGGATAACTGAGACCATTTTTCCCCTTGCAATGTTTTTCAAAGCTGTCAGCATAAGAAACTTTTCTTATTCTGCATGGAGAAGAAATGTTTTTAAAATAAAGCTTTTTTAAGTGCTTGTAAACGGTGCCAGATTTTAATTACAGTTGGCATTTCTGAGCATACTTCTGGCAATGGCGACCATCTTGCTGCAAAAAGGCATAAATTTTGACACTGGCAATATGGGAGCCCAGCATAAGAGACTGTAAACCACACTCCATTCTGCTTTATTATCCTAGCTTAAGGGAAGATCTTTGATGCTTAATATTTTAAATAGAATGCTCTGTTTTAAATAAAAAGTTGTTCTAATCTCAGATTGGATTTGTATAGTGATTCAGATGGTTGGAGATCAGAATATGCAATAAATTTATATCAAACAGCCTTTAAATAAGCATGCTTAAAGTGGGAAAATAGGATGCTTCATTACAAGAAATGAGGTTGGCATCTACCAGGTTTTCCATTAAGTTCCAGGTCACAGACAAATAAAGGAAGTATGTTGGGGGGAGGGGGGAGAACCTTTTTAAAAATAATTAGGGAGATGTCTGTTTTGTTCACCAGATGGAAAATCAGTAGTTGTGGGTGGTCTGTGCTGGATGGGGCATCTCACAATTGGCAGAAGTATGCCTTTAACTTTTAAAGTCCTGGGACAAATTGTGAAAGTAATTGACTGTTCAGAATGCTGCTTTTCTGGATACTTAACAATCCTTTTAAGATCAAGATTTGGTGAGTTTGTCATTTCTTATAGGAATACTTAGGGTGGTGTATATGTATTAGTCAGGCCTATTTATTATTTTTGGTAGTTGTTTATTAGGGATGTTGTCTTACTGTGATTTATACGTGCATGCTGCTGTGTTTGCTTGCACATATCAGACGTAGTAAGAGCTTTAGAATTCTTCATCGGTGTCTTCTGCTTATGGGGGTTTTGGGGTGTTTCTTTTCTGCAACACTTGATATGTTTGTAGTGTCTAGAACATTATAAGTTTTGACATGATTTTATTTCATTGTTGTTGAGCTGATTTGTTTTTAAAATTTTAACCAAAAAGTTTGCCAACATGCCACAGATGAGAGGACAAAACTGAATTCCCTTATTTAGAGGCAATCAGATTATTCTGAATGTGGAAAAAAAATCAAGATTTTGCACAGAAATAGAAAGGCGGTGCATAATACTTTTTAAAACACAAATCCAACTTCATATTTAATGTGGTGATTTAAAATGTGAAAAGACCTTAATGTAGTTTGTCAGGGGCCGTTGATTGCTGATCCATTGAGAAGGAGTCTTAGGCCCATTTTATTTAGTCATTAGGTTAATTAGATGCAAAATCAAAATTTAGAGAGAGGGACTAAAAAAATGTTATGCTGATTTAGATCCAGAGCAACAGATTTTATTATTTTAATTGTTTAAACATTTTTGTCCTGTTTAGGGTCACCGGTTAAAGTAAAAAAATGTACATAATCTATTTGAATAATAAATAAGTGCTTTAATGTATAGCCTACTTAATTTCAAATAATTTTCCTGTAACCTATGTTTAGGTTACCTATGTTTATTTCTAGGGTTTAGATAAAGCTATATGTCTCTTATTATTTATGTAAAACCGATCCTCTCAAAAATAATGAATGAAAAGACCATTTTAATACAAGTGTGTGTTTTTGTATACCCAGCTACTGGGTAAACTGCAAATAATGTCCCTGTAATTAAACCTAGGCATTAGAGGAATTACTTGGTCTGATGCAAATGGACTGTGTGCATTGTGTGTACAGAAATTGTGTTTACAAAGTATGAAATGTACTCTGGGTTTTGTTTTGTTTTTTAGCTTTTGTTTTTGTTTTTTTTCAAAACTGCTTCCTAGGAAATACGTTTTTAACACTAGCCTTAAGAACCTGTGCACTGCTTGCACTGTAAAGCAGTGCTTTCATTAAAGACATAATTATAATATGGTTTAATGTTGTTAATCAACCCAGAAGGGGTATCACTGAAGAGTTATGCTGTTATGCAGGATGCCTTTCTAAAGAGAATTCCTTATGGTTAAGGATACATATATATTACAATATGCTTTTTGACAGAGCTAAACTTAATGTGAATCTTTAAATCAAATATGTAGTGTCAACTGGGGACAATTACACTAAAACTAAAGGGGTCCTTCATTGCGTTTCTCCTCCTGGATTCTTTGATGGGAATTTCTTATAGAGAGATGCATTGTAACTATATTTGGGTTTTCTTTAAACTTATCAAACTATATTAGTGGATTCTTTAAAGAAATTATAAAAATATAAAAAAATATAAAATATAAACATGTTTGAGGAACAGACTTCAAGTGGGTAAAAAACCCAAACTGGAAAACAAATGGTTCTTCCCAGGCAGCAAACATGCTTGGCTGTTGATATGCTATAATTTTCTGCTTTACTTAGTAAAAACAGCAATTACTTATTTGTTCCATATCCCCCCCCCCCCATAGCACAGATGCTACTCAGTCTGTCCATTTTCTGGGCACTGAACAGGGTTTTTTTCTTTCTTTTTTTTAACATAATTTAAGTCAAGTTTTCCACTTGCGCACTGAACTATTAATAGCATCTATTTGACGCTCATGCCAGTTTACTACCAGCACAAGACAATGGTGTGTTGGAACTAACCGTGACTGTGAAAATATTGCTTATCAGCCTCTACATTGTACTGTACAAATGTTTGCTTCCAGGTGCAGTTTTGTGAAGAACTGAACTAGTCTTACAAATCAGTACAAGAGTGAATAAAAGCTACTTGGTCACAGTAGGTAAGATAGCAACCTAGTTAACCCACTCTTTAGTATCATGTTTGTTTACAGTCATGGTTTTTGTAAAGTATCTCTATTATTAGTAAAATGTACATACTTTCAAAGCAGTCGGTCTTACTGAAGTCACTGGCAAAACTCCCACTGACTTCAGTAAGTCTAGGATCTTACCCTTGGTTTCAAAACCAGTTCAGGTTTCTAAGGGGAAAAAAAAGATCACAGAATTTACAAAACTATGTATGTAAAGCAAATATGTAAATAGATAGGACATGACAAATCTGTCATTTCCCAAATAATAAGCACCATTATTTTCACCAGATACAAAGAAATGTGCATTTATGCAAAACATAACAGCCTGAGCTGTGGGTTTTTTGTTTGCAGACCATAATTCCCTATCTAAATACTTTTTGTAATGGCTGCTGTTGAATGGGAAGTTTCTGTTATCATGTTTATTACTGGTAGTAGAATGTTTAATAAGGTGAATAATTGCTATTTCTAATATAATGTAGATTTGTTTTAGTAGGAAAGTATATTTATTGATTGTATTTAAAGTAAAATGAGACATCATTATGAACATCTGGTGTTAGTCGTTAACTCTTGACTTCTTTGCTCTGAAGTTTACAGGATTTTTTTCTCCAATTTGAGGATTAATATTACAGATAATTCTTCTGTAGAAAACTTGCAACACCAAAACTTTCCCTGTAGACAAATTTACATGTAGAGTCAAGTGTTACAATTTAATTTGTATATTGCAGCACAAATGAAAAACTTCGTAGGAGGAAGGACTTCTTTTCTACAAAGCTTGTAAACTCAAGCTGAATAGCTACAGTTCAGTGACTTTGCAAGTATCTCTGGCAAAACTAGTAGGATTAATTATCTCCTGAAGTCTAATGGTTCTGGATATTGTTTTAGTTCTTCCTTTATCTTGGCAGAAAAATTAAAATACAAAATCCCAAGTTATGAGTTTAGATAATCAAAAGTCAGGAAATGAAGAATGCTAGGTTCCCATTGTAATATTAACTCGGCTACATTCTATTGCATATGGTCTACTGTCACTTTCTTTTACTATTTCCCCCTTTTACAACTGTTTCTGTTTAGGAAGTTTTAATATGTTCTGCACTCATTAGCACCCAATTGCTCTTTAAAGATGGAAGGATATATTCTCCATCTTTTTCTGTTTGGCAGGTGTGATATTGCTTTTATAACCCACCCCTCTCCCCACAAAACAGAGAAAGGGGTAGCAGGAGGAATAGTGAAACTAGGACCATGTAGCAACCAGAGTTGCCTCCAACAAAGAATAAAATGAAAGCGTGCACTGTCAGAAGGAAGCACTGAGACAGAGGGGCTTTGGCTTGGAAACAGGAGAAAAGATAGAGTAACGAGGGTACATCACAGGCAGCGATCACAGGAGTGAAAGGCAAGCCCAAGGAAAGGACTGTGATGATAGCACAAGGGATGGGGTGGTAGAAATTAGCACTCAAAAGTTAGACGATGCCAAAATTAAGGTTGTCTGTGCAACCATATTTTGCCCCTCTGTGTGTATGCATTATGATCCAGTTGCTAATTACATGATCACATCTATCTTTTTCCACAGGACACCCACTTCTTACAGTGCACTGGATTTCAGTGTTTTATGAATAAGCAGTTCTTCAATAGTTCATTTTTCCTCATTGTTCAGTGTGGCCTTATTTTTGCACATTATTCAAACGCTGCTGTGAAGACAAAACTGTTCGTTTCCTCAGGAGCTTTTCTAGGGCTGTTGGCACTCTAAATACCATATTTTTTGCATATAACACACTTTTACTCAAAAAACTGCTGCTGGAAATTACAGTACTCAGTATAGGTGAGAAACACAATAAGAGCAGTTTCTGTTGTTTATGAGCAAAAGCGAATGTAAAATCTGCACACAACTTAGGCAGTAGAACAATGAACAGGTTCTCCTCCTTAGCTGGTGTCCCAGAGTTAATTAACATAAGGAAAGATATTTTTCCCTTCATTCTGCCTTTTAAAACCAAGGTATGTATTATATTTCTGTGGTATGTTATGTACAAGAAAGTAGGATACAAGAATGCTTCACCAAGATAAATTAATTCATTATCCAGAATTCTTGCCTTGAGAAGGGATGGCATTATGGGTTTTTTTGGGTTGGTTTTTTTTATGAATAGGAAGCTGAAGTTCAAATAGATTAAAGTAAAAAAAATACTTTTTGGGTGTACATTTTGGGAACATCTGCAAAAAGGATATCAGCATAACAGTGCTCAGCATTGGAATGGCTTGCCAATGCAGCAAAAAATACACAACACTCAGTGAAGCAAATCAGCTTCCAATGCAATATATGGCAAGAGTTAGCCAACTAGGATTGGGCACAGACAAGGTTAGCTGTGTAAGCCTGAAGTCAGGCAGAAAGTGGGGCGGGAAGACTGACTTGTTGAGATAGTCATGAGATTTCCATTCTCAGCATACTAGTATCTGACTAATGGACAAACTAGTATCTGTCCATTCCTAGCATGTAATAAAATAGGTTGTTGCCTGTAAAATCTTATGCCTCTCTGAATCAGTCTCTAAGGTGACACCTTGCTTTGCTTTCCATAGCTGGGGGACTGTTTTTCCCAACAGCCAGCCAATAGGAAATATTTTGCAGAGGGGATTAACTTCAGTCTCACCCTCTCCATGATTTAGATGCCTTGTGGCCTTGGTGTGATTTGGTGCCAGACATTCATGGCAAAATACACAATATTTCATAGTTTCATAGTTGGTAGGGTCGGAAGGGACCTGAGGAGATCATCTAGTCCGACCCATTTGGGGTGGGGTGTAAAATTCCTCAGATCTGAATCATGCTACTGTTCTAGACTGGGGCTGCCCAGGACTGGTGCTGACAATCAGGAATGAGATAGGAGTTCTGAGCAGCTCAGCATCCGAGAGAAAGGCACGGCCCAGGGCGTGCTCAGCAGTGGAATTTTAGGAGCCTTTAACGTTGACATCTGGGGATGTAAGGACTTTAGGCACTGTAATAGGCATGCAGGCATAAACTGATTGTAAGCCTTCCTTAGAGGATTGAGCCAACTGACGGGGATAATTAGCTGGCCCATGGGAGTTGAAAGCTCCCAGAGGAGAGCTGAAGGACGCTGAGCATGAGAGAGCAAGCAGAGGGCTCCCGGATGAACCCCAAGGGCTATGCCCGAGTTGCCACTTTCCTGGGGTTCTGGGAAAGGGCCTTGAGTGAAGGTGAGAGACTGAGCTGCTGGAGGGAACAAGAGAGAGAGGGAAGAGTGTGGGCTACCAGTGGCAAAACTGAGCTCAGGTGCTCTTTCTGAGTCTGGGAAAAGACCCTCTGCTATTGAAGTATTTGTTTTGCTGTTTATGTTGATTTCTGCTGGGAGGGAGTTTAGCCTGGGGAAACAGTAAGAAGACACTGAGAGACTGAGCTATCCCTGACCTGTTACAGGCACCTTCAGGGTTAGCCCACTGTTGAGTTACAGGGACTGAGCATCTTAATTTTGGACTTACGAGCCCAAAATGGGAATTAGGTAGAGCTCAACAACCCAGACTCTAGAATCTGATTTTCTCAGAGTACTTTTCGTTCCATGTTACTTTATATTTAGTCACAATAGCAACCATGAATACCCAGGACTTCTGTAAATCAGGCCTGGCATCTCAAGTTGACCATCCAGAAAATGAGGAATACTCAATGGTTACCTGTGAGAAGTTTGTTTTAAGTGACTGGTTTAACAGCACACAGGAATTGTGTGTCAGTGGCAGGCATAGCTCATTTTTTCCAAAGCAGCTTTCAAAAATCTGAACCATGAAACCCTCCTTTCTTCTATTGTACTTCCCTGGCTCATTCACTGTGCACTTCCACCTTCTGCAACAAATGAAGCTAGGGTTCTACAGACCCCAGGTACCCTTTACTTGGGTTTCCTTTACTGTGCTGCCGTCCCTGCCCCACGCTGCTTTCCCATGGCTGGTTGCATGTGCAGCTCTGTGGGCTGCTGACAGGCAGTGTGCGATTGGCTGGGCATGAGGCCTGCGGAGCCGCACAAGCAACCGAACGTGGGGGAAACTGGATGCGGCGGCAGGATGGGGTGGTAGGTTGTAGTTGTGGCAGCGCGGGGCGGGACAGTGCATGGTGACAGCAGCTGTGTACGAACCAGCCCCTCCCCAGCTGCCACCACCAGAAGGGGTACACTTGTTAAAAAAGGTTGAAAACCCCTGTTCTAAGTGGATAGGCATCCCCTTTCTGTTGACTCTGACCCTTTCTGTTCCATCCTCCCACTTGTTCCCGTCTCTTTCCTCACATATGCTCCTTGTTTCAGTCCTGTTCTATCCATCTTATCCCAGTCTCCTTGTTCATCAGTCCTAAGGTTCACCTGGATACTGACTGGTGAAGTTCCAATATACCACTTTACCACACTTGCCATGCCATCCCATGTTCCTTGTCCCATCTCTGCCCTCCTCCTTTCTTGTTCAAACTGTTTTCCTCCAAACCAACCATACTCCAATTCCTTTTTTTCCTCATAGACTTGTAACAGCTCCCCAGCTCCCAGTCTGAACCTCTTTTACCCCTAGGTTCATAAGCTGCTTGCCCAGTTGGTCCCAGTCCCAGTTTTTTTCCATCCTCTCCACTCTGTTTCCTTGCTTTAAACAGCTCCTCTTTATCCCCCCTATTCCAACTTTTGTTTGTTCTGCACATGAATTGGATGGCTTCCCTCTCTAGGACATTGCTTCAACAAGAGCACAGGGAGAGACACACTTGCTCCTCCATTTCAGTGTCTAGTCTGACACTTTCCAAGAATCTCTGGGAGGAGCAGTTAAAAGGGAACTGCGTCTGTGTCCTTTTGCTGAAGTGAGAGAATGAAGGATGTTCAGAGAGTAGATTTTTAGTAGCATGGATGTAAGAAATCTCTACTGTGTACTAACTTCAGTTTTGATGAGTTTCTCAAGAATGAAAAATGGCACATCCAGGAAATGAAGCTCACCACTTGCCAAATTTCTGGTCCAAAGCAAGGGAGTACTAGAGGATTAAAAACCAGTCTCAATAATTTTATAACATCTGTAAAATTATGGATTTTCCCCCATTCTTGTTCTCAACAGTAGCCTACTGTTGGCTGAAATATTGCACACAAAAATCAGTCTGAGGGAGTTAGTTGGCATGAGTCCACACTGTTAGAACAGTGAGGCAGTGGAAGAGCTGGCCTAGGGAAGTTGTGGAATCTCTATCACTGGAGGTGTTTAAGAGGTTGGACATCTACATGTTCACAAGGATGAACACATAACTATGCCTGTGTTCTACTATGGGTATTTCCTGTGCTTCTGGGCTTTGCCACATGGGTCTGGGAGGGAATTTTCTCCCTTCCTCGTGCTACATTTCCTTGCAAATCTTGGAAGTTGGCTGCAGCCAATGCTGGGGATTTTGACTGGGAAGAGCCAATGCTCTTGCTCTTGCTGGGACTTAAACTTGGAGGCTTCTTGCTAGAGGGTCTTGTCCCTCTACTCAGGGTCAGATGGATCACCATAACCGGCTGGATGAGGAGTGCTGGCAGTTCTGGGTGGCAGCCACCGTGTGCAAGCTCTCCCTCTCTTCCTCCCCCCCCGCATCTGGCCAGCACCTGTACGGCTACTACCTTCGCCCCTCCTGCCCTTCCCCCCAGCTCTGCTCCTGGGAAGCGGTGGTGCGGGGTGGTGGGTGGCAGGTGGTGGTACTCCGTCCCCACCTGCTTGCATGTACCCCCTAAGGCCTTCCCAAGTACCTCTCAGGACAACCCCTGACATATGGGATAGTAAATAGTCAAAGTAGGAGCTGTTCTTCCCCATGTAAGGTGCCCAGCACAGTGGATTCCCAAGCTCAGCTGGGGGCTGTAGGTTCTACTATAAAGTAAATAATAGTAACAGTGATAACAACAACAATAATAATGTAATAAATAAATAAAATGTGGTCGTGTTATTCCCTTGGACCTAATAAATGCCCTGGGAAATAAAAATAGACCTGAGAATCTACCATAATCAACGCCCCCGTCTCCAGTTTGAGAGAACCAAATTTCAGTTCTGCACAATATCCTGAAGACTTCTTAGAAGACCAAAATTAAATTAATTCAATCCCTGGGTACAATTTTTAGTGCTCAATATTTAGCAAAGCAGGTTACTTCCCTGCTCCAGAAGACAGCATGCTAGGTAAATAATAATAGAGATGTCACAGGGATGGGAGCAGAAGGTACTTTCTTATATGAGCTAAGTTATCCATGTCAACTTCCAACAAGAGATCAGCATTGAGATTCTTGTGAGATGGTACCGTACTTCAGTAATTTTAATTGTGAGGGAGTGCACGGTAGTTGCAAACAGTAGCCTTGTAAGAAATGGAGTACTTAACAGCTAAATGGAGATGTGACAAGAACTAACATTTTATGGCTGGGATTCATGTTAATAGAGATTTAAAAACTACAGCTGCAGGGTGCTGCAGTTGAAATTCCCAAGCCATTAAATATTGAGAAGGGTGGGGGCAACAATTTAATGTACAGGAAAACTGCAAAGTTTCTCTGTCCTAACAGGTATCCTCCTATAACAAAAGGACTATTTAGTAACAATATGAAGGAACAATTGTGTTGCAATTGTGCCCTTTTTATCTTTGCGAATCTTACTTGTTGCGTCTGTGATCAAGATTGAGCTTATAGCAGAGATCATTAAAACCTGTGTTAAAATTTAGAAAAATAATTTAATAGAATTGTCCCTCGTGCTGTTGAGTTTTGCAAAGGTTTGTCTTTATAAAAACCTAAATTTGGGGCCAGAAAGAACTGGAGCCAAAATGAAAAATTAGTCCATTCCCACCCACTGATTCACAGATGAATTTTACTTTTAATGGAGTAGATGAACAAAACTGTTGTCCAGCTATATAAAAACAAAATGTGAGAGAGTTGTGGCATGCAAACTGTAGCTGGTAAATGCGCCATCTGTGCACTGTAGCAACTCTCAATCTCTCTGTGTTTCCTCTTTCTTGCACTTGATAACTAACATAAAGGGGAGGATAGTCTCAGATCGCAAAAAAGCTATGTGTGCGCTGCTGCCAGACGCTCTGTCACTGCTGTTCAGCATGATGTGCCCTATGTGGCATTCCAAAAGACCTTCATGTCCTTTTCCCATTCTCCATAGCTCTCTGCACCCCCACTGATATGGGCCATTTTCCCACTCGGGTAGTATTCCTATGGCAGTGGATATTGGCTCATTTTAATAAAAGTGAAGTTTTCCATAATAATCCCTGTAGAGAGCAATTTCATCTAATGTATGGAACTCCCATTTCACCGATACTAGAACTGGTAAAAACTGGAAAGCAAATTTTGAAAAATGTTGAGAAAGTTGAAGCCACTTTTGTCCGTTAGCTTCAAAAAGAAATGATTGTGCCTCCCCTCCACCAAAAAAAAAAAGAAAAAAAATGTAACAATTTTTGGTTGCCATGTTTTCTTTTCTCTGCCCTTCCCTACTTTTCCTCTTATCCTTTTCCCCCCATTTTCCCATTGGAAAAGGGGTGAGGAAGAGAGAAAAAATAATAAACAGAAACAAGGTTGTATTGGTTGCTTTCCAGGTCCATTGAAATAACACAACACAAAACTTCAGAACATGGAAAATTTTGCAAAAATTTCCAATGTTGAAAAAGTGGCTGTTTCATTAGTACATATTTTAATTTGACAATTTAAAGTGGTTCTACCATCTTCATGAGCACTTCCTCACATTGCAGTATCTGTAAACACCTGTAGACTCTCTTGGTAAAAGATATAGGTTTGTATCCTGTGTTTGCATGCATTACACTGTTTTTGTAACTATTATAGCCTATCTAGTTCAGAATTCCTCGGTTGCCATGCTCCACTGCTTCTGTTGGTAGTGAAAACCACTGCATCTGAGGCTCTTCAGGAAGATGTCTTGCGGAAGAAGATGAAATAATAAGGCCACAATTTTTCCTGTTTTTAATTTTGTAACTCATAAGCAATTTTTTGAGGTATGCAGAGACCATGGCTGCTGCCCCATTTGACATCCTGGCTGCCACCTGAACCCGTAAGACCACAGATACTCTGTTGTGATCATTCTGGCTTCTCAAGAGTTTGATTTTCAGTGTGCGCTTTCTCAAAGTCATGCATACACTGCAGTACCTATCAGTATGCTATGCTACTACTGCCAGAGTTGACTCGGGTTATGTACAAGCAATACATTTAGATCAACCTAACCCAAGTTAGGTCGATCTAAATACCCGGTCATGCAGACATTCTCAGGGCTTAAATTGCTCAAAAAGTGGTACATCCGATCTAAGTTAATTGACCCACAGGAGATAAACTAACATTTAGACTGATAAGGGGTTAGCCCAGTCTACAAATGGTTAACCTGACCTAGTTAATGCCTGCCCCTGGGGCTGGGAAAACCCAGTCACTCGCACCAGTTTCTGATAATTTAAACTGGTTTATGTGTAATGTCTGTCCCTAACCTAAAGTTCAAAGCTGTGAGGGGCTATAGTTCAGGCCATAACGTTCAGTTGTACACAAATCAGGCAGCTCTGGGACAGACTTAGCTTGGGGAGAGGGGGTTGGTGAGAATACTGGATACCTGCTATCAGAAAGCTGCAATTGCCATCTGGTCCTAGAGATCATTTTCCTCCGCAATTGGAAGAGAAGTATGTCCTTTGGTAGCGGTTTTAACTACTGGGGTGTTAATCAGAGCCAAGGTATAGGTCTGATGATAATTGTTGTCCTCTCTGTAGGGACTGTATGAGCCATGTGATTAGTTTCAGGAATCCCACTAGGGATGGTTGATTTCCTCCTGGTGGTCCTGCTACAGATGCTGTTCTACCTTCTTGTCAACACAGGCACTTGGGCTGATAAACTGTGCAGTTTGACAGGCAGGGCTTCTCTCTCAGTGCAGTGTGATGCTTGCTCATGTCCTGACTATGAGTGGGTGAGAGGGAGGCAGTCAGGCAGTCTCACAGGTGGAAGTCTGGATGAAATCTTGGTCCTATTCAAGACAATGGGGGTTTTGACACTTACTTCAATAGAAACATACTCTCATCCAGTGTGTTTTTTAGTGTTGAGGAAGCCCGTTTTTTCTACATCAGTAACTGGATTCAGAAATGCCTGCCTACCAACAAAAAATAAGCAAATAACTTATGATTTCTGCTTTGGTTTTCCTAGATGTGAAAAGACACTTGCACTCCACTATGGGGAATGGAAGAGGAGCTGGGGTTGGAACTGCCATCACCACTCCTTACTTCTTTGTGTGATATTGCTCCAGGCACCATGTCCCTCTTTCAGTTGGCATATGTATATCATGTCTGGAGAAGCGTGAAATAGGCCATAGTATTACTGTAAACTCCTCCCCCGCTGTAACAGGGCAGAAAGTCAGCCTGTTGTTCCTCATGCTGGTTGTTGCCTTCTAGTTATCATTTCTCCATATTAGCAGGATCCCCCTCTTATTATTTTTCATATGCTTAGATTTAGGATCCTCTTTGGTGGTAAACCGGCAGAAGATAAGTCATCCTTAACTAAGCCTTCTACTCCACAATCTGCAGCATCAGCATCCGTCCTCTATGCAACACCTCCATAGGCTTTGTTTGGCTCTAGTGAATTTTTTCCTCTCCCCGCTTGCTCTCTCTCAGTTATATTGGGGAGATTAGGCAGATATTTTTCTGTAGCAGCATTCTGCAAGAACTGCCTGTCTTTTGCATGCAGATGTGACCCTCAGGTAACAGTGCCTCCTTTAGAGACCTCATTACTACCCCCAGCCCCCTTCCTTTGATTAGGGTTGCCAACCCTTCCAGTTTGGCCAGGAGTCTACCAGAATCAGCATTGCTTTCAATAGTCACTGGGAGATCAATCTGGGAGCTTGATATTGCGAATGGCTTGAACAGTACAATTAATGACATTACGTCATGTTGGAAAGAAAAATCTCCCACAATAGCTTCAGTCAGAGTTGACAACCCTCCTCTGATATTTGCAATGAGCTATGCTGTTGTTCTAGGTACCAGGACCTTCTCCTTGGGGAAGAAATTGTTCTGGTGCCTTATTCAAACACCAGAGGCCTATTTTTATCAGGGTGAGAACCTTGCAAATACAGCAAAATGTGATGATGATACCAAATAGATTAAGATCTAGTACAGGTCCCTGGCTAGTTAAGGAGAAATTAGGAATGCAGGCTTCATTTAAAGAAAGCAAAGCACAACAGCTTGCTGGCATGTAGGTAAGAAAGAGGGGATTAAAAAAGCAGTGGCCTAAACATATGTGAATGAGGTCTGACTCAAACATCATAATACAGCCTTAGTGGCTGGACCTAAGTGGGAGTACAGGCTGGCTTTAAGGGAGAGGAGGATGCAAGAAAACTTTCTTCTACTTGTGCCTTAGTGGAGTGGATAGATGCTGTCCGGTGTTTCTGTTCAAGCAGCACTAATGTATATGGCTAGGGACAGACATTAAAAACGACAGAGCCAGAATTGATGTGATATTTGTAGGTTAGTCTAACATCCCTAGATTTAACCACTTTGCAAGTGAATAGACATTCACTTTTAACTCAGGAAATGCAAGCATATGCCTGCAGTGGCTGAGACCAGAAGCCCGAGGGCGCTAGATTGTGCCTTTGACTGCAGAGAAGCTGTGCTGAGGGCGGCACAGCCAGCCCTGGCAGAAGCCTCAAGTGAGCTGGCCAGGGAGGGGGTGTAATTCCCCACTCCCTGTCCCAGCAGCATGGACCTGGGCTGGGGCCCCCTGGCGCTCCCCCTTGCTGCTGCAGCAGCAAGGGCAGAGGCATGACCAGGCACCAACTGGCATGGCTCCCTTTGGCAGAGGGGTCAGGGAGGGAGTTATTCACCACTCTGCCCCCTCTGCCCCTGGGGGACTGCAGCCATGGTCTGTCAGCCCCAACCGCCGCTGCTAATTGCTCCTTGTGCGGGGCAAGCAGTGGAATAAGCTCCCTCCCTGATCTCTTCTCCAGATACTGGACAGAGGGGGGGAAATACCCTCTCTCTCTGCGCCTCGCCTAAGGGACCCATGCCCACCGGCCTCTGGCCATGTCCCCACCACTGACGCTGGAATGGTGAGGGAGCAGGGACTGTGACATTAGCAGCAGCCCGTCATGGTTTCTCAGGAGCAAAAGCCTCCTCCTGGCGGGGGGGCTGTGCTACAGGCAGTCAGAGCTGCCGCAGACTGCACGGGGCAAGCGGCAGGGGTGCTAGGGGGACTTTGGGGGATATGGCCACCCCTCTGAGTTCTGGTGCTGCCACTTGCCCCACACAATCTGTGGCAACTATGCCTGTCCTGCTCCCACCCCTGCCCACCGCACAGCACCTCTGCTAGGAAGCCATGACAGGGCCCGTCACGATCCCTGCCCCTGCTCCGCTCCAGCAGCAGGGGTGGAGGCGTGGCCAGAGGCTGGCTGGCAGAGCCCCCTTAGACAAGGGCACAGCTAGCCTCAGCTGCCACCGCTGATTGCTCCCTGCATGGGGCAAGTGGCAGAATCAGCCCCTTCCCCGCCC
>NW_005842241.1:904693-911815 GCF_000455745.1 Alligator sinensis | reverse complement strand
GTGTGATTAGCAGCAGTGGCGGCTGGGGCTGGCAGACCCTGGCTGTAGTCCCCTGGGGGTGGAGGGGGAGAATAAACCCTCTCCCTGCCCCCTCTGCCTTGGGGCCATGCTGACTGGCATCTGGCCAGCATCCTCCCCACCCCCCACCCCTCCTGCAGCAGCAAGGGGGGAGTGCCAGGAGGACCCTGGTTCGGGTCCGTGCCAGTGGGTCAAGGACGGGGAATTAAACCCCCTCCCTGGCCAGTTCACTTGAGGCTACTGCCAGGGCTGGCCATGTCCCAGCCGCTGGAGCAGTGGGCAGAGAAATGCCTGACGGGCTGCTGTGCCCCTGCCTGGCAGACCCTGTTGTGGTCCATGCTGGTGAAACAGGGGAGGGAGGGAGAGGAGTAAACCTCTTCCCTGCCCCTTTCACCCTGGGGGAAGTCGGTGTCTGGCCACGCCCCACCCCTGTCAGCCCCTGCTCTAGCTAGGGAGCAGAGGGGTGGGGCTAACCCTGCTCTACTGGAGCAGAGCCCAGCCCAGCCCAGCCCAGGGCTGAAGAGCATGCTGGGATGCTGGGGGAGTCTGGTTTAACTTAAACCAGGAAGGGGTCTGGGACAGAAGTTCCATTAACTGGTTTGAGCTCAATCAGTTAAGTCTGATAGTACATTCAACCAGGTTTATCTTAAACTGGTTTCAGACATTTTGAAACTGGTTTATGTGCACTGAATTGATGTTTTGTTACACCAGTTTCTGATCACTTAAACTGGTTTATGTGTAACTTCTGTTCCTGGCCTATAACACAGGACTCAGAGGAGCATGGCCCATCTGAGTGGCTCATCTCCAAACTGCCCCTACACAAGTCAGAGTGAAGGCCATGTGCTGAAAAGAATGGCACAGCAGTTGTAGTCTTTTGAGTTGCCCAGAAGCAAAAGGCATCACGCCTGAGCTGGGCACAGTGCATCTCAGTGCTTCTAATGGGTAGTGGGCTTCTGCATCAGCTCCTGAGGAACAGCTCTACCTCCAAAGGCTCAGTGAAACCATCTACCTTATTGGCACAGGCAGGAGCGAGTGAAGTCTTTGGAAGAGGGAAGGTTGCCAATAGGAATACTGAAATATGCTGAAGAAATTGGAGAGGCCATGAGGAGGACATTTAAATGGCTCCACAGGTGGATAATTTACAGGAGGATGAACTGGAGAAATAGGCCTCACAAAAGCATGTAAGCTTCTGATAGATCTAAAACTTTGCTACTTGTGTGTTTCTCTGGTAAAATTTGCGGGTGTTTCCAATTCAAAAGGAAAGTTATGGATTCTCAAAAATAAAAAGCATATCCTCTAGAAATATTAATAATGATTAATATGATTAAAACTGTCACACACTGTATTGCACTTTGGAAAAAAATGGGGAAAAAACAGATTCAGTGAGCCATATCCTCAGCTATGTAATTCATTGGAGCCAGTAAAGCTACCACACCAGCTGAGAACTGGTTCCCAGTGTTTTTCTGCAGAAAGCAGTTTAGCTCTAACTTAAAAAAAAAAAAAAAAAGTATATTGCCCTCACAATTGAATACACAAAGGGGCATCAGCCAGGTTAGAAACTGGAACCGCTACTGTGTGATTTAAATTGCATGATGAATTTTAGCAGACAAAATGTGCAACTCTAATGAATGCTGAAACCTGCAATAAAATTGCAACAAGCAGCCAACTGATCTTGAATATTCTACTCTTGATTTTGACATTTTTATTTTCTTAGTAGATCATATGGCAACTAGCTGTTCATGGGAACTCCACTGATTTGGAGAGACAAATCTGTGACATCCACCATAAAACTGAAAATACTCCAGCAGTCTAATATTTTTCTGTATTTTTGACATTTCAGCATTGTTACTAGTCTAGTATTTATAGGCATTTGTGTGTGTGTGGTGGTGTCCTTGAAGCCGCATAAATGATGTCATTTTTTGCTGGCCACTAGATGGCAATCATACATTATAATTAAGGCAGCATCTAAAACAGTAATGCTGTTGGAAATGTTCAGAGGGTTCTGGTGAATGCTTTGATGCTTTTGATCGCTAATGATAACTCTACACTGATTTTTATATTTAGTGGCCTCGAGGGAATGAAATTCATAAATGGCAAAATATTATCAAATCCTTTCCCTTTGTTAACTTGGCATATTTTACTGTTAGCCAAAGTAAATATTTACATGGCAATTTATGCATTTGTAAAGTAGTAGACAGTGGCAAATGGGTATCTTTCTTTTACTATTCTGACATTAGCACAGTGACAAAAGGGAAAAAGGGTGGGGTGGGAAGACAAAAGCTGTCTTTTTTCTTAAAATATATTTGTGTGCTGAATAAAACTACTTTAGGAAAGTGCATCTGAAATACTTGGCTCTTCCTTCACAATCAGCACAACCCATCAAGAGTCTAAACACCACTTCCCAGCTGTCCTCTAGCTGAGCATATTACTTCAGCCCTAATATGCAAACATAATCCTTGGTTGCACTGCGTCAGTAAGTACAATTACAAAATAAAAACATCTCTGAAATTCGTGGCTGGTTTTATAAGAAACTCTCTTTTTATTCATTCGGTATTATTTTTAGGATGCCTCTGGCATAAATGCTGTATGTTTTTTTTTCTTTAAAGAAGCTCCTTTATTAAATGTAAATAAATTGTCCTTTTATCTAGTTTTTGTATTTTCATGTAACGACCAGTGGAAGAATGAGTACAGAGAATACCTTATTCCATACCTTCTGAGGAAATGAGAGAGAGCGCGAGAGAGAAAATATAACAGGATACAGATTAGAAACAATGGACAAAATTCTCTGCCAGTATAAAACTGATATAACTCTGTTTTGTTTAGAGGAGCTGAACCAGCAGAGAATTTTGTCCACAGTTGTAAATGGGATGATAACTGACACCGCTTTCTTTCAGAAGAGCTACGTGATATGAAAGGAAATGTATATTTTACATTTGATTTAGTATACAGTTTTGCCAAAAAAAGAATGAGAGAATGTTTCAGCCAGCAGCTCCATAAAGATTAATTTGGTTGTTGTGTGATGCAGTTCGGCTTTTGTTTCTTGGTGAGATGTTCAGAGCATACATGCAAAAGTGATTCATCTTTGTACTTCTTAGCTGTGATAACAGGATTGCAAACCCTACTGTTAAGGTTAACCTGTACAGTGCATAAGGACAACAGATGGAAATTCTGGTTTGGAGCCACTGCAAAAAAATAAAAACATGTTCCAAAGGGAAAAGGATCTTGTATTTCTGTGTTTGAACCTTTGATCTTCATTCACATCTGAAGGGAAGAGTAGACCTTTTGCTGAAGACACATGGCTCTGCATCTGTGAAAACACAGCTGTATATAGCAAAACAAAACTGGTGAAAAATACAATGGTTTTGCTGTGTCAGTTTAGCTACTAATGCTAAAATTCTTTACAAATATTGTTTTTTGATGGATCTTTCAGAAACTCTTGACTTTACACTATTGTTTACTCAAGTTTTATTCTACAGATTTTGAAGTTCATAGGAATGATGGAGAGACATCTGCTATCTAGCTTTTTAAAGCAAACTTATGAAACAGTTTGGCACATAGTCAACAATACTATTTTCCTAACTGTGTCCTAAAGAAGTTAAATGAAGATCTAAAAACCTATGGAAACAAATGGATAGAGTAGCCCTAAAAAAGACAGCCTCGACACAAAGAAGGAGTATTTAATCAGTATCCTTGCAAAGTGGTTTTTCTGTAATTTTACTTAGCGATTATAAAGTGTTTTTCCTGAAGTATCTCAAGGCATTCTTGTCGTACAGGAGTATCTTCACTGTCTCTATTCATGTCTCACTACATCTTAGCATTGTGGCAGAACTGCTCTTTCTGTTTTCCACTGCCTTCTAGTGTATGCAATGAGATGTGACTATAGCAGCAATATCTTTAAACAATTGCACTGGTGCCATGTTCGTTTCATGCAGTTCACAACTGCTCCCATTCAACATCGCCGACCCTTACAATTCTATCTCAAGTCCCACAATATTTTCCCACTCCCTCCCCCAACAACATCCTCCGTCACTGGCACTGTAAAAGAAAACTTGAAAACATTAACTGTGTATATTCGAAAAAGTAAAAAGAGCCCTCAAATTGTTCTTTTTAAAAAATCTCTTGATTTTTAAGCCCAGCCTGTTGAATATTGGGAGAAATGATTCATAATTTTTTTAATTCTTGAGGCTTCTAACTCTGCTCCTTTTCCTAGCCTTAAGACAATTTTTCACAGGTTTTTAGGTGCCTAAAAATGCAGGTGACTCAAGGGAATTTTCTAAAGAAGGCAAGCAGGTTAGGCATCTGGCTCCAATTGCAATGATATTACAGGTACCTAGCTCTTTTAGTTCCTTCAGTATGCACTTCTCCATCATTAGGTGCATAAGTACCTTTGAAAATCTGACCCTTAGTTTCTTTAATATCCTCTGTGCTCCTTCAGCTCAGCTGCTACTGGTCTTATTACTGTGTGTCCTTACAGCCTGGCCATTATTGGTGTGGGAGCTTTCTCTTTTGTAGCTCCTGATATCATGAAGATTCTTGCATTTCTCCATCAAAGTGACACTTCATCTGTTTTCAAATCTCATTTGAGTAGCTAGGTCTGCTTTCCCTTGCCTCTACTTGTTTTTTCTCTCTCCTCCTGAATTTAATTTAATTCTTTTGATTTTGTAATGTATTTTGTCTAAGAAATGCTATACAAAATAGATATGCATGTGGCGATAAAGAAAGAATCACGTTATTCTTATGTATCAAGGAGATGAGGGATTTTGTCATCAGTCTCCCTTTAACCCTCATGCCTCTTACCAGAAGGATAACGGGGTTGATGGGTCAAAAAGAACAGGATATTGCTATCAGAATATTAAAAAATTAATGATTGGATCTGCCATAGACTTTGTATGACTTCTTTGAGTAGTATAGTTACATTCCCCACTAGTAAAACAGGGACATTACCCTTCTTTGATGCATTAATTAGTGTTTGCATAGTGCTTTGAAATCTTCATGTGGATGATGTGGGAAGGTGCAGAGCATTATCCTGTTATCCCGGGATGCTCCCTAGAATTCCATAATGCCACAGCCCCAGGGTGAGGAATGTGAACTGAGAAAGCAGAAAGCTGCTCAGTAGCTCTTTGCCATAGATTTTTTTTTTCTTTAGGGGAAATAAATTTTGTACCTCCACTACCGTGCATTGCCTCCTAGTTTCCCTTAATAATAATAATAATAATAATAATAATAATGGTTTCATTAGCAAGCGGAAAAAAGGAGGGGATTTTAAATTAGAAGAAGAAGAATACTGGCAACAGTGAGACGACAACTTTGTCTTTGCACCAAACAGAAAGTTTCCTCTTTGAAGTGATTGCTTCCCTCCTCACCCCTCCAGGAGGGAAGGGGGAAAAAAAACAATTGTAAAGATCTAAAGCAAGTGAGGAATGCTGAGCTGATGCCTTTCCTCTCCCGCGCTCCCCTCCCCCTTGGCACAGCCAGCTCAGAGTCTTAGGGTTCTGCATATAGAGGAGTTTGCTGTAATATGACAGTCTCTCACCATGGCCAGTGGGTGGTGGTATAGACATAAAGACAAGTAAAGGGGAAGAAATAAAGAGTTAGCTGGGGTGAATGTGGGGGTGGGGAAAAAAAACACCCCTCAATACAGGCACAGCTGATTTTTTTTTTTTTTTTTTTTTTTTAAAGAAACAGAACCAACAACTGCATTTTGTTCCTGCAACAGTGGGTGTCACCACAACCTCTGCTTTTAAGGCCTTCAGTACCTTATAGGAGAGTTGTAAAGTCTATTTGTTTTTCAGGTACAATGAATCAAGATAGTCTTTTGATGTGGTGATTGCCTAATTTTATATCCAGGGGTGAAGATTTGTCCATTTGTACTCTCCTTTTTAAAAAATTTTTAATTTTTTTTTATTTTTGCATAATTTTAAAATCTATTTTTGAAATAGAGACATGAAGTATTTGTGTATCTGGGTATTTAAAAAGTAAAAAACAAAGCAAAACAAAAACTGTATCCTTTCTAGTGTGTGCTTGGTGCTCTTAAAAACTTGACACCCATATAACTATTTAAAAAAAATGTGTGATAATTCCCTCCTTAATTATAGGAAATACTACCGACGCTGGGGATTGTGAAAAATAGCTATGTTTATGTATTCAGCTATATATTTGGCTCAATATTGTTATCTCATAACATCAGTTAACTGTTTTGATCTTCAATTGAAGTTATTAATGGCTGTTCAGGGTTTTTTTTTCTATATATGCATTTGTCTAAATAATTTTACTTTAAGAATTAGTGAAAATATTGATTTCTAAAATTTTTTGCCAGTTCAGAAATATTTAATTGCTAACAGCCTGATTTTTTTTGTTGCTATTTTTTATTTTAAAAATAACATAGTTGGTACTATCTTCCAAAGTGGTGGGTTATTCCTGTTCCCATACTGTAACTTTGCAATGCATTCACAGCAAATTGCAGCTCTTGAAAGCAATTCAGGGTTTCTTCTAACCTTATTGAAATGCATGGATATGTTAAGTAGGAAAAAGTGTCTTCTGTTTCACTGCATATGCTGAAAAGTGCAGCTTGACTTTTCCTGAGCATTTGTTAGTCACATCCTGTTGCCCATTGTTTTGTTGTCTGTAGCTGTGAGTGCAGTTTATTTAATGTTAAAGGGCCAGCTGTTTTTCCCAATTTTTCCAGTATGATATCAGAAATAATGAGACTTCATAAAAATGACAGTAGAAAATTATCAATCGAAGGATTGTTAGTATTTCATAAAAAATATGAATTGCATAAGTGAATGAATAAAAATGTGTAGGATAACTCTGCCCAATTAATTTTTAATCACGTAAATATTTTAAAATGTTTTAAATGTTTAATTGTTTTGCAATTGGCTGTGTAGAATTTTACTGTATCTTATATACTGCGTTTTGTGTACAGTACTTGTTTCCCTTTTCTGCAAGCCCTAGAAGGTGGTCATTGGTCATTATAGGATACTTATTTCTTTAAAAAAAGATCTGAAAGCCACAAGAAAAGCTGTTTATACAACAGACCTATTTCCAAGGTTGGAAAGGAGGAGGTGGTACCTTATTTTCAGATCATGAGCTTCTTAGGGAAAG
>NW_005842241.1:884248-904647 GCF_000455745.1 Alligator sinensis | reverse complement strand
ATACAAATAGTCTCCTTGACAGAAAGGTGTGAACTGAATAAATTGAAAAACTATATTGGCTCTCATACTATTAGAGTTCCAAAATGATTTTATTTAAAAAGGCATCAGAGAACAAATGTATGATGTTGTTATGGCAACTGAAATACTTAGGTTGAAATGTGCATATCTACAACATAAGATTGTAAGAAACCAGTAAAATAAGCTCTACGTTGCATTTGGAGGGAGGGGGGTAACAAATCGAACAGTCATAACCAAATATTATTTGTCCTGCATCCATCATTCATGATTACTGTAGTAATCCGTATTTTCATATGTCTTATGATGATGAGGCTTTAATGAAACTGACTGTAAGGAGTTATAGTGTTGCTGCCATTAAGTGTAATTTGGGATTTAAGTTTATTATTTTTTCCCATTGACCTGTTGGAAGGGTAGTGTTTCATTACATTTTGTATTTATTCTGTTAGAACCTATAACTTAATGTTATATTCCTGGAGTCACACATCTTACTGGTCCCTTTTCGGTCTGTTGTATATTCTCCCTGTTGCCTCCCTCAGGAATATCAAGACTGGTAGGAGTGAAAATAGCTGAATGCTCTCCTTAAATCTTTGTGATATTAAGTTTTCACTCTCTATCAAGCTTTTAATTTCATTTAGTGTATGAAGCCATAAAACACTGACTTAATTTTCAGTCTAAAAACGTTGTTAAAAATGTTTATCGCCAACATTCGTCGCTGTGTATTGTAACACGCTCAGAAACTAAAGCTTTTGTGCAACATCTGAACTGGATGAATTTGCCAAGTTTCAGGTTTCAGAGGCTTGCAGTACATTTGTAAGTTGCTGGGGTTTTGTTCCGGAAAAGTTCATTGATTTGGATATTTTTTAAGTTATGTTTAATAACGAGGAGATGGAGTGTTCATTTAAGAAATCTTATAGCATTTAGCAGCCTGGAGCAATGAAAAAAGGCAAATGCAACCACATTATTTGAAGTCTCAGAAGTTTGCTATCACTTATTCATAAATTGTGAACTTGATCCTACAGAGTCTTATTAAAGTGGAACTCTGCTTGAAATCAGGGGAAATTATGTCTGAGTAAGTACTACAGAATCACAGCCTGTATTTGCAAAAATTTTAAATAACTTTTTTGTTGTTTTTTTTCCTTATTTTTATGAGAGTTGTAAATTTGCACATTAATGACTGTGCTTTAGGTTTTCCATGAAATTACTCTGGTAATCAAGTGTTCTTAACAGGAAAAACAAGGGGGAGGAAGGAAAATATAGTTTTTAAATATTACTATATGTTTTTAAAACAAAACCAAGCAAAACTAAACCTCCTTCCAAGTGAGAATTTGTTCTTAATCTGAATTAAATCTTAACAAAAGGTTTTTGAAAAATTAAAGCTTATTTCCCTAATGTTTTGTGTCTAAGTGTTTAGTATTTTACTACCTAAAATTACTTGACATTATTTAATTGGACATGAGGGTGTAATACAGGAATTTCCGTTATGTGATGGATTAATTGTTTTTCTAATACTTTAAAGGCTGAGATCCAAACATTTTTCCATTCTGTTGCAAAATTAACTGCAATAAATCTGTCAGACCCAATTATTCATTTAAAACATTCCACACTGATTAAATCTGCACATTTGTTTGTGTGTGTGTGCGTGTGCGCGAGTAAAAAAAGAGTGGGGGGAAGAGGTGTGTTGTGCGTGCATATGTGTTTAGGGAGAATTCCACATTTATTTTGTTATTGTTGCTTTTTAAACCCCCCCCACCTAAAACTGTAGTAGATTCAGAAACAAGTAGTTCAGTTTAGCCTGAAAAATATGATTCGTTAAGTATAACATGATGAACTAAATGTCTCTTGACCCATGTCTATATATCTCACAGACTTCCCCGCCCACCCTCCCCCCATATTTAAAGATTTAAGGAAACAGAAGGAAACAATATTTAGATGTTCAGTGCTAAGGGAATAGATAGTATTTTATTTCGGGTAGGTCTTTTAATAGTTTGTTGATGTTTTCGAAGGCTCTAAACAAAAGTCAGATGTGTTAACAGTCTTATTAACAATGTTAAAATGGAATTAACAGCTTGTGGATACCTCTAGAGTACAATAGCCTGCCAGTCTGCCCTGCTCCCTTATAAATTGTACCCCGCTGTCTTTCTTTTGTTTCGTGTCCAATCAGCAAACTAAAGTTTTGTTGAGACAGAAGGCAGTTCAAGTGTTTCTGCTCCATCTGAGGGGAGGAGCTAATGTGGAATTTATCATCAAACCAATCAAGGCACAGAGCTAGATAGAAGAATGACCCCCAAATCTGGAAGAAGGGCTTTCTTGACCTGCTTGGCTCCCTGACCTCTGGCTTGCCGTTTTGTCAGTTTAAAAGGCTTTTCCTATGTTGTAGTTTACTTTTATGGTCCTTTCAATGCAATAACAAAAGCTTTTGTTTATTTAAGATGTATTTTAGTTTAGATTTCTATAAATCTTTGTGACTTTCACAACACTGCTGCTTTGTAAAGATTTATCACTGTAATAGTATGGTATCTAATTTTATGTTGAAAGCATTAATGAGAAATTTGCAATGTATTGTAAGCCAATTAGAAATAGTTCTCAATTTCTTTGCCTTTGATAATTAAAACTAACAAAATCCCCTACTATTATTTAACTCGAGTTTTTTGTATTTAGAATAGATACTAAGAAATAGACTTTTTTATTTGTGACTTGAATTTACTTCATACAATCCTCATTGAACTCCTCAGAAATTGCATTTGCTAAAGAGTGGCTGTTAGGTCTAAAACTAGCTGTATAACGAAATCCTAGTTTTTATTTCATGTGACCAGAGTAATGCTGAATACATTTTTATAAGAAATGTATGTAAAGGGGAGAAGCATCCCAAGTAAGGAAAAAATTAAATATTTTGCACTACCTATGGTAATTATACTTTCATTCCTATGGCAGGTTTCAGCCAATGATTACAAATTCCTAACTGAACCCTGTAAAGAAGGTAAGTATTGTTGTGCCCATTTTGTAGTCACAAAACTGTAAGTCTCAGACAGGTCATAATGTGCCCAAGGTTGCCTTCCATGTCAGTGGTAAAGCCTGAAATTAAAAACCAAATGCTTGATTCCCAGTCTTATTTTCTAACTGCTTGATCACATATATTGAGGTAATAATTTGCTAAACTGTACAGCAGATATTTAAGAATGGGTTCAGTAACTGTAGTGCTGCTAGAAACTTTGTCTAGAAAAAATAATCAGCAAAGTTATACAGAATAAGTATTTTTTAGAATGCTGTAAATTCTTGCCTGGAAAATAGAACTTGCACAGAAGAATGTGAAGTGTGCATGTGTTCATTTGTGTTGTGGAGTAGAGTGGGTGTACACATTGAGAGAGAAAACAATACAAGCATACATGCCTTTGGTACAGCAGGAGTTTATTACAGCTGGAAATGACATTAAGACATAAGGAATTTAAAAATGGAATAATATGCAAAATAGATCTTCTGTCAAATTCCAGGGAGAAGCTAGACATCAAAATGACCATATTGGTTTATACAAGGAAGAGGTTATAAAGTATTAACACTTTTTTCTTTTGGCCAATAATTGGTTATCCTTAAGCACGATTTAACAGCTATCTTGTACTTTGAAGAATCAATATATCAGCTCTCAGTGTTTGTACCTATTGAATGTAGAGCTACAATGCAATATTTAAATTTAATTTATTTATAAATAGCCCTGAGTTACCTATATGAAGATACATGTAATAATATTTTTCACTTAAATGTAATTTGGTGACTTGGTTACTTATGGTAGTAGATTATTTTCTGTGGCCAGATTAGAACAAGTCCGCGACTATTACACCACAGCAATATCGACATGTAATAGCTTCCCCCTGCAGAATCACCTGCTAGACTAAAAACTTCATAACTAGTCCTAGCTTTTCATCATCCCATGGCTGACGCATTGCACATCTGTAGTGTTTATCTTCCTAATTTCAGTATAACCATTGGATGGAAAGTTATATGAATTTCAAGATGGGCCAGATAGTATATGTCATGACATTCTGAGAATTCCCACTAGAAATGGATTATGTGAGAGGTATTTGCATTTTCAGGATATTTAAAAAAATATTAAGAAACTGCATAGTGCCACCACCTCCACCAGGAAATATGGTAACATGACCTGAGGAGAATGCTAGACTCTACCTATGATTTCCATTTTGGCTGGTGATGATCATTT
This sequence comes from Alligator sinensis, assembly GCF_000455745.1. Classification (NCBI taxonomy): domain Eukaryota; kingdom Metazoa; phylum Chordata; order Crocodylia; family Alligatoridae; genus Alligator; species Alligator sinensis. The sequence continues at coordinate 900,419 of NW_005842241.1, read as the reverse complement.
TGACTCAAAATATTCCAGAATTCAGGTCTTTTTATATTTTTAGGACATATGAGATATACATTAAAGCTTTATAAGCAGCACTACCTGAGTCTATATGCTTGGGCACAGAAAAAAGACTGTCCAATGGAGGTCTAGTGCAGTATAAGCTCCTTGGCTTTTAAACCAAGTCCAAAGAATTGGGCCCTGCTATCCTACTACTTTTCCCATGTTTGCATATGCAAATGAAGCCAAGTAATTTTGGTCCCTCATTTCCCAACGTGTATCCTGTAAACCTTGAAGTGGACGCAAGGGAATATAATCAGCCGAATGTGGTTTATTGAGTTTATTTTAGAATGTGGTGTTAGAGGGGTGCTCTACTTTCAATTTGCAAAACTTGTAAAGATTATTTGCCTGACTGTAATTTGCATCATAAATGTATTTTGTACTCTCAGCCTGAGAAGTATAATGGCCAGCTTTCAGTGTGCACAGATTCATCTCATGTTGATCTAAATAAAACTAGAATCTTTTTTTTCCTTTTGCATACTACTGTCTGCATTTTGCAGGGTATAACTAGTGATACAGATAGATAATGTTTACTGTTATACTGAACAACTTCAGTGTCAAGCTTCTTTCTTCTGTCTTGCATATCCAGGCTATATCCATCTGCTCAGCACCCTCATTCTTCAGCTTTTGGGAAGATCCGCAGGGTTATATGCATGTATCTGTGATTATTTATTTTTACTTAGTTGTTTCAGACTGTTTGCTTTATTGTGTTTATGTTTTTGGCAGAAGATTACATTTTTACTTTGGAAAATACAGACTTAAAGGAGGAAGCCTGTACAGGCTGTCCAGACCTTTTGGGTTCATCCTGCATAGGTAATGCTTATTGAAGTTAAGGTGAGAATGTTCAGCTACACAGACCCAGGGTCTTAAGAGCTGTTCAGTGAATAAGGTAAAGTACAGCTTCTTATTTAAAAAAAACACTGGTACGACAGCTCTCAGGTAGGTTATTTTGTGCCAGCTTTATGCAAGATAAATTCAATATCCAGGTTACATGAAGATGTTCCTTAATGCTGAGTAACTGAAATAATAAGGATCTGTTTTAATACAAGTTTAGCTTTATATTATTTATTGTATTTTCTTCAATATTATTTAGCAGAAATACAAAAAAATTAAGCCACCCCAAATAATTTAACCTAGTACAGTGTAAAATGTGAAGGTCATGTACATGCTTTTTGTATTACAAAATATATTGTAGCTGGTTCTATTTTAAAGTTTACAGAGATTGCAAAGAAAATAATTGACTAACTATATACAATTTTATCTATTGAATGCTGTGCTTAGCTGTGCTTCTGGTCTTGAGAGCTGCATTGTTTTTTGCTTTTCTGTAATATACATCTAGAGTGTGAATAGCTGTTAACTAGATCACATGTTCATTAATTAGGAAAAAATAGTTGTAGTGGGAACCAATAATGGGATTTAAACTTAAGAAAATATCTTGTGTTTATGAGAATCCTGTGTTACATTAATACTATAATAATAGTAATAATTTTATTTCTGTACCCCCTCTTAGTGCAAGGTTTCTTATAAACAGCAAGGGCTAAACTTTGTCACCTCACTTTACATCAAGCTATTTCTACAAGGCACTATGCAGTGCCATGCAGAGTACCAGAATCATTATATCCATGTTAGCACTGCGCTCTGTTCAGGATAGCACACCACATTTCTCAGCAGGGCTAACTAACTCATGGGCGGGTCATACTGGTGTGACTGTACTACTTGCAGATAATGCAGTTATATTGCTTCTTGTACCCAAGCTAGTTTGGGTATCTGTACAGAGCATTGCATTGCTCCTTGTAGACATACTCCAAGTCTGTGTGTTGTCTTATTGCTTACAATGAAATTGTGAGAGCTATGAGGTTCTATTCAACATGAATAAATATGGCAAAATAATATACATTTGGGCTGTATCCTTCTAATGAAGCCACCAATAAAACCTGTATCATTATTAATTGTGTTAATTTAGATAATGCCTAAGAACCAATCAGGAATGGTATACCATCATGTCAGGTATGCACTAACACAGCCTCATTTGACAGTCTCTGCCCTCTGATTCATTACTGATCAGGTGCTGAGCATCTGCTTCAAGGGGATTTCAATGGGAGTTGAGCAGGTTTTTCACTTTTCAGGATCAGCCCCCTAATGGTTCCGTAGGTTTTATCTCCATTTTATTGATGGGAATGCTAAGGCAAACAGCAGTTATGGTTTGCTTAGAGCTGCATAGCAAGTCTGTAGCAGAGCCTGAAAAATACCCTCAATTTCCTCATCCCCAAATGTGTGTTTTAATCATTTTAATTATATAACATTTCCATTCCTGTAAGCTACCTAATAATGAATAATAATGAAAAAGGGGCAAGGTTTCTCTTTATTTTCTTGCTCCTTTCACTTTTATAAGTTCTAAGAGTACAGGAGCTTATATTAAAGTTTTACACACTTCGTGAAGAACAGCTTGGTCTATATATTTTTAACATCTGTTAATTCCATATACAAGGCTGTGTGTAATATTTTAAAGAATAAATTCTTCTCTTGGTGACCATAAATTGCTCCCAGTAATGTGTGTAAGATTTACATGAGTAAACTGAAGGAACAAATTCCTCCCCAAGTTAAACCACACAAGTTTTAAAAGAAGCTTAGTACAAAGAGGGGATTTTTTAACTTCAAAATACATGTTATAATACTTATTTTCTTTTTCATTAGAGCATAATACTTTTGTCATTGAAGTATACATTAGGACTTTAAAAGGAAAACAAAACTGAACCACAGTAGCCCATTAGATCATAAAGGCTAGGTACAGAAATTACACATAAACCAGTATACGTGATCAGAAACTGGTCTAAACCTGTATCAGAACAGAAGTTTAGTGCACATGGGCTAATTAAAAAGATGGTGGAACCTGGTTCAAGATAGATCTAGATGCATGTAGCATCAGATTTAATCAGTTTAGGGTAGCTGTCAAAATTCTGTCCTAGATCCCCTCCCAATTCAAGTTAGGTCGCAGTCCACCAGCATCCCGGGATGCTTTGTGGCCTTCACTAACCTCCCTTGTGCAGGGTGGGCAGGCTAGCCTCTGCCTGTGCTCGTCTGCTCTGGCTGAGCCAGGCTTGCCCCACCCACAAGCTATTACAGAGCTGAGGCAGCAAAGCCTCTGCTCTGGCCCTGTGTCCTGCCTGCACTTGGGCAGAGATCCCTGCCCCAGCCCCAGCGTGGCTGGTGAACTCAGATTGGTGGGGTGGTGTAGTATCCCATGGGAGTGGGGGTGTGGTGGGGTTTGCAGCTGGCTGGCAGCGGGAGGGGGGAGGGGAAGGGTTTGCAGGCAGCTGGGAGCAGTGGGGTTTGCAGCCTCCCCAGTACTGGCTGGAGTGCCTGGCCAGCTGCAACCTCCCCCCCCAGCTCCCATGGGATGCTCCATTGCCCCACCAGTCTGAATTCACCTGGCTGGGGTCTGCCCAGATAGGAGGTCCGTGCAGTGGGGATTTTCCTGCACCACTGTCCCTGCCCAGCTGACCTCGCTGGCTGGGTCTGGGGGGGCAGGGTTCAAACAGCAAGAGCTTCTGCTTTCCCCCCTTTCCCCTGCTGTGGTGGGGCTGGGGACGGGTTCTTTGCTGGCTTCCCCACTGACTGAGGCTGACAGTAGAGGGTTGGGGGCATGTGCTGGGTAGCCAAGCAGAGATGGTCCCTGCTCGGCTAGGCTTGACTGCCCTCAGCAATGTCTGGCAGGCTGGAAGGTATGCAGGAGTGCCCCCTGCCTTCTGGCCTCTGCCACTGCAGGCAAATGCCTGCCTAGTGCCTACCCCATCTGAAGGGCAAACATGAGTTCTGTTCGCTCTCAGTCCAATCTGCACAGTTAGAGAAACCCGCATAGATTGGATCCATTCTGCCTCAGGCTTTTTCAACATCTGTACTGAGCCAAAGAGTCTTAGGTTTTGAGGCAGCAGACTTGCACAATATTTATAGGTATAAGGAATACCACTGAAGGTAAAGTTAAGGGTGAAAGTAAGCCCTTCCAGGATCAGGTTTTTAATGTGGATTGCTATATTTGAGAAACTATTTTTGCCCCTTTACATAAGTTTTATCTGTTGGGACAGTCAGCTGCCCAAAATATTGTCAAATAACATATCTGTACTGCTATTCTTAGAGTTAATTGTTAGGAGAATAAAGCTCCATTTCAGATTCAGTGAGTCAAGTGACTATGCAAACAGGACTTTAAAAGAGCAAAGAGAAGATACTGGTTGTTGTCCATACCTATTGTTTGGATGAAAAGATTAGGCAACGCTAAGTTAGTTTGGGAAAACCGTACAGGATCTTATACAAACCCTTCTGAAGTCAATACTACTGTTTCTATAGTATTGTTTCTATTGATTTCTGTAGACTTAAGATCAGATGAGTACCTGCACTACTCAGACATCTAACTTGGGAGGTGAGTTTTATGAAAGAGCAGAGAAGTCTGGTTTTCCTGCACAACAGAAAGTCACCTTGTGTCACCTAGATCTTGTGATGCACACATTTATAAGCCAGGACCCCTCCCCACCAAGACATTGGATCTCTTGTTGTCAGCTTGACACTTGGTTGGACCGTGAGAGAGAGATTATATAAAGGCTTTAGGTAACTTTCCCAACCTTTTTTGCTAAGCTTAAAAGCCCTAGCTAGCTATGTTTCTCTGAGTGATTAGTGAGTGTAGTTAGCTTTTATTTTCCTAAATATTTTTTTCAGGCAAAATAAAACATTAACTATCCTGCATCAAATAAGTTTGACTCCAGACAGTCTGAAAGCTATTAAATAGTTGCAGTTAATTTTCCTTGGCGGGAAACTAGTTGGCTACTGACCTTAAGGGAGGTAGAAACAGGAGGTGCCAGCCTGGACATTTCTACGAATGCAGGGAATTTATAATTTCTCTTTACAAATGGTAGTGAAAGAGGGTTGGTGTGAGCCAGTGATGTTTGAGGGGGAGAGGGGGGATTTTACAGCTAGAGGGTTAAATTCTAAATATATATTTTTGTCTTCCCCCAGGCTCTTCTGAGGTATTGTATAGGTCATGTAGCCCAATGATTGTACTAAATAAATCCTTTTATATCACTGTATTCTCTGCATCCCTGTTAGAGAATAATTGCAATGACTGCATATGCATAATAAAAATAATATTGTCTTCAAGATTAGTTTTACATACACATTTTTGACATTTTTGAATCATAAGAACTAAAGGAATAACAACAACAAGACCCTAGCATGCATTTTGAACCATTACCAAATTTAATTTGGAAAAAATGACAAGTGGATGTTTAATTTAGGGAAGTTAGGAAAACTCTTAAATGAGGAAGCGGGTTTATTTATTTATTTATTTCATTTTAGATAAAACAGATGGGATTCTCGGATCATGCACTGTTAAGCCTTTCTTTGGAATTCGCGCCACTGTGACCAGAGAGCCCAGATGGCGCTTAAATCTGTCATTTTTTAACAACCCTACTTTTTTGATTTTATACCCAAACACATTGAGCAATTCTGAGCGATTAATTACTGTCCAGATATGTCTGTGCTACCATAACTTACTTGCATGTGCCAAAGATCATTTCTTTTGGAGCAGCTAGCTGGGAGAAGGCTAAGCAAGTGAAGAAAGGCTCACTTGTAGATTATCTATGGTAGATAGAGGTGCTGCATCAGTGCAGTCTGCGTCTTCAAATACGTAGGCTGCATTCTAGAATGGTGGTAGCTTAGTGAAAAAGGTTCCTTTAAGTACTTGTTAGGAGGTATTTTTGGTACATAATAATATGTTGAAAGTTATGGATGAGTGCTCTAGTTTCCTGATTTACAAGTTTAAAATTCATTAGGTCTCCTAATTTCAGAGATTAGATTAAATCATAGCAAGGGGACAGACAAATTACCTGATGGGTATTGATACTGCCTTTCAAAAATTTTGCTCTGTTTTACATCAGGGTAGCAGTGATGTGTCCAGTATGGTAACAGACAGATATTTTACAACTGAGAAGCTGTTAATTTTTGTCTCCAGGGAGGCTGAGCCTACAATGAAAGAATTTAAATGTCATAGATCCTTAAAATTAGTTTTGGGTTCCTATTTCATTTTTAGTTTAAACTTGCCATTCTCCTGATTTTATGGGAAGTGTTTAACTTATTTTTTAATTCAGAAATCTGACCCCCCCCCTCCCCCCCCGGGGGGGGGGGGGGGGGCTGTCTCTTTTACTGTGGAGAAAAGGAAAGGGATTGATGATCCATGTTTTGTGCAGTGCACCCTAGGCTTTAATGTACATATCAAATGTTTAGTCAATGGGCTTCAACCACTGCTATCTATATTTGGTAGAAAAGTCCAGGTTCATTACAGCTAAATGCTGTTGTAGCCTTTGTCACCTGAGTGTCATTAGATATGACTTGATATTGTTTCCTTTTCCTAAACTGTAAATGGACTGGATGTAGATATGGAATTGCTGCATACAGCAAAAGCATTTGACTAGGCTAGTTGGAGCTTTCTTTTTGGCATCTGAAATCACTTGGTGTTTCAAGGACTTTTGTCCACTTTGCATAGGAATTGTACTGCTCTTGTAATAAGAGAATGTGGTCTAATCAGCTGTCTAAATTCTTACCACAGCTAAGGGGCACTCAGTTGGAGTGAGCTCTATTACCCCTGTTTTACACATTCATAATTGAGCTGTTAGCCCCACAAATAAAAACATCCAGTAATGTGAAAGGTATCACTGCATCCTGTCTCAGTCAAAGGACATTGCATTTTACAGATGATATATTATTGTTCCTAACTGAGGCTGGAATTACCTTGCCGCATATGCTGCAGGAGGCCTAAGGATCTCTGGTGACAAAATAAATTTGAATCAATCTGTGGTACTTTCTCTTTCACGTGAGGTCTCTAAAGAGGTGTTTGTCCTGGACAGCTTTCAATGGGCTCAGAGGAAAATTAAATGTTTGGGAATTCTGGTAGCTTGCTGACCTTAGGGATCTATTTTGAGTTAACACTCAATTTGATGAAGCAGTGCATGGTATTTATTTGAATAGACAAGTAGACCTCCCTCTGGTTCTGTCAGGTTGTATTGCCACAGTTGTAATGAACATGCTCTTCAAGATCATTATATCCCTTCCAGATGGTTCTGTGATGGGTTCCATGGATGAAACTTACTAACAAGTTTTATATGACAAGGTCTGTTTGGAGTAAAACATCCCAGGTTGGTCAAGATGATTTTGTACTTTTGTAGGGTAGATTTGTCATTTCCTACTTTAAAATTATACCTTGTAACTCCTGAGGAGACGTGCAAGGCATTCTATGCGCTTCCAAGTAGAAAGTCCCCATCAAGTTTAAACCAATTAACTTTAGTTCTTTTGAGGGTGATTCCTCATCTTTGGATCAGTATGTACGGAATGGGAAAAGGAAATTTAGATACTGCTGGCAGGCAATTTTTGGCAGAAATTGATAAGGAAATTCATTTATTAAAATGAAATGAAAGGAAAGCTTTGTTTTTATGATACAAACGGAATTCTAGGACTGTAAGAATCCAGATCCAGTAACAAAGGCAAACAGTCTAGAATTGTAAGGCCCCTTAGATTTTACTGTTTTCATAAAATTACATTTTCTGTTGTTTAACTTTAGGGAAAAGCCTGGTAGAAATTCCCAGCCACATAAAGCTGTTCTGTTACTTTAAAAAAAATTGTTTAGCATCCAAATTGCCCTATATATTGTTGTCTCCATTAATTCCTTTCCCTTTGTTTTTATGTTGAAAGAGGGCACATGATCTAGGGACAGGCATTCCCCTGATGAAACTGAATGGCTAGTGGGACTCACTAATGGGAGATGATGGGATGCTGCAAATTGGAGAAAGCTGAGAAAAAGATTATAGAACTGATTTCCAGGACAAAAAAAAATCCTCTTCTGAAGTATGGAGCCTCAGAAGTGAAGTCACTGTTTTCTAAACTGCAGTCATATGTTGTCTAGCATCATTCTGGAAGCACTGATGGACAACATCTTAAATTTAATCCTCCTTTCTCTTTCCTGGTCGTAACACAGTCTGTAAGGTCTTACTTCTAGTAACTTACAAAGCTGTGGCACTACTTTAAGGTTTGTTTTCTGTTTTAATAAGTTGAGAGACCATTGAGTGGGCTCTGGTTTTTAGGAGAATAGATTTATTGGCTTTTAAGGACAAGGGGTCTGGGTTAGTTACTGTTTCTTTTATCATTCTCTGTAACTGATCTTCACATTTAGCATATAATTTTATGGTTAAGAATTTAATTGCCAAGTTAGGAAAAATATTCTTCCCTTTTCCAGTTGATGCCATAACATGTATTAAGAAGAAAGCAAATTTCAGTATTATGTGTAGGATTGAATTAATTTTTAGGTCCAGGATAGAAACCTGAAAAGAAGAGATTTTCCAGAAAAGGTGATATGACCTTTACATTAACATTAACATTAGTGCCATTGGCAAGGTTATAATAAACAAATTGGGTACTTTGGTCTCTTTTAGGCTGCTAATAGTCTTAGTTACAAGTGGCAGTTGGATGCTTTTTTTCTTCTTGTGAATAATTCTGTTTAGTAACAACTTTCAAAACATTTAATGACAGTCTCGCACATTTCTGTTTAAATGAGTCATAATGATACTATTGTGGTTTATCACTTCACTTCACTATGTCTTTCGAATCTTAGAAGTTTCCTTGTACTTTTTCTGGCATATGCTACTTTCTGAACTGCCATTAAAATCCTTTTGTAATATTGAGCATCATGTCATTTCTTCTGTACCTCTTATGTCCCCCTAAAACTTAATAGTCAGTTTCTTAGACAATAAGGCTACTGTTTTATTTCTCTTTTTAAAATTTGCATATGTTATATTCAGATTTGCAGTTTTTAACACTCATCACATTTTTACTTCGCTATAAACAGCAACATTTCTTATGGTTCATTGGAAAATTATTGTGTAGTTTATTGTTGCTTTCTCTATGCAACTCTCTTTAGCTGAAAGTTACCCCAGCAATGTTTTAGCATTCCAAAAATTCAGAGACTGGCCTCTGAGTCAGATTTTTTGTACTGGGAAAATCCAGGTGTTTGGACTAACTAATTGAAGCTGACAAATAGGTTCAGTAATTCACACTTAAACTATGTTAAGCAGTCAAAAAACAAGAAGTCAAAAAAAGCCAAACCCTATATTCCCATCTGAATTTTTTAAAACTCTAAATAGCTTGTGATAGGCTTCTTCCTGATTTCCTTCAATATGGAAGACCTTTCTTAATAATGGAAGTTCCAAAGGATAAGTATTTTGCAAGGCTAGGCTTCCTATTTTTCACTAGTCAAGGCCTGTATCTCCCAAGTCCGTTGTTTAATTTTTCTGGGCAAAAACATGAAATAAATTCTTTTATTTCCCCAACTGAATTGTAGGGATAAGATGCCAAGGATGGGTAAGGAAGAAGAGACAACCAATGTTCTGGGTTTTTGCTCTGTGTTTCCTCTGGGGATAATCCTTTATAACATCCCAAATGTTTGACTCTTCAGGATGTTGTTATAATCAGAAGAAAGTAATCTTTTCATGCGTGAGGTTTTTTTTAACCTTTCCATAATGAGTTCCCAAGTGCTTTTTGGCCATAGATATTAAAACCCGTGTTTTTGCAATTTCTCTGGCAAACTGCCTTTACTAGAGAGGATATAGTGTTTTCTTGGTACTTTGCCCAAAGTAATTTTGCAAAAGGCTGTAACTGTATTTAGTACATGTCATTCATTTGAGACAAGTCACTGTAATTGCATTTGATCTGAATCAGTTTACAGCTGTTTTATCTTGTTTTCATGCTGCATATCTACTCAAACATCATAGCATAACTTAATGGCTACTGTTTTACCTCTACATAAAATGTTTTATGGCCTGTTTGTGCAGTAGACATCAGGTTTCAATCATCATTGCCCCATAGAGAGAGAAAAAAGTTGGATGAAGAACTATCGAAAAGCCTTAACTACATAAAATTTTATTTTGGGTCAACTTCCCATAAAAGATAGTCAATGTATTTTGTGGTTTATTTTTTACGTTAACAATTTAAGAAGGGCTACAGTATTTTTGGAAAACTATATGAATTAATTTCCATCCTTCATATAAGATGTTTTATATTTGGGTTTTCCATTGTAAAGTATATGCTACCATCTTGAACAGCACCTGGATAGTTCCATATGCACATTCCTCGAACTCCTTTAAAAGCTAACTATTGAAATTATAAAATTGGAATCTCTGACCTATACAATTACTTTTAACCATTACTTTATGTTTTTGGTATCTCATTCACAAAAAAGAGCACCATTCATGGTACTTAAGTAATGTATTTTGGTATCTGAGCCACTGCTGAAGTTCTCCATTGAAAACTTTAATTAATGAGAACTCTGACATGCTACTGAGAAGATCAGCTTGCATATAAAAAGTGAGATAAAAGAAAATTTAGTTCTAATCTAATTAACACCAATTAAAAGATGTAAAAGAATTTACACCAGTCAGTTGTTAATTATACATCAATTTGCCTTTCATGTGATATAATGGGTAAAATTTTGCTTTTTTGTGTTAATATATCAATCATGTAATGATTACTGTCATTTTTCATGTAAATTCCGTAAGATGGTAACACTTATTTAGGGTCTGTCAGGGTTTTCCTTTGTGCTTAAGACTTTATGCTGAACACAACTTCAGCTTAGTTACTTTCTACTTTCTAGCTCAAGAACTATGTAACGCAATTAATTGTGTGTGCGTGTGTGCGCGCGCAAAGTGTATATATACTACACCATTTTGTTGGTTTAATTTTTCAGCTGTGATGCCAAGAAGAGAATTCTCTGGATCTTATGAGAACCCCAAAAAGTATTTTTGGAACTGATGTTTTTTACAAGTTACTATGCATTTCCTTAGGTGGTGAGCTGACTGATGCAAAGGTTTGCTTGTCTATAAACTACATATTTTACGATTTGGATGCAGACAGAAACAGAAAACATTGCACAGTCTGCAGACACACACCAGTTTATAAGCTGGGGTCCCACATCCTGCCCTGCTGAAGACTGCTGTTTTCACTTCTTGGAAGGCTGTGGCTCTGAAATTAAATTTTCTAATGTAAAAATCCATTTTTCTTTCTTTTAAATTTAGCTGTGGCAGATATAAAGTATAACTGAATTATGGAAGTTTATGAACTGCAGAATGTGTAACTCTTTTTATTTAAAAAAAATATATTGCCAGGGCAGCACAACAGTGATTAGACTCTTAAGTGTTTTTATCTTACGTTAATAGTTGATCAAGATTCTTGTCAAGTAGTCCTATATACAGATGCCATTTTATTCCTGATGCAGTAGCTCTATATTGGCTTTTCAATGGCAAGAGCACTCAATTTGCAGTTTTCCATCATTTGCACCTAAGACTAGCTTTCAGCTATAAACAAAATGTCTATAATGCAGCTCTTTACTCTGCTGTTTTCATCAGCGATACCAGTTTGAAATCAACATATCAGAAAGAGACTTTCTATATGGCAATGCCTATGACAACAGCAAATGAGGAATGAGTTAATTATTTTAGAGCAGTGGTCTGCAACTGTTTCAAGTAGAAGATTACCATTAGCATTTAAAAGCAACCCAAGATCTATGGTGCACTGCTGCTGCCACCCTCCCCCCCTGCCCAGCAGGTAAGTCTGTGGGGAGGGAAGAGAGGGGGGCAGATCAAGGCAAAAGGAGAAAAAATAATTTGGGGGCACACCTCCCCAGCAGGTAAGTCCCACCCAGCCGGGGACCCACTCAACTTACCCCTGCTCTTGCCTCTGTGGCACTGTTGCTCACCATGGGGGCCATGATCTAGCCCCCGCCCATTCCATCCCCCACAAACTGACCTGCTGGGCTGGGGTGTGCATGTGCATGCACACGGACACTGCAGTTTCCCACCCCAGCCTCGGATTGACTCCAAGAGGCTCTGAGATGTACCGCAAGAGGCTCCAAGATCTACCAGTGGATCAAGATCTCCTAGTTGGTGACCACTGTTTTAAAGTCATCTTCTTACTGGATTTTAGGAATAGCATTGCTGAACATCTTCCATGCCCCCAAAATAGGCACATAAATCTGCAAGTCACATTAAAAAACCCAAGTTAGGTTCTTCAGTACCCTAAACTTTAAATGGGGAAGACTTACATGCCCAAAGATTGGTCAAATATGAAGTACTATGAGCAGAGGGGACAACAAAACCAGATATCAGAATATACTAAAGACAGGTGTGTGTCTGAAATCCACCTTCTTTCCCTGACCTTAGGTGCTTCTCTCTCTTTGTGAGACTGCAATTCACAACCTAAAACATGTGCCTAGGTGTAGGTACGTAAGTCATCACATCATGTACAGGTGACTGGGGTGATCATGGTGTCTTTCTTTATGTAATAGTCTAGTATAGGGGTATCAAAAATATGGCCTGACAGCTGAATCTGGCCCATGGAGCCCTACAAATCCAGCTTCTGGGTCTCAGACCAACACTGCACATCATAGGCCGCATGTGCCAACACTGACAGATAAGGGGCTGACCCAGGGTGTGTATTGCATGCAGCACCTGCACCAGACAGGCCCCGTGTGCTAGCTCCAGGGCCAGTCCAGATTAAGATCACAGAAGTCAGTATGTAGGGCCAATCTGGCATCATATATAGCACATGACCTGTGTAGCATAAGCCCCAGACTGAGGATGGCATGTGCTGCATGTGGTGCATAGGGCTTGGCCAGGTATGTGGGGTGCATGCAGCACAGGGCTGATCCAGGGCATGCACTGATTGCAGCATTTTCTCATACTGGCCCTGCATGCTGGCTCTGTGGTCAGTCTGGATTGGGTTTCTGGTCTGGATTGGGTTTACAGCCTGGCCCCACGCACCGGTGATTAGTTTATGAGTCCTATACAGCTTTAGACATGAATAGGCCCCTAAACATTTGGCTCAGCTAAGATGGTGGCAGTATGGGTATACATAGTAGTAAAACTTTTGTCCTAGGGACAGACATTACACACAAACCGGTTTAAGTGTTCCGAAACTGGTTTAAACCTTGAATAGAACAGATGTTCAGTGCAAGTAAACCAGTTTGAAAATGGTTGAAACTGGTTTGAGATAAACCTGGTTGAACGTAGTATCAGAATTAACTGATTTGGCTCAAACCGGTTTCTGCAATATCTGTCCCAGACCCTTTGCTGGTTTAAGATGAACCAAATACCCCCAGCATCCTGGCATGTTCTCTGGGCTGGGTGGAGCCATCCCTGTTCTCTTCCATGGCAGGGGTGGCCTCTCCCTTTTGCTTTCTGGCTGCAGCTCCAGCACAGACTGCGGACTGCTTCCCCGCCTCCCCTCACCACTCACTGCTAAGCAGGAATTCCCCCCTCCCCTCTGCTTTGCTGAGGAGGTGTCTGTGTATTAGTTAGCAGACCACATGCTGGCTAGGTCAGTGCTGAATCAACAGGCAGAATCACCAAGTAGCTGGTAATGTCCCTCTGTTGTTTTCTTAATTGGGTGATAAACACTGTTATCAATTCCCTGCTGGGCTAATCAGAGCTCCTGCAGGAGCCTGGCCACGTCCTCCTTGGCTCCATGCTGTGGAAGGAAGGGAGGGCTGCTCTAGCACCCCCCAGCTTTTAGCCTGAGCCACTGCAGGCATGTGCCTGCATTTGTGGGTTTTCTGTCCAGTTACAAAACTGATTTAGCCTAGCTAGGTTAGACTAACCTGCAAAGATTGAATCAATTCAGGCTCAGGCTTTTTGAATGTCTGTCCCTAGCCTCGGTACCTAAGTAACTTTAGTGGCAAAAACTTAGGCCCCTATGATACATAGGTGCCAAAGCAGATAGGTGACTTTTGTGAATCACTCATTTGGTCTCAGTCAGGTAGAAGGCAGGGCAGGGTAGCACTTTACAGACTAGCTCATTCAGAGAGGCATGGGCTTTCATAAACTGCATCCTACTTCATGCTATGCATGGATTAAATTATTTACATTTCTCCTATGTTGCACTGTAGGCATCTATGTCCTGTTTTGGATCTGGCCTTAAGCAACTGCTTTTCCCCTTAATTACAAAGAAAATACAACCTAAACCTCCTTTGTATTTTTTTATCCACCCCAGCACTGCTTTTACTCTTTCCATATTGCAGACCTGTATACTGGAAAGTGTATTGCAAGAACTGAGACTGCACTTCAAATTTATTTTGGTACAGGCAAAGCTGCAATTTGCTGAGATAAATTGATGTGTTAAGATTTAAAAACTTATTTACTAAGGAGATGAAAGTTGTGTCTCTCTGGTAAGAAAGTTTGGGGAGAAAGGAGAATTTGCATCACCACTGGCATGCAGGAAATATCAGTGTGTGTTTTGAGTTAAGATGATATATGTGTGTGAACACCAAATTCAGTTGATTTTGTTAACTGTGAGAAAACCAACCATGGGGTATGTGTAGAGAGCTAGTTACTACAAGGTAAAAAGGGTAGAGGTGGAGAAAACATCAGTTTTTCCATGGTAACTGTTTATGTGTATGCTGTTATTTTGTAGTCAAGGAAAGGTAAACTGTGGTACCTTGCCCTCCAGTGAAAGAGAGTTAAGCTCTCATGGTTTGTTTCCATGTACCTCAGAGTAAGAGCATGGGTATGGCAGTTATCATGGGGCAGCTGATGCACAGTAAATTCCTGTCTTCTTTTACATCACAGAAGCTAGTTCATCTTGTCACAAAATTAAAATCACTAAGATTGATTAAGCTATGCACATTAATTTTATTTTAATGGATTTTCAAGCATGAACACAGTGTGCCCCCAAAGGCTGGGGAGGCATGGTGAGCTCCCGCAGGTGGTGGCAGCACTAGCGGCGACGGGAGCATGGTGGAGGCATGTGGGGAGCTGCCGCAGGCCTGTTGGTGGGGGGGGCAGTTGGCGACCACCCACAGACACCTCCGGCACCACTGGCAGTGGAAGCAAGTGTGGGGCTGCCACAGCGCTGTCAGCAGTGGGAGGTGGGGGTGGCAAGCACCAACCAGTGGTCAGCGACCAACCACAGACACCGTCGGCAGCGGCAGCCAGCGGTGGTCGTGGCCCACCTGCAGATGCTGCTGGCGGTGTCGGCGGTGAGGTGGGGGGTGGTGAGGGGTAGTGACCAGTGACCATCCGCAGGTGCCGCCTTTTCGCAGGGGGTGCACCACCACACTCGGGGTACACGTGCACCCCCTACATATCACCAAATTTTTCAAGTAAGTTATGGACCCCATTGGGCTCACCTGTCACCTTTTAGATATAAGAAACACATTTAAAAAAATGCTTCTCAACATAAAACTCCATCCCCATTTTACAGATGAGTAACTTGAGGAATTGGTGACTGTCAAATTACTGAGGGACACAGCTGGAAATAGATGCGGTTGTAGGCCACTTTGATATTTGGAATTCAAGTTGGATTGTAGATAGAGACAACAAGAACAGAACATACCAGAGGGAACTACTGGTATGATAGTGTTTGCTTTATATCAAGTATTATGGTAAGGTAAAAAAACACTTTAGTCATAGTACCCTGTTTTCAATAATTTATAATTCCCAAAATTAGGCAGTACTCTAGCTATAGCAAAAGTATACCACATTACTTTTCTATATGTCCTTTCCTTCATGTGCTACCATGGTGTGCTGTTCTTTACTCTTCTCCTTTTGTGCAAAGCATCACAAAGGTTTTTTATAAAGAAAACAAACCAGGAGCTAGAACATTAAGAGTGCATTATATATTTGACCAATCATTTTATAAAGTCTAATGCAAGCCTTTAATCTGAGATCTTTGGAGAATACTTTAGTTTTTAATATTTCTATGACCTTCTCAGGGGGACTGAAAAATTACTTTGAAGTGTCAAAGTGGTGCATGGAGTTTTAGCTGTGTGATTCCCATTGAAGTCCGTAGGAGCCAGGTAGCTGAAACTCAACACAACTATGAAAACATACTCCTTGTGTAGTGCTAAGTAGTAAGGTAATTCTGTGACACAGCCATGGTATTTTTAGTGCATTTGTTAGCTTTATATATCCGTCCAGGGTTTACATTTATACTGAAGTTTTACTATTCTGTGAAAATAATAAAGAAATATACCAAAGCATGCATATGCTAGTCCAGTAAAAGCTACAGTTTTGATAAGCCAGTTCTTTGTACATGTGTCCGTAGGGAA
>NW_005842241.1:875724-884217 GCF_000455745.1 Alligator sinensis | reverse complement strand
AAAGGAAGAAAGAAAGACTGAAAGAAAAGGAAAAAAATACAGGCATTTGTCACTCCAGACTGTTTCAGCATAGGTCTTATCATCAGTCCTCTGGTCCTGTATTCTTTAGAGATGCCAGAAAGTACTCAGGCAGACGAACTCTTTGGGTAGAGACAGTATCTTTTATTAGACCAACTAAATAGTTGCAAAAAAGATGTTCTCTGCAAGCGTTCGGACATACGTGTCCTTCAGGCCAAAAAAAAAAAAAAAAAAAGAAATCAAGATGGTCAGAAATCTCTCAGGTATGAAAAAGCCAGTATTGGAAAGCTATTCTATAGGAATGCAAATTTAGAGGAGTAGCAGGTAACAAAGGCAGGCTGTTTACCTGGAGGCATCAGGTGGCAGGCTGGCTGTGGGGGCCATAAACTAGATGTTAAAATTTTAGTCCAGTATGGCTACAGCCTAGATCCCCAAAATAGAAAGTAGTTGGGCACTATCACCAATGGATACAGACTTTTGTCAGACTGACAGATTATGAGGCCTAGTTACTGTATAGCATAACAAAACAGGCTAATTCTGCCTCTTACAAATGGACCCTAGAAGTAATCTAGAAGGGGAAGCCAATCTAGTTTAAAGAGCATCTTCTCTCTTTCCTCAGTTTTTAATTTGACATGCCTCTAAATTTAGCAAGTAAATCTGTAAAAGCGGTGTTATGGCTGTGACACTTCCCCAAGCATCCTCAAGTTTTCTGTGTCTCCAGGAAGACAAGAGGTTTCCATCTGTTGTTAGTTCATCCCTGTCAGGAGAATGGGATTTTTGGATAGAAAGTTTAGCCCTTCACATTCAGGAGCTTTCCCTTGAGAACTTGCTGGATAGACCTCAAGGAAATCTGTCAACACAGCCAGATCTGACTTTTTGTCATTGTCAGTTCTGATTGTCAGCTGCAGGCCTTCACTTTGTGGCAGATTTCCAATCTCTTCCATTTTATGTGAGCTTCTGATAAGAGTCTCTCAACAGAAAATGGTTCTCTTCTAGCAAAGGTAACTCTGAAAGCCAAAGACCTTAAGTCCCCATTTTGTCCTCTTCTGAAATTTCAGGACTTAGTATCTTCATTTTGTAAGCATGCATCGGACTCTTACAAAGTTGCTGGGTTTTTGGTTGTAGCTGTGTTGGTCTAAGGACATAGGCAGGCAGGGTTCTTTGAGTAGATGTCAAATCTTTTATTAGACCAACTGAGTAGTAGAAAAAAACTCTTACAAAGTAACTTACACTGGGTCCTCTTTGCATCTGGTTCTGCCAAGTTTACAACTGTGTAATGGTCTGGAACGTGAAATGGAAGCATGCTTCTGCAAGCATCTTATGAATTTTTTATTGAAATGTAGAAAATTTTAGCTTTGAAAATAAAAGAATATGGGAAATTTGGTTTATATAGTGTGATAGGGAAGCGAGAAATCTAGTGTAATTTTCCATCATAGAATGCCTTCTGAAATTCTGGAATATCTTCCAGTGGGATTTTACAAAACTGAATAAAAAGAATAAAGCCTGGTTTCACTTTCGCAAGTGACAAACCTTTGCCCCTGGTTTTGCATCTGCATATAACTCCAAGATTGTTTAACAATAGAGATCACCTAGCTGTCAGTACATATTGTCCACTGGAACAGGAATCTCATTCTTCAGGCACTAATAATTACAACCCTTAGCTGAAGCTGCTTTGGTTTTTTCCCCCTGACAATTAGATATTTTTCCCCTAGCCATAACCTGACAAGAAGAATAAGTATTATGAAGTGCTTTCAATCAAAAGGCCATACCTACAGTTCTTTTCAGATAAAGTAATGTTTTGTCCAACAGGATTTTGTCCACCTTAGAGTATCTTTTAGAACAAGGGGACCTGCCTTGTAACCTTTTACCCCAACCCCAATCTGTTCACATCACAATCAAAATAATAACTGACCTATGAAGTTTTATTTATGTTGGACTAAAATGCTGAATCAGAAGTTCTTCTGTTCATCTTATAGAACAGGATTTAAGATTTCTAAATCTACTATTTCACAATAAATTCAAATGGTACTTGACGGGTCTGTCAGTCTGCTGACAGGGAGTTAAAGCACGTTGAAAAACAAAGGATTGCTATATCCCATTCAGGAGAAAGAGGTACATCTAAGACCGTGGTTTTTTATTTACTTTTCATTAAACAGTTGGAGAAAATAGATTAACTGTCCTGGTCTGGTGCCTTCCTCAGCCATAGAGTACTTTAAACTGAAGATTGGAGAGTGTGTGAAGGTAGCTCCATAGTTCCAAAAGATGGGCATAATATCCAATGAATGGTGCCATGA
Organism: Alligator sinensis; assembly: GCF_000455745.1. Lineage (NCBI taxonomy): Eukaryota > Metazoa > Chordata > Crocodylia > Alligatoridae > Alligator > Alligator sinensis. Next base: position 881,905 of record NW_005842241.1, on the reverse strand, counting down.
TGAGAGAGTAAAATTACAGGTGGATCCAAAGCAAACGCTTCTGTCTGAACGTAATGACTTGGATCAATCTTTAATTGATATGCCCCAATTATGTAAACACACACAATCACCATTATATTATTCACTATTAAGTGAATAGATCTACTAGCTAACTGCTTAGTTCCATCATCATACTGATGAATGTGCTTTATGCAGTCTTGATAGTTGCCAATGGAAAGCTATCATTTAAAGCTGCTTGAGACAGTACTGCATGTGTTTTGTATTTGATACATAAAGCAAAATTGCATTAATTTCGACACCCTTTTTAGTCCACTAAAAGGCTTAGATAAATACCGAAAAGCATACCCCCCAAACCCCTTGAATGAACAAACTGATTTCTAGTTAACCAAAAGATAAAATTAATATGAATATTAATTTGAATAACAAATAAATTGCTGGGTGTCTGTATTGGGTTTATAGCATTGAGGAGATTCATTTTCAAGATAGGAATTTTGTTTTTTCTAGTGAGTAGGGAAATGGATCGAGATATAACCAGTATTAAACAATATGCTGAGAGAAGTCTGTGGATCAGTCTATTCTGGATGCCCAAGTAGTGTCTCAGTGATAAATCACCAAAAACCCAGATGTTGCGCTCAGTTTTCATTAAAGAAATAGCAGATTGAGGCATTATGTCTTTAATATGGGTGCACAACTGTATGAGTGGAGAAAGGCAAATATATAGTGCTGATCGTAAGAAAAGGAAGAAGAAGGATCTGGGGAACTACAGACCAGTCAACCTGATCTTGATACCTGGAAAAATTGCAGAGCAGGTCCTCAAGGAATCCATTGTGAAGCACCTGGAGGAGAACAAGGTGATCAGGAACAGCCAACATGGATTCACCAAAAGCAAGTCATGCCCGACCAACCTGATTACTTTTATAATAAGGTGACAGCCTCTGTGGATGGTAGGGGTGGGTGTCTCATGACAGTCTGGTTAAGGTGAATAACTACGGAAATAAAGGCTAGATGTAAGTCCTGTAAGGTGGAAACGCAATGGGTTGGATCATTGTGCTCAATGTCTAGTTGGGACAAGGTATCAAGTGGGCTGGACCCGAAGGTATCCCCAGGGGTCTGACCTGGGTCCAAAGTTGTTTAATATTTTCATTAATGATTTGGATGGTGGGATCAAAGGCACACTTAGCAAATTTGCAGACAACACGAAATTAGGTGGCATTGCAGATAGCCCAGAGAGCAGGGGTAGAATTCAGAATGACAGGAATAGGCTGGAGAGATGATCTGCTATCAATCCGGTGAAATTCAACAAGGATAAGTACAAAGTCCTGCACTTGGGACAGAATAAGTGCATGCATAAATACAGACTGGGGAATGACTGGCTAAGCTGTAGTACTGCAAAGAAGGACTGGTGGGTTACAGTGGACCAGAAGCAGAATATAAGCCAATGATGTTCTCCTGCTGCAAAAAAAATCCAACAGCATTCTGGGTTGTATCAACAGGAATGTCACTTGCAAATCAAGGAAAATGATTCTACCACTATTCAGTACTGGTGGGTCTCAACTGGAGTTCTGTTTTGGGCTCACACTTCAAGGAGGTTGTGGACAGTTTGGAATTGCAGAGTAACAAAAATGATCAGAGGCCTGGGAGACGAGACTTATGAGGAAAGACTGAAAGAACTAGGAGTAATTAGCCTGGAGAAGAGAAGACTGAGTCGGGATTTGATAACAGTCTTTACCTGAAGAGCAGTTACAGAGAAGATGGAGATGGCCTTTTCTGGGGACAGGACTAAACAATGACCTGAAGCTGCAGCAGTGAAAATTTAGGTTGGAGATTAGGAGGAACTTCCTGACTGTGAGAGTGGTCAAACACTGGGACAGGTTACTTAGAGAAACTGTAGAATCTCTATCCTTGGAAGTTTTCAAGAGTAGGTTAGACAGACACCTGGCTGGGATAGTTTCATCAGGGATGATCCTGCCTTCAGCAGGGGGCTGGACTAAATGACCTTGTGAGATCCCTTCCAGTCCTACTGTCATCCTATGAACTTTAGTATTAATGGATGCATATGGATTAGATTTCTTTAGCTTGCTTTGTGCTTTTAAGTACCACTCCCAGTTGTATTATGAAACGATTGACCTACATCATATAACACAGCCATAGGTCAGGTGCCTCCTGGAAGGTCCAATCTGTGCGTCCCATGCACGTTTATATTGCCCTGCTGGAGAATTCATGATAATTTTGTTCACTGTATAACAATAGAGAACACCTTTCATCACATAACAGAAAAGACAATTTAGGGAAATTCCCATCTTTGGCTTTCTAGAAAGTAGCAAACCACTTGTGAGCAGTAGAATAAATAAGAAAATTATTATATTAGTTTTAATAGACTTTTCAGATTTAAAGACATAATGGATTATGGTTATGCTGCTTTAATTGAAAAATATTTTGAAATGTGGAGACTTAATCAAATTTTCATTATGTACCTGGTCAGGGACCAGGCTAAATGTTATTTTAAGCAGTTTGAAAAAAATGCTCATTGAAGACTTGTTAAGTTGTGTGAGAATATGTATTAAATGCTTATCTCTCCTGTGGGTATCTACGTATCAGATACTTGGTTTACTGTGTGAGGTTTAATGCTTTTCTTCTAATTTCTAATGAACTTTACCACCAGACTACTTGATCACGACTAAGCCTATGAACAATGCAAATGGAATTGCCCCCTGATGGTGAGGAATGGGGCCCAGATGGCCCTTAAAAGGTGATAATTAGGAAATATAGCATATCTGAGTAGCTAGAAAGAGAAATTTGTTAAAGACAGTCAATCTGTTTGAAGCAATGGTCTTTCCCTTAATTATATAGATTTTTATTTAGGGTTGCTCTAAAGTACATTTTCGTACTGAAAATTAGAAAACACTGATTGTGCTTCTGTCTGCTTTTAATTGTTTTTTGAAATCCTTTCTTTTCATATTGTTTTTTGAATATGAGTAACAGTCTTGCTATGTGTGTTTAGAGCAGTGTGTTAGGGCATTTTTTCTCTTCTGTTGTATAACTGTACTGAAAGTGAGAAATATTGGTTGCAAGTTTGATGTGCTGTAGAATATATGGTTTACCAAGATTTTAAAACTTTAGCATCAGTTTTGATGTGCTTTAGGATTCTGTATAGTGTTAGAAAGATCGTACCATGTTTTCTTAGTTTTATAGCCTCTCTGAATTCATAAAGTTCAATTTATGTTTTTCTGTTTAACTTGGAGATTATGAAATCAATGCTTTCCAGGAATATCCTTTTCTTTCCATTTTTAAAGAAGATTTTTCTCTTTTACTTGATGCCAAGCTTTTCAGCCCTGCAGACTGTATTAGTGATGTGGGGTTGGTCTGTGGACAGAGCCCAGTTCATGGGCCTAATCTGGTATGCTGGGTTGGGACTCAATCTGACATGAGGGCCTAGTGGTGTGTGACCCCAGCCCCATGTGGTGGATCAGGCTTCAGTTCCATGCACTATATCGCGCTCATGGCCCTGACCTCCTTATGCTGAGTTGGGCCATAGACTAGATCGTGCCTATGGCAGCAGACCTGCATGCAGAGCCATGTCATGTGGTCTGCAGGACTTTGGCAGCAGGGAGCAATGGCAGTTTTGATTGCCACTGATTCCCTACCACCAAATTTCTGGACCTAAACCAGATGGTCTGGCTCTATGGACTGAACCAGATTCACAGGTCAGAGGTGAAGTACCACTAGTATAGAACAATGTAACTTATAACTAGGAATCCTGGTTTTCTCTGGTTTAAAAAAAATCCCCAATTTTCAGATTAGAAAAAGTAACCTCAAATCTACATTTTTCCGATATCAAAATGAAATACCACTACATATATATATCTACATCTTATTGGCTTATTGGTAGAATTAGTGGCAGATACAGTAAAGTTTACTTAAGGGTTTCCATTAGCTCCCCGTTTGCATTTACTTATGAAATTATGTTTTATGTTTTCACTACATTTGTCCTGCTTATTGTGCAAATCGTTAGGAAGTGACATCCAGACTGCTGCTTTTGAGGGTAAAATTAAAGGGAGGAGTGAAGGAGCTACTGATTAAATCCACTCCTTCCTTGAATTCCATCAATTACCTAAAGTATATGTGTAAACTATTTCAGTTCTGAGCATAGAACCCAAGCTTCAATTAAAATAGCGTATTAAATTATTTGCCAATTTTTTCAGCTGAAATTTCTAAAGAGGATTTTTTTTAACTGAAATATATTAAATGCACATGATAATTCAAATGGTCAGAAATGCTCCTCAAATCAGAGGCCTGGATTCATGATTATTTTGGAGATCTTGCTAACAGACTATTTTGAAAGAGCATTAATCGGGGCACTTCTTCCACAGGGACTTTTTTCAAACCTTTAATTTTAATTTAAATCTTCATCTATGAAAATAGCATCAGAATAGATCCATGTATTGCTCTGTAGTCCTAATCCTGTCCATGAGGCATCACACTGCAATTCCGTGGGTAACAGACCATCAGATTGGATTGTATTGCATTTTCATCACCATGATTTTATGCTGCATGTTGTCCTCTCTTGCTATGTCCATGTGGCTACGATTCTGACGCTTCTGGTCAGATTGCTAAAAATTATTTATATTTATGATAATGTCAGTTTTTAAATCTACACATATAAATATATATTATTGAGAAAATAAAAAGTTAGGGGTTTGGTTTTTTTAAAATTTTTACAAAGTACACTTTTTTTTTTTTTTCTTAAAAGGAAGAATAGGAGAAGGAGGACCTGCACAGTTCTTTTGTAAGAGCAGTACAACAGTGAGCAAGCTGCCTGGGGAAGTTGTGAAATATCATTCACTAGAGGTTTTCAAAGAGATGCTGGATAGGCATTTATTTGGGATAGTTTACAAAATACAAATCCTGCATCTGTGCAGGGAATTGAACTAGATTAGGAGTCAGCAACTATGGCCTACAGGCCAGATCTAGCCTGTCAAATAATCAGATCTGGCCTGTGAAGCCCAGTGTCCTCAGTGATTTGGTAGAGGGAAACGTGTACACTAATTCTGGGGGAAGTCAGCACTGCTGGGAAGAACAACAGCAGAGGAAGCAGCAATGGCATGGTTGGCTGGGTCAGCAGTGGCGGCCCACTTTGAGAGGTAGGTCTGTTCATAGATTCATAGATGTTTGGGTCCGAAGGGACCTTAGCAGATCATCGAGTCTAACACCCTGCCCTGGGTAGGAAAGAATTACCCCAGCCAGGTGCATGTCTAGCCTCCTTTTAAAGACCCCCAAGGTAGGGGAGAGAACCACCTCCCTTGGAAGCCCATTCCAGATTCTGGCAACCCTCACTGTAAAGAAGTTCTTCCTGATGTCTAACTTAAATCTGCTCTCCATCAGTCTGTAGCCATTGTTCCTAGTTACTCCGAGGAGTGCTCTGGTAAACGGAGCATCTCCTTTTCCTTGCTGCTTTCCCCATGATGAATTTGTAGGTGGCCACAAGATCCCCTTTCAGCCTCCTCTTGCGGAGGCTGAAGAGATCCAGGGCCCTCAATCTCTCCTCATAGGGCTTTGCCTACAGGCCCCTAACCATACGAGTGGCCATCCTCTGAACCCTCTTGAGGTTGTCCACATCCCTCTTGAAGTGTGGTGCCCAAAACTGGATGCAGTACTCCAACTGCAGCCTGACCAATGCTGCATAAAGAGGAAGTATCACCTCCCTGGACCTGTTTGTCATGCACCTGATAATGCATGATAAAGTGTGGTTGGCTTTACTGATTGCTTCGTCACATTGATGACTTGTGTTCATCTTGGAGTCAACTATGACTCCAAGATCCCTTTCCATTGCCGTGCTTCTGAGAAGGTCCTCCCCCAGGCTGTAAGCATACTGGTGAGTCCTTCTCCCTAGGTGAAGCATCTTGCACTTGTCCTTATTGAACTGCATCCGCCCACTTTTCCAACCTGTCCAGATCCTCCTGGATTCATTCCCTACCTACTAGTGTGTTAACTTTACCCCATAGTTTGGTATCGTCTGTGAATTTCACCTCCAAGGAGGATTATTCTGCACTGGTCCGGTCCTGTAGGGAGCAGACCAGGAAAGCCAAGGCTGCAACTGAACTCCAGCTAGCTTTGAGCATCAAGGACAATAAGAAGTCCTTTTTCAGATATGTGGGGAGCCGGAGGAAAAGCAGGGGCAACA
>NW_005842241.1:843861-874249 GCF_000455745.1 Alligator sinensis | reverse complement strand
CATAAGGAAGAATTTCTTTGCTGTCCGAGCCCCCAAGGTCTGGAACAGCCTGCCACCGGAGGTGGTTCAAGCGCCTTCATTGAACACCTTCAAGATGAAACTGGATGCTTATCTTGCTGGGATCCTATGACCCCAGCTGACTTCCTGCCCTTTGGGCGGGGGGCTGGACTCAATGATCTTCTGAGGTCCCTTCCAGCCCTGATGTCTATGAAATCTATGAAATTTGGATAGAGTGCTTTCCATGACCTCATCCAAGTCACTGATGAAGACATTGAACAGTATTGGTCCAAGGACTGAGCCTTGTGGGACTCCACTACCCACATCTTTCCAGGTCAATACCGACCCATCCACCATCACTCTCTGGGTGCAACTCCTAAGCCAAAACGCCACCCGCCTAACCATGTAATCATCTACTTCACAACCTGTCAGTTAGTCTGTGAGAATAGAATGAGATACCGTATCAAAGGCCTTCTTAAAATCGAAGTAAATAACATCTACCTTGATTCCTGTGTATAAGCATTTTATGACCTGGTCATAAAAGGAAACAAGGTTGGTCAGGCAGGATCTACCTGCTATGAATCCGTGCTGGTTGCCCTTTAGCATTGCTTTCCCCACTGGACTCCCACAAATGTGATCCTTAATAATTTTTTCAAAGGTTTTCCCAAGGATAGAGGTGAGACTAACCGGTCTATAGCTATTCAGAACCTCCTTCCTCCCCTTTTTGAAAATAAGGACCACATTGGCCCTTTTCCAGTCCTCTGGGACCTGACCTGAGCACCATGAGTGCTCAAACAGCAGTGCCAGTTGCTCAGATATGACACTGGTCAATACCTTCAGCAGCCTTGGATGAAGATCATCTGGGCCTGCTGACTTAAACACATCCAGCCCCTCCAAGTGTCTCTTCACTAAGTCGGCACTAACAGTTGGTGGGCTGGTTTCGCTTTTGTGCCTGTCTATGATCCAATCAGGTGCTTTGTCCTGGTCTGAGTTCAGGAATACAGAGGCAAAAAACTCATTGAAGAGCTTAGCCTTGTCCCCCCCTATCTGTCACTAATTGCCCTAGTTTGTCCTGTAGGGATCCTGTGCTACCCTGTGCCCTCTTTTTGCTCCCTATATACCTGAAGAAGGACTTTTTGTTGTCTTCAATTTTTGTTGCAAGCCTAAGTTCCATTTCTGCTTTGGCCTTTCTGACTGCCTCCCTGCAAGTGCAGGCCAAGTAGTTATACTCTGCCTTGGTTGCTACCCCCTACTTCCACAGCCTATATACCTCCTTTTTTGTCCCTAGGCTTTCCTGGATTTCCCTAGTATCATAGTACTTAGAGTCAGAAGGGACCTAAACAGATCATCAGGTCTGACCCCCTGCCTTGGGCAGGAATGGGTGCTGGGATCATATCACCCCAGCCAAATATCTCTCCAGCCTCCTCTTGAAGATCCCCAAGGTAGGAGAGAGTACCACCTCACTTGGGAGCACGTTCCAAAGCCTGGCAGCCCTGACTATAAAGTAATGTCTCCTGATGTCCAGCCTGAACGTTCTCTCTAATGATTTGTGGCTGTTATTCCTAGTAACCCTGAGTGGTGCCCAGGGAACCAGAGCCTCCCCCAATTCCCGCTGGTCCCCCCTGGTGAGTTTGTAGATGGCCACTAGATCCCCTCTCAGCCTTCTCTTATGGAGGCTGAATAGGTTCAGGCCCTTTAGCCTCTCTTCGTAGGGCCTGCCTTGCTGCCCCTTGACAATGCGAGTGGCCCTCCTCTGGACCCTCTCAGTGCTAGCCACATCCCTCTCGAAGTGCGGCACCCAGAACTGGAAGCAGTACTCCAACTGCAGCCTGACCAATGCTGCATAGAGGGGAAGGATCACCTCCCTGGACCTGCTTGTGATACATCTGTAGATGCATGACAAGGTGCGGTTAGCCTTACTGACCGCTTCCTCGCATTGGCAGTTCATGTTCATCCTGGAGTCAAGAACAACTCCAAGATCCCTTTCTGCCACCATGTTGACAAGAAGGGTATTCCCCAGCCTATAAGCGTGTTCCTGGTTCCTTCTCCCTAAATGCAGTACCCTGCACGTGTCTGTGTTGAATTCCATCCTATTCTTATCCTCCCACCTCTGTAACCTGTCTAGATCTAGCTGGATTCTGTTCCTCCCCTCCAGCATGCCCACTTTGCCCCACAACTTGGTGTCATCAATGAATTTGGACAGCATGCATTCCACACCCACATCCAGATCGCTGGTAAAGATGTTGAACAGTACAGGCCCCAGGACTGATCCCTGGGGGACTCTACTGCCCACATCTCTCCAGAACCGTCCACCATCACTCTCTGGGTGCGACCATCTAGCCAATTTGCCACCCATCTGACTGTGCAAGCATCAATGCCACCATCACCAAGTTTTTTTCAAGAGAATGTGGTGAGAAACAGTGTCAAAAGCCTTCTTAAAGTCCAGGAAGACGACATCCACCCTGACACCCTCGTCCAGGGACTTTGTGACCTGATCATAAAAAGAAACCAGGTTAGTTAGGCAGGACCGGCCCTCAATGAATTCATGTTGGTTGCCCCTGAGCATTACCTCCCCTGCTGGGCCCTTGGGAATGTGCTCCTTGATAATTTTCTCAAAGGTCTTCCCAAGCACTGAGGTAAGACTGACTGACTTATAATTGCCGGGGTCCTCTTTTCTCCCCTCCTTGCAAAAGGGGACCACATTGGCCCTTTTCCAATCATCTGGTACCTGGCCAGTGCCGCATGGGCACTCATAGAGCCGTGCCAGGGGCTCTGCTATGACCCCCGCTAATTTGCTCAGCACCCTCGAGTGAAGAGCATCTGGACCTACTGATTTAAACACATTCAGCCCCTCCAAAAGTTCCCTAAGTCATCCCTGACCCTAGGCATGGTGGTGCCTCCCCTGGGTCCGTCCGCAGTTCTAGTGGGGGAGATGTCCCTGTTCAGGAATATGGAGGCAAAGACTTGTTAAAGAGGTCAGCTTTTTCATTTGCTGCAGTCACCAGATTGCCAAGCTTATCCTGTAGGGGCCCCATGTTACTCGGTGCCTTCTTCTAGCTTCCTATGTATTTGAAAAAGCACTTTTTATTATCCTTTAATTCTGGTCACTAGCCCTAGCTCCATCTCTGCCTTGGCCTTCCTAACAGCCTCCCTGCAGTCCTGAGCAATGGAGGTGTAATCCTCCTTGGTGATAGCCCCTTGCTTCCACTGTTTGTATGCCTCCTTTTTTGCCCTCAGGCATCCCTGGATGTCTTTGCTGAGCCATGGGGGCTTCTTAGCACTTCTGCCCCACTTGGTGCACATTGGGACTGACTCCCTTTGAGCTCAGAGGATCGTCTCCTTGAGAAACAACCACCTGTCTTGGACTGCCATCTCTTTGAAGCTCTGAGACCCCAATGCCTTTCCTACTAACCTTCTTAGCTTACAGAAGTCAGCCCTCCTGAAGTCGAGGACCTCTGCCTTGCTGTTTGCTTTCCCCCCCCTGCGCTGGATAGTAAATTCCAGCAGGCAATGATCACTGTCGCCCAGGTGATCAAGTACCTGCAGACTCCTCACCAGGTCGTAGTCACCTGCAGCAAGGACCAAATCCAGCAAGGCATTTCCCCTGGTGGGACTATGCACCTCCTGGGTTAGGTGGAGGTCCTGTATCCTGGCTAGGAACCTACGTGGGCGGTCAGGCCTGGCTGACTGCTCCTCCCAGCAGATGTCTGGGTAGTTTAGGTCACCCATGACAACCACATCCCTTGACTTTACTGCCTCTGTGAGCTGACCTGAGAATTCCAGGTCCAGCTCGTTCCCCTGGTGAGGACACCCACTATCAAGTCCCTTTCCCCACGCCCCCCTTGCATTCTTACCCAGAGCGCCTCATTTTGCCCCTCCTCTGACCCCATCCTGATCATTGAGGACGTGAATTGCTCTTTGATATATAGCGCTATACCCTCCCTGCTTTTCCCTGCTCTGTCTCACCTGTACAGCCTGTATCCCTCAATGTCCACTGCCTAGTCGTGGGTAGAATCCCACCAGGTTTCCATGAGCCCCACTAGGTCTGGGTGTTTACTAGCTAGCAGGAGGGCGAATTCCTCCTGCTTATTCCCCATGCTTCAAGCACTTGTGTAGAGGCATTTGAAGCCTCCTGTAGGTGCTCGTCCTGTCCCCTTGTTCCTAAGCCTGCCCTGGCCCCTGTCACTTACCTGGGTACTACCTGTGCACATCACCTGGCTTGATGTCAAAGTGTCCTCATGTCTCTGTTCAACCAAGAGGATTTCTTGGCCCCCTTTCTCCCTTTCCTGCGCAATGGGATTGTCTTCTTCTGTGTCCATAGGATTGCTCCCTTTATGAATGACCACCCTTCCTGGACTCCTGTCTCACCAATTCTGTTCTTCAGTGCCTCACTAACTAATCTCCTGGGCACCTCCCACTCTGAAGGGTTAAAATGGCCTCCCGCTCTGAAGGGTTTCTGACAGTTGTTCTAGCTGACCCTTGAGGTCCATTCCAAACCTATGATTCTTTAAGGTAGGGATTAAGGCAAGGGTGGGCAGTTATTTTTGCCTGTGGGACACATAGGAAGTTTTGGTGAGTTGTCATGGGCCGGTCAGCACCCCATTTACTCCACCCAGCTCACAAAAACTCCCTAAGAGGTCCCTGTGTGAGCAAAAAAATATTTATATTTGTCATAATGCCAAGTGTCTGGGATGGGGTTGTGGGTGAGTGGGGAGTGGTGTACGGGAGCAGGATGAGTGGGTGAGGCTTAGATTGCAGGGCAGTGACAGCCCAGGGCCTGAGCCTGGTGCAGAGCTGTGATCCACTGCCCACATGTCCCTGTGATGGGTGCAGGTTCTGTAGGCAGGGGCATGGAAGGAGCAGATTGTGGCTCTTCCCCAGGCCCCAGCCCTAGACCCACACTGTCACCACTCTGTGATCCTGGATGGGGCCCCAGAAGCAGCTGGCTGCCTGCCTATGGCCAGGGCAGAGACGCAATCCACTTCTTGGCTGTAGTACCAATGCCTGTTGCAGGGGCATACAGGCAGTGGGTCACGGCTCTGGCCCAGGCCCCGGCCTTGCACTGTCACTGCCCAGCAATCCTGGGGTCTCCATGGAGACTGGCTGGGACTTGCATGGGTAGGTAGACAGGATGGGGCTGGGAACTGTGTCGGGGGCCAGGTCTGGGATTTTGGGGTGGTGACAGCACAGGTCCAGGGCCCAGGGCAGACCTGCATATGCTTCCTGCAGGTGCCTGCCCACGGAATCCCCACCAACCCATGCAGGCAGCAGATCATGGCTCTACCCCAGCCCTGGTCCTGCGCTGTCACTGCTCCACAACCTGCCCTGCAATCCTGGCCTTGCCTGCCTTTCCTGCTCTCAAACGGTGCTCCCCACTTGTCTGTGGCCCCATCCCAGCCACACACCCTGCCCACATGGGTCCAGCTCCTGGCAGTGGGTGCAGGAAAGACTTGCTGAGGTGTCCGGGCAGTGAGGCTAGGTCCAGTGGCAGCAGAGCCACTGCCACCGGGAGGGCTGGGTCATTAGTTTGGCTACGGCACCACCCCAGCACTGCTGTGCACCTGGGGGTGGTGGGAGTGGCCGCACATGCCACAGCCCAAGCTGTCTCTTGCACCTGGGCTGGATGGGGTCAAAGGACCAACCTGGGTGTTATACCCCCATGGCACTAACAGATCATTAAAGCATAATTAACCCAGTGCAAATGTGGAATAAGTTATACACAGATAGCTTAACTTAACCAAAATATAATTTTGTTAACACATTAAATATAATAATAGTTTTGTTAAGCTAATGTTATACACAGACAGCGTAACTTTAACAAAATATAACTTTAACACATTAAATGTATTAATAGGTTCTACATAGAAAGAGAGAAAAAAACACTTAGTTCAGTGGTCTTACCCAACCCCAATTGTTACTCCACAGAACAGGTGACCAATCAGTTCCTGATGTAGAGGGTGGTCGTATGTGGGTAATGGCTGCTTTTCAGTCCAGTTGTTGGACAACAACACACACCCAACTTCTTTGTTGTCCCCCTTTTATGCTTTTTCTTTTGATGACTCTTCATTTCCAAGTACCATTGATTGGTTTCCCTGTGATCATCATACTGTTTATATTCTTATCCTGTCAGCATATTCCTTTGTTCCAACAAACCAATCATATGTGGACATCTTAATTTGGTCTTTTTTGCGGCATGCCCTGGACTCCTAATTTGATTTGTCCATCAACTCCAAAAATTCAAAGGGCTCTGCAGTTTGGGCACTGTCCAGTTGGTCCCCTCTTACCACCTTTCATTAACATATACAATCATGTCATCCATCTGATTCAGTCGGTTAGTTCCAAGTTCACTTAATTTGAGCTAGTAGTAAGACCTACATTATACATGCCTATGTTGATAATGTTAGAATAACATAAACTTTCTCAAAGTGATAAGAAAAGAAAGAATCTATGTGAAAGCAAGCTCAAGGCAAGCTTAGAATGCAGAGAAAAGTTCAAATAATAAGGCTATACAAAAACGTAAGCAATGGTTAAATAAAGCTGAATATAAAATAAAAGTTTGAATAATACTATAATTCAGCACTCAGGCAGATGAAACTAAAGCTAAATGTGACAGGCTACCCTAACAGCAGGCCGGACAAAATCCTGCAATGGGCCAGATCGAGTCCACCAGCCATATTTTGCCCACCCTTAGGTTAAAGGGCAAGGAAAGATTGCTGAGTTATAGTCTTTCTGCTGCTATTAAAAACAGTTGCATATTAAGGGAATGCCAAAGAAGGAGAGAATGTTAAGAGGAACTGGAAGAAAACAATTCCTCGTGTGTGTGTGTGTGTGTGTGTGTGTGTGTGTGTAATATGTATTTTTTTTAAACTATAAAAGTGTCAATTCAGTCTTTAAGCACACCTCCAGTATTCTGGTGCCCATACAATTCTATTTGTGGTCACCCTTCTAGAAAGCAGCATTACATTATTTTGAAATACCTTTGAAAAGAAACCTTGATTGACTTCTTACTGTAGATGCAAGTGTTCCTGTGAAAACTGAAAAATATTGTCTGTTATTTGGTACGGTAATATTTTTTTCAGTTTAAGCCCCCACTTTCCTGAATCAAACAGTTCAGGAATCATGGAAACAGTTTGGGACAACTAGTCTATACCTTTAAACACTTAAAACATTAGAAATTATTAATATATATTAATTATGGTAAATAGAGTTATTCTGGCTTCACATACTAAAAATGAAAATAATGCAGCTTTAGGAGATGTATATACTTGTCAATGAGTAGCATTGGTGACATGTAGGGGGTGCACATAGGTGCACGTGCACCTCCTGAGTGTGGCAGTGCACCCCCTGTGAAAAGGCGCCGGTTGCCACTCCCCCCACCACTGACACCACTGGCGGCATCTGTGGGCAGTGTCTGTGGGTGGTCACCGACCACTGGTCAGCACTCACCACCCCCCACCCACTTGCCTCCGCTACACTCCCACTGTCAACAGCGCTGCTGCCACCTATAGGAGCTCGCCGTGCCCCCCTCCCCGCCCCCCCCAGCCTCCGGGGGCACGCAGTGTTCATGATGAGTAGCAACAGAAGGGTCAGAACCTACATATATGGTTGATTCTTCCTCCCTTGCTTAAGAGGAATGACACTGTACTCCTTCTGAGTCACTGTGACTGCATGTGACACGCCCAGAGCTGACCAGAGCAGGGTGCAGGGCCTGGGGCAAATTGGCTCGTGTGGGGCCCCATCCCTGCCCTGATCCTGTGTGCCCTGAATATGAAGAAGCTGCCATTGGCAGCAGCATCGGCAGTGGGGGGGGAAGGGGTAGCGAGCAGCTGGACGTGAAGCTGGCGGCGGCGGCGCAGAGTCATCACGGCCACTCAGCCTGGTTCTGTGGGGCCCCCCCAAAGCGTGGGGCCTGGGGTGCTTGCCCCGATTTGCTCCCCGGGACAGCCCTGAACACACCCATAGTGGAAGTGACTCTAGATACAGATGTTTTATGCTCTGCCTGCTCAAAGCTGGTTGCCTAAAGTACTGAATAGTAGGATATAGCCATATGAGAAAAATGGCTTTTTTAGGTATTATTTTGTGACATACTGATATAGCATTGCATATTTAAATAAAACTACTGCTGCCTTTAAAAAAAATTAGTTCAAGTTCCTGATCCTGCACACTCTTAAGTATGTATCTGATCTTACTCCTACAGAATTACCCGTGCAACTGAGGTTACGTATATGTGTATGCACTTGCAGCATCAGGGCCAGTGTGATGTGTAGTGGATGTCTGCATATAAGAGACTGCTTGAGTATTCACAGGGTTTGGGGATATTCTCAATTAAAAAAAATAGTATGAATGTCTTTCAGGACTTGTATTTCCTTTCTTCTGTATGCATATGTTGTCTGCTTTAGAAGGTTTTGCCCATGTTTCCTGCCTTAAGGGAAGGCTTTGTTGTCACCTGGTTGGCTCTCCAAAGTCTCTAGGGTGCTATATTCTTTTTTGTTCTAGCTGTTCTAAATCAAATAAGCAAACCACGTCTGCTGGTCACAATTGAGCCGCTTCCTATATTTTCTGATGGATAAACATTTTGAATTCCTTTCTGTTTTATGTGGAATGTTTTGGTTTCTTCCGTTCCTTTTCAGCAGTTGTTTAAAAAAAAAATGTGATTAATTTTGTTTAGGTTAATAAGGGGCGGAGTTCTTAGTACTCTCTTTCTACTCCAATCCCAACCCATCAAAACCACCCAGAACTGTATTTTATGATTTTACAAGTAATTTAAGGATCAGTTTAGTTTTGCACAGCTTGAAGGACAAGACAGAATTGGTTAGTTACTTTGTTATAGGTTGATGGAATTATTAGTGTGCCAGTTCTGTTTATTATAATGAGTTGGGAGTGATTAAAAGTACCTAACAGCTGCACACTATATGGTGCTGATATTTATATGGTACTTTTATATTCTGTCTGAAACTATAAGCAATAAAGGGTTTCTAAAGAATTAATATAAGGCTTTGCTTGTAAACTTCCAAGGTTTATAGTGTGATTTCTTTAGAACAGATTTTTTTGTTTTAAATGGGTGGATACTACCTAGAAACAATCTCACATGTTTCTGATATATTCCTTGTGTGTTTCTTCAGAAGAAAGAGTTTTTTTCTAAGAAGAAAAAGTTGTTTTCTGAGAAAAAAAAATTAAAAACCCATTTCTCTAACTGTGATAGTGATACCCTGTTTCTATAAATAGGGTTCATTAAAGGCCTATAAGATGGGTGAATAAACTTGGCACTGTGTGCAGTCAGCCATCTTACTATTACACTGGTAAACTGAGGCAGACGTGAGTATAGGGAATAATGCAAACATCATCCTTGTTCTTTACAAAGGCCCCACTGGGACATATTATAGAGAAATTTGGCTGATTTCTCCTTTGTTCTTTCCCCAAGAGAACACACAAATCTATTTTCTTCATGACATGCCTTAGATCCTCATTTTTCTGTAGTGTGAGAGATGTAAAAAGGAGAGTGCCCATCTAGGCACATGCGCTTTAGGGAATTCATGTGCATCTTTACAGAGACCTAGCTGGATAGGGAGAAAAAACCCTTGTTTATATCCTTGATGGGCTACCTAAGCTTTGAATGGAGTTTTGGCTTTTCTCACCTCTCCTCCACCAGCATAGTAGCTGGCCCGTGACAGTGTATTTTAATTTTGTTTCTGGTTTAAACTGCCTCTTCAACTGTATTTACCCAAATCCAAGATAATTTCAGATTTAAGACAACCCCTTAATAATTGAATTCTATGTATGGAAAATAATAAATATGTTAGTCAGTGGCAGCAGCCCAGCCTGGCAGAAGTAATAGTGGCAGCTCCAGGCCTAGGCGGGTTGAGACTGAAGCTGGAACTAAAGGCAAGTGGTGTGTGGGGTGGGGAGAGGGGAGGCATGCTGTGTGGTCTCCCCTGCCTTCCCCCCAGGCTGCACACTATGGTTGTCCCCCATGCCTGATCCACCACACTCTCCCCGATTCCAGGGCCGGGCACAGGCATGGGTGAACTGGGTGGATAGCAAGGGGGCCCGAAAATGGTAATTTAAAATTATTATTATCGTTATCTCTGGTGAAGGGGGGCCAGATACTAAATGTTTGCCTGGGGCCACCAGGAGTCTAGGTACGGTGCTGCCCCATGCTCCCCGTGATGTTTGCTTCCTCCCCCAGCACATAAGCCACCCCAGCCTGGGGCAGGTGGCAGCACAGCTCCAGTTTTGGCCAGGTGTGAACCAGTACACATATCTAAAACGAGGCTTTTCCCCCCCGTGTTGATTAGATTTGAATAAACATGGGATTTTCCCTTCCTCCTCAGTCCACTCCCTGCACAATGAGAAAACAGGCATGGAAATGTACGTAAGAGGCGCAGCTCTGAATTAAAATGCTTCCTTGACTAGTTGTAGCATGGGAAAGATTACACTCCAGCCTGTCCTCAAGGCTGCACCTTACAGCATGGGTGGGCAATTATTTTGGGTGGAAGGCCGCTTATTTAGTTTTGGCAAGCCATCGAGGGTTGCATGACAGGCAGCCAGGGGCAGATAAATATAAATTTTCTAAATTTTTTAGGGGCCCCGTGGGCCGGATAGAATGGCCTGGCAGGCCACATCTGGCCTGTGGGCCGCATTTTGCCCACCCTTGCCTTACAGCCATACTTTAGCTCTAAAGCTCAGATATTCAGTACTTCCAACTCCAAGCATTAAAAACACCAGATTTTAGTAGTAGTTGTGGTAGTTATTAGTGGTAATTAGAGACATATTTTTGCCTTCTGGTTTTGAACCATTAGGGTTCATATTTCAGCCTTTTTCAGAAGCCATGAAGGCTTGGAAGTTCCCTTTTTTAATGGAAAGATGAGAGGGACCCATGGAATAATCCCATGACTCCTGGAACTGAGGTTTTAAGAAAAAAAGCAAATAGTGGGTACTATAATTCTGATAAACTCAAAGGTCAAAGGCACTGTGTTAGAAATCCCAAAGCTGAAAGACACAAATGCCCTTATTAGTGTACCACCCCAAGTACATATCCGCTGTTTAATTTGACTTGTTTATAGGAAGGAGTTTCTGTGAAGGCACGTGTCTGCAGTAGTGGAGTCTCTCTTTATGTTTTTTAATCCATATGGCATTATACAACATACAGCAAAGTTCCTACAATATAATCTTTCCTTGCACGTTTGCAAATTAATAGCATTAATAGCAGTTAGCACACATTCAGGAAAGAACAACACTTTTTTGCCCTATTTGTGACTAAAAGCTTGCTTTTGCTGTTGAAAAAGAAGAAAAGGCTGTTTTTGTTTTGTTTTGTTTTTTGACTTTATGGTAATTAACACTCGTTGACTATTCCCAGGTAGTGAAAAGAAGGCATTTTAGTTTTGTCACAGGCTAAATTGCCTGGGGTTGACCTCAGAGGTATTTTCTCGTGCTATACCTAAAGTGCCGTGTCTTCACTGTCTTTTACCTAAGGAGAGCTGATGCACATTAGTTATCCCCAGGTAAAAAAAAATGGAGCTTTTCTAACAGGGAAGACAAGTCTTGAGGCCCTAGAGTTCTCCGCTTTTATAATATCTTACAAAAATATAAATGACTAGGTTCTGATTTGTGCAGAAGGTTTAAGGCAGATTATTTTAAGAACCATTGAAACCTGAAGTAGCAGCCTTCTGATCATACTCCTTGTCTGCATTTGACATAGTGCAGTAATGATTTCTAACATCTATTTTAGTTTGGATTTAGAGAGAAAGCGCCAACCTACACTTGAAGTATATTATTACCAGGCTCTGACTTGTGAGCATTGTGTAGGAGGTTTAAATCAATTATTTTAAGAACTCTACAAGCCTGAAACAGCATTTTTATGATTATAGCTCTTTTTTTATCCTTTACACATAGAGCAGAAGTGAATTCTAACATCTCTTTTAGCTTGGATTTAGAACCAGAGCCAGCCTACACTGAATTGGCTGCTTTTGATGCTACAGTATTGACTGGGGGGAGGGACAGATGGAACAGAAATCCTAATTGCCCAAATTTACAATAGGTTCCCAGCAGCAGCCATCACAAAAGAAATGTTAATGCAGTAAAAGGTAAATGGAAGGAAGCTATACCCAACTTGTGGACAATTCAAAACCTACCTCGATTTATTTTAAACGGCTTCCTGTAGACTGTGAACACCTTACTTGTCATAGAAGATTTTTATTTGTTTTAACGTTAGCCATCATCCAGAATGCCTTGTTGTACCATTGAGATTTGTAAAATAAACTGGAAGATGTAGGCAAGCACAAGGGACAGAATATTTTCTATAGCCCTTTACCAGCATTCTTGAAGTTAGGTGATGCAAATGATCTGTTTCTTGAGCATGTTTGTTGCAGCTGCAAATGGAACATATTTTTTTTCTTGTGATAAGAATTGAGAAATATCAGCAAATACAACAGATGGCTGCAGTGTTTCCATGTTTCAGCCATGAAGTGAGGGGGCAAAATGTCATCCACCAAGCATCCATCTAACTATCTAACAACAGCTTTGTTAACATGTCACATTGTATTTATGTTTGCCCAGTTTTGTTTTAAATTTCTTTGCACACGTGCCCTTACCTGTATCTTTACCATGTTCCTTTTAAACACAATTCTCATGTTTGATGTTATAATTAGTTAAGTGCACACCATAAACTGAAAATTGCTTTGCAAGAAGCATGTGCCCCCGTTCCATGCTGTGAGAATCCCCTTCTAATTAAACACGTTTTAAGAGTTCTTCTCTTCCATACGTGCACTGAACATCATTACCTTTTATGATAATGGGTACAACTGGGGATTGGCATCTCGGCTCTTAGAGTTACATATAAATAATTTTTACATGGGTTGCAGTAGTGCCTATGAACCCCTGGCTGTGGATCATAATCCTGCATGTACAAAAAGAATGAGCAACTGTCCCTCCCCCAAAGGGCTTAAGTCACAAGTAATTTAGTACATATTTTAAAAATTTGGTTTAAAGATGTTAGTGTCTTAAGTCAGTCAGGTTCCTCTACTATATCAGTGGATATTTAGAATGGCACTTATCTGAGGAGCAAGTAAAACTGTCTTTTAAGGCGTAAGCAAATAGTGAATGGCTACCTATTTAGAACGTATTTTCTTGTCTTTGTAACTGTTGCTACCAAAATTGCTAATGGCACCCTGTGAATTGGGCTGTATAGTTACAATCCTGAAAACTTCTGCTTTGCTTCATGAAGCCAATGAAGCTATTCACACAAGTAGTTGTGTGAGTTAAGCTATACCTGTGCACAGAGGTTTAAAGATCAGACCTTTAATTAGTAAGCAGCATTAGCAATGAACATTAGTAATGCATTCATATACATTGGTCATGAATTCCAAGTCAGTTCCTTTTAGTATAACTTAAATAAAAAGAAAAAGTCCACCACTGGTGTAACTTAAAACAAAAAAAAAAAGGCAACTCCAGTGCTTGTCTTAATGTGCACAGATGTAGGGCCCCATTGTGGAAAGTGCTGAGTGCCTCCTGCCAGGTGTTGAGGGATCTCTGCACTTGGTTGGAAAAACTTGGCGCATTGGAAGGTTAAGATTTTTAATATGGTTCTGGTAGTTATTATTTGATAAAAATTGAAATGTTGCTTGATGTCTTTTATTATCAATAATACAACAAAACCCAGGCTAAGTATATTTCTGTTTTTAAGGAAATGGCATTGTTTTGCATGAGAAAAACAAATCCTATAAATAATGATGCATTGTACAGAATTATTCTTTGGAGGGGGTATGTCCGTGAATGCTTTATCAATTTTGAAAATACTGAGCAATGAAGCTTGCAACACTGCCCTCAGGAGCCTGCACCACAGTCTGCCAGACTCCCCTCTCTCTTATCCCCACCAGTATTCAACTGACATTTTCCATTTCCCAGTTTCATCACATCACTAATAGCTAAAGCTGATTAGAAAAATCCCCCCAAAATAGTTTAAAAGAATCAATCTTATAGTAATATTCATACATGAGGTTTTGAAAGGGAGCATAATTTTATTTTTTCTTCAGCTGTTTTTATTGAAAGTGTTCGGGTTCTCACAGCCACACAGTGATCAGATCCCCAGCCGGCTAGCACCTGTCTTGCGGTATGAAGCCTGAGCTAGCTGATAGTGTACCTTTGCTCCTCTTCGGAGGAGCTTCTTCCATGTGTTCCAGCAATGAACCATCTTTCCTGGTGCCAGATGGATAGTTCCAGTAACCAACGTGAAGCTGGCAGTACTTCACTCTCTTTGCTCCCCTCCCCCAGCACAGCTTCTGCAGAGAAAGCAGGATTTAGCCTTTAATTATAAAGCCTTGTTTATCACCTCTGCCAGATCATTAACCTGTTTTCTGCTGGCTGACTACACCATTGCAGCAGTGGCATTTCTCAAAACATATCAAAGATAACCTAACAGCAAATTCTCACTCTTGTAAGAATCGTGTAACTTACATCACGTACAGGAGTGGAATCGGTAATAATGATATTAAAAGTAAGGTCTAATACCAGTCCTCCTCCCACTTGGCTTCTTAGGGTTTTTTCCAAATTAAAAGTTTTGCATAGAAACTTATGTTTTTGTGACCCAGTTTAACATTTTAAGTGTCTGGGTAGGCTCTAGATTCAGTGCCTTGCAAATAGTGTCACTTATTGGTCCCCTACTAGATAACTGAATGTACAGACCTTGAATTGTTATAAGAAGTCAAAGGTTAAATGATTTGGGAATTAAATGTCATTTAATGAGACAGAAATGAGCCCTCTGATGCTTACAATACTCTTGGGTTTTTCTTTTCACGTGCAGGTTTGGTGTTAAGCAATTTTATTAACTGAGGAGGGAGAAACATATTATTTGCTAACTTTTTCATCCTAATTGCAAAATTTATTGTGTGTTGTTTTGTAAGTATTTTAAACTAGTGAGATCAGGAAGGCAATGAAAGTAAAAATTGAACATGTTTTTCTTTTGTAGGTGTTATTTAAAACATTGTATGAGTAGTCAAAAAGATTAATTGTAGCTTGCAGCTAAACAGATGATAAATTTTAAAATTATATTATTACAGTGTGTCAGCATAAAAGCTTTGTGTCCCAAGTGTGTCACCTTTTTATGTTTCTGTTGACAAGGTTCACATTTTATAGCACACCACCAGAAAGTGTTGACACACATTCAGATCACTGATTAAATGTTTTAAAAACGTGCCACTCAGAAACTAACCCTGATGGTCTTTGAAACAGGCATTTTAGGAGTTTGAATTCATTTTCCTTCATCAGGCATGCTGTAGCAACAGTAAGCAATATTAATTAACAAACTTTTTTGTACATTACTATTTTAAATACAGATCTATGGATAAAATATTCTCAAATACATACTTTCTTTGGTATTTCAGCAGGTTTTTTTGTAAAAGGTAATTGTTATCTTATAAAACATCCCTCATTAGTCAGCTAGTGAAACTAAAATGCAAGAAAACAGATTATTTTACTGTTATGGGGTGTTTTGGGGGTGGGTTTTTGGTGGGGGGAGTTGTTTTTGTTTTTTGGTTAACTTCTGTTGTTTTGACTCCTTCATGGTCATGCCACAAGATGTTGTTATAAAGTATACCGAATTACTACTTCCTTGTAATATAATTTGTTAGACCTAAAAGATGTCACTCCATATTAACATTTTGTAGGTATGATTTAAGTATCAATCCTGCAATTTAGTCTGAGTCAAATCCTTGCTCCTGCTCAGAGACCCCTTGAAATCAGTGAGTCCCACATTCAAAAAGGGATTTAAGATTAGTGAAACCATACCTAACTTTTAGGCACCTGGCTACTGGGGTGGAATCCACAGCCCTGAATTAGGTGCCTAAACCCTGTACAAGAATGGGATTCACCATAGCCAGCATGCTTGGGGCCACGGGGAATGAAGAGATCACTAATCAGAAACAGAACAGAGCAGCATGCCTGAAGTCCTGCTTCTTTCCTAGACATAGGCACCTATCTTCTGCCCTGAGTTAGGTGCTGGTATGAGATTGGACTTCACAGTCTGGATTCGAGGTACCTAGGATGCTGATAGATGTGGGGAAAAACCCCCCACACTTTACTGAAAAAGCCAATGTGTTCGTTCAACCTGGCTCCACAGTGTCTGTATAGATCGGGTGCTTTAGCGGAGCTTTTTGGCAGTTTTATCTAAACCTGATTTAATTGGCTACTAGATAAAAGCCACCAAATCTATACAGCCTTTTGGCAAGCTGTGTCTAGCTAACGCAGTGCTTCTTCTGGGCATGTACTGAACTCAGCACAGGGGCACGCTAAGCTTAAAGTACCATTTTGGTTTTTTATTCCACATCTGTAAGCAGCCTTAAGTCCTACCCTTGAGTACAGCAGTCTTTCTCTCTTTTTTTCTTTTAAAGCACAGCTGGAAGAGGAGGCAGTGTGAAAGGTGTCCACCTTTTATAAAACAGTCCAGTGGCCAAAGCAGTTGCTTAGGAAGTGGGAGACCTGTCTGTTCTATGCCCTCATCAGCTTGGGCGAGGGGGCAGGAAGGGAAGGGTCCAAACTCAGATCTTTCCACTCCCAAGAGATGGCCCTAACCACCAGGATGTAAAGAAGCCTAAGTCAGCGGGACTTGTCCCTCCCCTTGCTGAAGTTATGCCACTGTGTAGAAAGAAATACAAGATTCACAGGGACAAAAAAAAGAAAAGAACTGTACAGTCCAGTAATGAGGTCAAACTGTGAGAGGGGGAAGTCCTAGGCTCCTGCCCAGCTTCTAACCTGGTGGTTAAGTTGCTTTCCTGGGATATGTAGGATATAGGTTAAAACTCCCTCAGGGTGGGGAGGGCCTCAGACCCAAGTCATGTTCCATTTCCTAGGCCGGTGCTTTCAGGTACATGCAGGTATTACATTTAAATCAACCTAACTAGGGTTAGCTTAATCTAAACGCCAGTCTATGCAGACATTTGGGGTTTATTTGGACCAAAAGTTGAGGGCTTAATCTAAATTAGTTCTCCTGAGTAAATGAACTAACTTAGATTGGAAACAGATTAACTTGATCCAGCAAACATCTACAAATGTTTGGAGCACAGGACTAGGGCTGGGAAAGCCTCCCCACTCACTCCAGCCCCAGGGCTGCGCTCTTCCAGACTCTCAAACCGCCACCCTCTTCCCTCCACCGCCCCCCCGACTGGACTGTTTTTAAGCCATCAATCCCCCTACCCCAAGATGGACAACCCCCTCCGATGGGCCCCACCAACACCGCACACAGACCAACCAGCCTCCCCCTGACCCACCAAACCACACCACCAATCCCCCTCCACCCACCCTGTGTTATTTACACCAAGTTCCCAGCACAACTCCTAGCACTGCTAAACATCTGCACGTACTGTTCCCAGTCTATGATCAAGCAGCTTAAAGTAAGCCATATGATCATAGGTTATGTGCAGTATACATCTGTATGTACCCTTAATCATTAGGCTGTCAACTTGAAATCACCCTTAATGATGTTTTTGGTAGAATGTGGCCATTACTGCTGTGCTTTGTAGTGAACCAAGTAGTGCATGTGTGTGTTAGGCATGACCTGAGCATAGCCACTGGATCAGATCTCTTTGGGGACTTAGACACAAATTAACATTGTCTGGTTTGTGAATCCCAAACTGGCTTAGAATACATGCTAGCGTATCAGGATCAGGGCCTAATTTTACGTGTAGTATGGAGAGTGGTGACAACCATGGAGGCAGAGATAGAAGACAGATGTTCAATAATATTGGTTAGCTTATGCTCCCATTGAAATCTGCATATATTCAGTGCTTTATTTAATGTAGATAAGAGAGATTTCCCACTGATAGCAAATACAAACTAAAGACAAGACAAAACATGGGATAACTGTTCAGTGGCTGGGTCTGTGGTATGGCCTTTTGAACAAAATACCATTTTTACTCCAATATAAGATGATCCTAATTATAAGGTGACCCCCCAATAATTAGATTTTATAAATGGAAAATTGATAAATTTGCTATAATTTTCCAGGTATAGAATCTAATAATTGGAGTTTTGCCTTGAATTTGTTCCCTTCTCACTGTTACAGCAGGGAAAATAAATTTGGGGGACATCAGGTAGGCCCCTTGCCCTCTGCCTCCCCACAACAGTTTCTGCCTGCCTCACCTTCCTGCCCCCGCCCCTTACTGTTATATCCCGTTCTCCCTGAGCACGTGGAAGTGAGGAGCAAATATGACAACAATGACCTTGAAATAGACATAGCTATAGTAATTTGCATATAGTACCCATAGACCTAGTTAATCTAGAATTGATACATGTTACCTTTTTAAAGGTGCTGCACATTTTAGCACAGGTAAACACACTTTTAAGCACCACTTTTGTACCTTTAAAAAAAAAAGTCATGTTCCAAGCCAAATCAGCCAAATCAAGTCCAAATCCATGAGTCAGACCAGAACCATAAGTGGCCCTACAACTGGCAAACATCCTCCACTCCCACCAGGGGCTTTAGATATTTCCAAAGTCTTTTGGCAGACATCCTATGTGCAGGCCCAAGCCTGGAGGCTTGGGGTTTGGATGCCCCCAAGTTTCACCTGCCCTTAGCCATATGGCCACAGGAACAAGCTGGGGAGAAGCCTCCCATTTCCATAAAATGGGCATTAAGCCCCAACACCTCAACTGGTACTAAACCACACCAAAAGAACAGTTATCACTGAGAGCGTTAAGGAAAACTGTCTTCTTGGACCCCGATACATGGTGTTTCCACTGCCAGGTCACAAGGATCGGTTATTACAGCCCATTCAAATAAAACCACTTTTATATCTACTTAAATAAACTTTTTTTTTGTACAAATATAAATCTCTCTCTATATAAGGTTGTATATACTTATGCTCTACCTGTTACATCACAAAAGGATTAAACCTTTCCCATTACAGAAATCTGCACCCACACAATGGCTCACTGGCCACCCGTACCTGTTACAATATCCACAAACACGCGCAACACACACAAAACAACATCAGTCCATTCTGGTCCCTCTGACCAGCCCTTCCTTCATTTCCACCCTTGCCCCGCTTCTGGGGTCACATACTCAGTTCAAGTGGTCTCTCCGTCATTGTCGCTTCAGCTTCCGCTGGAGGACCTGCTGCTGCTGCTACTGTCCTCTGTTCTGCTTGCCTGTTCCTCTTCTCTGCTGCCTTCATTCCCTTGTTCACTCAGCAGGGGCAGGGGGCAAGGGTTGTATGGTCCTATGCCATGCATCTCTGTGCCAGGTGGCATTTGCTGTGTCTTCTCCATCCTTTGCTACTGATTCCTGGTAGTAGGTCTGGAGTTCACTCTGCACCATCTTCACCCAGCCCACTACTTATACATCTATTTGTCTGTACAGCAGGAGGTTCCTGGCCTTCCACAAGGCACTCCTGGTTCAGGGTACAAACTGGTTGAAACAGGGTGACAGGCTCTCCTGGTGTTTGGCAAAGTGCCCATACATCATGTCCTCACTGGTTAGCCAGCTAACACTGATCATGCATTTTATTAGAGCAAAGCTAAAAGGCTTATGACTTAACTATCTACTTCATTAGGATTGACCCCAACAAAGTCAACAGCATTTCAAGCCATGGTGACTTTACAGCTTAGCAGTTAATGATATTCAGATCAGGTGCAGGGTTACCTGCTCTGGCTCCACCTCATGGAGGGTGGGGTGACACTAATGATATGTGACAGGTTGAGAGAGGGAGTGAGAGAGGTATTCTGGGTAAACTGTTTGGGATCCCATTTGGTGATGTTTGCCAAACATTTTAGGCTGTTGAAGAAACAGGAATACTTGGAATCGGAGGAAAAGGCACAGCTCAGCTGTGGGAGTGAAGAGGAAGTTGGAATGTATTCAATGTAGTGGCTCACCATGACTGAAAGAGAGTTGGTGCTGATAGGAACTGCCTTCAGTGGGTTCTCTCATGTATCTTATTTAGATGGGTTGAACTAACTTATCTTTGTGGTAGGCAGTCTTCATGTTGCTTATTTGTAATCAACTTCTTAGTTGGTTTTCATTACTGAGCCCTTGCTGCTTATTTTTTGGTTTTTATCAAAAATAAAAAAAAGCTTTTTTTTCTGCTTAATTTTATCTTTAAAAGTTCAGGTCTTTTCTGTCTTAGAAAACTGTACTTTAATGCTGATGTCAGTAGAGGTAAGAGTGAATATCAAGCAATAAGGGAAGGGATTTTTAATCAAAGTATTTTAAACTTTTTGAATGCCTTATTTGTGTAGTTAAAAAAAACGTTTCAAGGTTTCACAGTGAAGCAAAAAAAAGGCTCAATCTCTTTTAAATACTATGAATACAAATTAATAGTAGTAATTATTTAATAAAAAGTCTTTTGCAAGTTTAACTTTTAAGGAAGGATTTGCAAAAGGAAGTTCTTTTTCTACTTTTTGAAAGTCAAATCAGTTCTGAGGGAAGTGCCCAATCCCTGCAGCTTTCTGACTGAGACCATGGATATTCAGCTATGATTCTAAATCGTAAGTAGGAGGCAGAATAGATTTGCATTTTCTGAACTAACCAAGTATATGTATATGTGTGTGTATACTATACATAGCACAAGCTTCATACATATAGCATGTCTCTCTAAATGTTGAAACACGGATAAAATAGCTGAGAGTGTCTTGCCTCCTCAAATCAGATAAAGGGTTCTTTTTGTACTAAAGATTTGTGGGTGTTGTGGGGTGATTTCTAGATTTGGTGTGTGAGAAGGGCCAGAGGGTACGTTTATATGTAATGCTACGTTGCCACAGCAACGCACTGTGGTGCCATAGCAACAACAAGCAAAAAGTGTGACACCACAGCTGTGTCGCTGTAGCAACGCACTCCCTCGTTATAGTGAGCTGCTACGGCGATGTAGCAGCTAAAAATAACCATGCGTGGCTGGAACAGCGCAGTACAGGGTGTTACTGCACCATCATTTAGTGCTTCCTTTTGGAAGTACTAAAGGAAACAAATCTACCGTCCCTTCTACTCTGCCTTTTGGAAGTACTAAATGATGGCGCGGTAACAACGGCACCCTACAGCCATGTGTAGATGTGCCCAATGCGAATGTTCTTTTGGACAGATTTTTACCACAAGGTTGCCTGTGATCACTGGGGCCTGGTCTCAATGACCCAGGAGGTCCATTCCAGTGCTGTGTGATCTTGACCTACTTGTTGATTCCCTTTGTATTGCACTATTGCAGACCCCTTTCTTAGTTATCAGATTGTAAAACAAGCATGTGGTTGTGATGTGCTCCATTAATAATGTATGCACAACGCTCCTGTGCAATTTGAGGAGAAAAAGTTGGTCCTCCTGCCCAACCACCTCCAGTATATAATCTACTCTCTACACAACTGAGAATTTCCGAGTGCAGTTAAAAGGGAGTACAGTGCAGAAGAGAGTGAATTTCCTTTCCATTGCTTCTCCCTTCTCATAAATCTGCCAGGCTTGTATCCTTTCTGCTGGCAGAGCAGAGAAGATGAAATGGCTCTGGGATTCAAAAAGGTTCATCATTCTACTAGAGAAAATAATAAGATACTTGATAAAAGGAGTAATGCCAGCAGTGTTCCAGAAAACAAAATTGAATGGTCTCAGATACACTATATTTTAAAATGACTGCAATGGGCAAATAGTCCCATGATAGTATGGGAAGAAAAGTAATTATGTTAGTATCCATGGAATGATTCTCAGACAGCAGATCAAGTAATAACACATTTGTGCAGCCATTTTATTATGTCAGGGACGCTTAAAGACCAGAAGACTTCATGTAAGAATCTGTGCTCCTCCAAAGAAAGATTTACATTGTTGGGTGTAAAGGTGGTTTGTGACAAGATACAGTTTTCGTAGCAATTAGGTCTCCTAGGAGGATAGTTCACATGGCCAGAGACTGACTTGATAGGCAGTGTGGAAAACATACAATAAACAAGGACCAAATTTACAACTTCACACACAGATAAGCTGTGACATCATATGCAAAGGTGGAACTGTAAAGATTATAGGGTAAAATCCTTGTCATAGTTAAATCAATTAACTTCAATAAGAGCAGAGTTAATAAAAGACTGAGAGTAAAAATCTGGAGTTTTGTTACTGACCTCAGTGGGGCCAGAAGTACTTCTGAAAGTCCCCCACCCTTTCTACATGATAAACAGATGAGCACAGGGTACTTGGAAAGAAGCCTCATATTTGAGGAAGGAACACAAGCAGTAGAAGAATGTAGCTAGCTAATGGGTTCAATTTGGAGGTTATAAGCTAAACAAGGAAGTCTTATCTCCTACATGTTTAATAGATGTTCTTTAAAAAATGTTCCCCCAGAGTTAACACATGAAAAAATTGTGGTATTACCAGCAAAGAACAGAAATTAAGACTTCTCTACCTTTCTACTTAATGCTGATAAACCTCTGCCCAAACTCCCAATCAGCAATTCTTTTCCAGATTTACAGCAAAAAGAACAATGTGAGGTTATTAAAAACAGAATGGCTTTTAGCAACAGTAATAGCCTCTGCACATACCCCACCAAAGCACAACAGGGACCTTCTCGTAATGACTGATGTGGAGAAGACCTTTCACAAAACAATATGGAATTCTCATCCAATGTCTTGATTAATTTGGGATTTAGAAACTACCTTCCAGAGTGGGGTGATAGTGGTTTTTAAAAAAAATAATAAAAAAGAAAGAAAATGGGGGGGCGGGTGGATAAAGGGGGTAAAAAAAATCTAAAGTAGCTCCAGGAATAAATGGTGTAACATCAGATTTATGTCATCTGAAAAAACAGTATTACCCTTTGTCACCGCTATTGTTCTCCCTGTCGGTAGAGCCCTTAGTGACAGCCTTTTATAATAGCTTGTGTCAAGAGTAATAACAGGGAGAAGAACACAGTTGGTCTATTTGAAGATAGCCTGTTTTTATGTATTCTAGAACTAGCATCTACACACAAAAAAAAAAATAAAAGGAAAAGGACCAAATAATGACTGCCCTTGCTGGGGCGCTCCTAGCTTGCCCATGCAAGAGGCAGCCATAATTTTGATGCCTATTGTCCTATATTGGAAATAGAGAGTGGTCATCATTGCTCATAGCACTTCAAGTTCCCAGAGAGGATGCCCCTATGGTCCTACTTCCTTCTAGATCAGCTTGCAGCTTCAGGGCTTTGCTGGAGAGCTCAGTATACACCTGAAGAAAAGGTTAATAACTACCATCCCTCCTCATGACATGGTATTATGCCTACTCCTGACCTCCCAGGCACAGTGCCTCTAGCTGCCTCTGCAGGAATAGCACACCTCCTCCATTTTCACAACATAGCTCAGGGCCTTGGGAATATTAAAGGCCTCTTAAAAGGAAATTCTGAGGCTAGTTCAAGATTCACATCAACTGTATCTAAATCTACCTGTGAGAGTTAAAAAGCTTTTAAACAATACACTTGGAAAATGTCAAGCAGTTTGTTAAAAGAGGGTTAACAAATTACAGATAACCTCTCCTTTCTAAAACAGTTAGATTTTTAGTAATCCACATACCCAAGTACATTAGCAAAAAATAATAGCCATATTAAAAGCTGTCATGTGAGATTTTAAGGACATGGGCAGACCGCAGTTTCACATTATATCAGATAAATAAACCTTACCAAAATATACTTTCTGCCAAGGGTTCTGTGTTTGTTTAGACTTGATACTGTTGTATCTAACCCTAAAAATAAGAAGAGTTAGAAAAGATCTGCAGAGAGTTTCTTTTGAATGGGAAGAGACTCATTTAATTCTACAAAGTTTTATCTTCAAAAAGACAGTAGGGGCTTATGGTGCCCATATGGAAATTGTACAGTACAGGTTGCCAAGAAGTGTCAGCAGAGGTAACACTTGGCTACAACATGAAAAAAGTCATGTAGCTAGCCAAGACTCGGATACCCCAGGGCAACCTGTAACTCAAATGCTGACCCACCTTCTTAAATTTCAAGGTCACTATAGTTGGGGGAAGGAATTTGGAGGGTCCCATCTGATCTTAATTTTGTGAATTAAGTTTGAAGTGGAATTGAACATCTGACACTCACGCTTGGTGTCAGAGAGAACTGAAAGATTTGGCGAGTAGGGGGTGAGTCATTTGAAGCTCTTTCTTGAAGAACTGAACCAGCAACGTGCAATTCAATACAAATGGTGTTTTTATGTTTCTCCCACTTATACATTTGTTAAGACCTGAGTAAATAAAAGTTAATTGAACACAGCAAACTGAGTAAAATAAGGAAAACACCTCTGCTGGAAACTTCAGTTTCTCTTGTAGGACTTCTGCTTTTTCTGAGGCTTTATGATCAAAATGCTGGGTTCTGAAAGCCCACAATATAAATGAAATCAAGCTCTTACATTATCACATAACATTTCTGTTTGAATTATAATTGCATCAAGAACAATATTATATTGTACACAGATTTACTCATCAAGATGAAATCTTACTTGTTTTGAGTTTGACATTAACTTCAGTGAGCTGAGATTTCAGCTCATATGCATTATACACAATATCTGAAGACTTTTCACAGTGTTTGTGATTATGTTAAAACCTTCAGTGTTTTGGAAGCAGATATATTGATTCCTTATGTGTGTGCTGGGGAAAATGTCATTCTTGAAATGAACTTGTCTTAGTATAAAGAAGTGGAGGGAGTAAAAATAAATTGGAAAAGTTAACTTTATTTAAATTTATGGTTAAAAGGCTGGCACTGTCTTATCAGTTAAATAGATTCTCCAGCATGGCAATTGGGATAGTATGGACAAAAACGTAGATAAATCTAACACAACTGAAATTTCTGCTTACTTATGCTGGTGGAAACTAAGTCAACATACAAACTCTCATTTTTACTCGTGGAAAACATCAATCACCTCTAGAAATTATTATGGAAGAGGGGTTACAGCACAGATGTTCATCCCCCTCACCCCTGCTCCTTGTGCCTTCCTAAGGCTGGGTGTGAACCTGTCACAGAGGGACTGGAGCAGCAGGGCAAAGCCCCCTGCCCACTTCTCACACCGGGGACTCCAGAGTTGATTCATCTCATCAGTTGGTCATGAAAATTAAAGTCAGACAGCTTTATAAACTAGTATTCACAATATTTTAAAGAAATTGCATTATATATCAAATACAGCATGGACTTTGCTAAAATGGACCAATGGGAAATATATATTAAGCTAACTAGAGCAGATGCATGGGCCTATCCCTGCCATAAGCACCAATATATACAAATCAAGATCCCCGTCTTCTGCCATTCTCTTCTCAAGATGTCTTGATGGCAGTAGGCTGTGGATAAGGCCATTTGAAAGCACTGTGGTTCACATCCTTTCCCCCAAAAAACTGCCTATTACTGCTGATTCTTGATTTTATGGAGGAGAGACATTCCTTGCCGCATCATCAGAAAATGTATGTGATTTTGCTCTTTGCATGTTTTGCAATGAGACTGTTATGATTTATTTTAAAGATAAACAGCTTTGTTAGTTACTTTGTTACTCTGTCCCTTTTAGTTCTTCTGCCAGTCTCTCTTTCTCAGCAGATTGTTGTTCTAGTCTTCACATTATGTTGGGTTTTTTTATTATTTAAATAACATTTTCACTTAATACGAAGTCTGCTGTATAGGAGAGAAGTGGCATTTTATAGATAGAAAAACCAGTTGTGGTTAATATAACTAACTAAATAAAAATGTCTTCTTAAATTGCTTTTAGATAGGAAGAGATGCAAAAGAAATTCTTCTCTTTGACATTAGAAATAAGCAAATGGCATTTATTTTGTTCTTGTTTATAGTAGTAGAAAGCACTGTAGCCATTTATCAGACAAGAGTATTATTTCTGTATGCAGTGACTGACATATGGTTACTCTGATTAACAGAATATGTTCTGCTTTTTGTATAGACATTAACTACATCTGTCTTGTATTCTTCCATTAGTCTTTTCAAATCTCGTTTTCATGTCTATTTGACCAATTAATCTTTTCACTAAGTTTTTACTGGCTTATTTATTTACTTATTGCAATTTAGAATGTGTAAGCATTTAAATTATGTCTGTTTGGGAGAGAAATCATTTACTATTAAATTAGTAATCCCCCAAAGCCCTAGGGTCATCATTACCCTTTCCTGTGCATGTCTGTTTTTGACTGCACTTTCACACAGCTGTTAAAAGTGCTTCTAGTTCCAGCCTAGCAAACCATGTTCCTTTTGCCTTCTTGCCCTGTATCCTTCACTAGCCTGATGCTTAAATGCTTCAAGGCCACACTAAAACCTGGTGCTTCCTATGTGGTTTCCTTTACTTTCTGCTGTGCAGGTGGGCCAATCTGGTTAAATTTTTTTTATGGAACCATTCCTGAAATGTGGCGCTTAATCATCTACATTCATGCATTAGAATTGTTTTTGATAACGTTTCACTGTAAATCCACTGTTTGAAAAGACTAGAGCCCAAAGCTGGGCTCCTAAACCCATATTTAAATGTTCAAAATGCTGAGTGCCTAATAACTCTATCTAAGTGAAGAGCTTAAATACATATTTGTTGTTTGGCAATTGTTTATTGTATATGCTGGGTGAGAAAGTACAACCAACCGATTAGAAAAATTCTGGTTAAAGCTGTAGCCTGGTGCTTTTCCTGCTGCTGAAGACTTGTAGTTCCAGAAGTGTGTCCTGTCAGAGTAATTTGTTCTTTTTATACCTGAGAGCAGGTTTCTGGATTTTTACCAGACCTGTAATTGCTTTCAACAGCAGGTGGGGAAGAGAGAGAATCTTCATGAAGTTTGCCATGACCTGAAAAGCATAGCCCTGCAGGAGCTATGCACAGCTTTTTGGCTAAGTTCAGCAGCTGAAAGGCCTGTAACTCGTTTTGTCTCCAGCTCTGACAATGGCTATGGATAAAATTGTCTTTTTTTAAAGTTCCAGGGATCATGCTGAACATTCAGCTGCTAGCATTCTTCTCCTCTTTTCTTCCCCCCAAAATGAAGAGAGTATTAAAGGGACTGATCCTGCTTCCACTGATAACAATGGAATTTTGCCTTTTAAAATGGCAGCCTTTTATTTTGTAGATTTCTTTTTTGGACTGCCACAGAAATATTTCTTGTTTTACAGGATTAGATTTTATAGGACAGTGGAGGGAATGTGAGTTCTCGGTGAAAAAAAATGCTTGGGAACAATTACAGCACTAAATGCACATCATTTAGTTGCACGTGGAAACTGTACAAGACCTATATTTAACAGAATATCCTATGAGTACAGCCGCAGGTGCTGACTTGGTGTGAGGGGCCAGGGGAATAACAGCCAACACTGCTGCTGGCTGGCTGTACTGGCACCAGAAGCTGGGCGCTGCTGATGTCTCATGCCTATTACTGCCTGGGGTACCAGGCTGCCCTGGTACATTTCTGGACCTTGCCTCAGGGCAGCACGAGGTTTCATAGCCTACAGCCTACTTTATCAGATGTAGCCTATGAAACCTCATGCTTCTGAACAAGTTAGTCTGTAAGGTGCCACTCTGCCATGCCTTCAGAGTATCCTGTTGTTGACTGTCTCAAGATAGTTTGATCATCAGACTCGCCTTAGGAACATGGCAAGGATGGGGTGAATACCATGGGAGGACAGGGAGGTGTCATAGCTGAGATACTCTCTCTTCAGTATCACCTCAATTCAGGTACAGCCTCCTGAGTGATTTACAAGTCAGGCAGACAGTCAAGGAATGTGCAAAGTATCTCAAAATGGTAGTGAGACATACAAAAAACTAGAACTCTAGGTTCCAAAATGCTACCTTTTATTAGAGCAACTGGGAAATTGCAAGAAAATTGTCCTTTTCTGCATGTTTTTGGGATCAAAGTCCCTTCAGCAGGCTCTGGGAAAAGTATAAATGGTACAAGATGATAAACTCCCCCTAAGTAGGAAATAAACTTCATTTTTGCACAGAGGGAGCTGAAGATGAAAGGCTGTCTCCCTCTGGGTCCATGAGCGGGCCTTCCATCTTCAGCTCCCTCTGTGCAAAAATGAAGTTTATTTCTTACTTATGAGGACTTTTAACCATCTTGTACCATCTGTACGTTTCCCAGAGCCTGATGAAGGGACTTTGATCCCAAAAGCTTGCAGAAAAGAAAAATTTTCTTGTGATTTCCCAGTTGGCCTAATAAAAGGTATCATTTTGGAACCAAGAGTCTAGTTTTTTGCATGTCTTCTTGTCTCAGACCAACATGGCTACCAAGTACACATCAAAATGGTAATGCACTGATAGGCAAGAGAAAGGAATAATATTTAACTGTGCATCCATGTACTAGCCTGTAATTAGATGCTTCAGTGAAGTGTTTATATATAAACAAGTATGTTTTTGGAGAGTTTTGGATTTGTGTCCCCTGGCATGTATCCCCTCTGTCAGTTGAATGGACCAGCCACTGGACTGTTAGTGAATAAAAGCTCTTTGGTTTCTGTTTGGTTTGTTTTACTTGCTGATGAACCTACAGTAGTGGGACCTGAAGAAATGTCTTTGAAAGTTGTCTGTTTTTTGGACTGTAGTCATGTTGGTCTAAGGACATAGACAGGCATAGGAGACTCCCTATGTCTAAGGATAGTTGATTGTGCCCAAAAGCTTGCTAAGAACTTCTTTTCAACTGCTCAGTTGGTCTAATAAAAGATATCACATCCACCCAAAGAAACTTGCCTGCCTTGAAAGTTTCTACACCTGTGTTCCTAACTTTTTAGTGTTGAAATTTTTAAAATACTTATATTTTAGTTGAGCAAACTTTTAATCTTCAGTTGTAACCAAGCATGTATTCTGAAACCAAGAGTGTTCTTGCACTTTCGTAATGCAGCTGCAGATTTCTGATGTGTTTCCATGACTCTGTCCTCCATTAGTTTCTTCTGTAACATTGGAAAAGATTCATGGCCAAATCCAAACTTGTTATTCTTCTTCCCAGACTCTATTGCTTCTGCCATTCTCCAGGTCTGTAGATGGCACTCCCATCTTTCCTAGAATTCATACCTACAGTCTTGGGGCATCTCTGACTCTCTCTTTGTGCAGCCAATGTGGTTATTAAGGCTCAGATTCACAGAAGTTAGGGGCTAAATGTCAAAAAGACCTTTGTGAATCTGGCCCAAAGTTTTGGAGCTCTTTTCTCCACATCAGTTAGAGAACCTGACCCTTTCTTTCTGGCTCAGTGATAATGAGCCAACAGTGTGCTTTTGTTGCGAAGAAGACTAATGGCATGCTGGGCTGCATTAGTAGGAGTGTTGCCAGTAGATTGAGGGAAGTGATTCTTCCCCTTTATTTAGCACTGTGGAGGCCACATCTGGAGTACTGTGTCCAGTTTTGGGCCCTCCACTACAGAAAGGATGTGGACAAATTGGAGAAAGTCCAGCAGAAGTCAATTAAAATGGTTAGGGGGGTGGGGCACATGACTTATGAGGAGAGGCTGAGGGAACTGGGCTTATTTAATCTGAAGAAGAGAAGACTGAAGGGGGATTTAATAGCAGACTTCAACTACCTAGGTTCAAAGAGGATGGAGCTAAACTGTTTTCAGTGGTGGCAGATGACAACAAGGAGCAGTGGTCTCAAGTTGCAGCAAGGGAGATTTAGGTTAGATACAAGGAAAAGCTTTCTCACAAGGAGGGTAGTAAAGCATTGGAACAGGTTACTCAGAGAGGTTGTGAACTCTCCATCCTTGAAGGTTTTTAAGACCCATAGACAAAGCCTTGACTGGGATGATCTAGTTGGGGATGGTCCTGCTTTGAACAGGGGGTTGGAACTAAATGACCTCCTGAGGTCCCTTCCAGCCCTAATTTTCTAATGTTCTGTGACTAAAACATTTGTTCATATCCTGATTATTATTGATTTTGTTATCCATAGAGCACTTAAAAGTGTGCTAGCTATCATATGAGCACATGCAAAGTCATATTCTTACACAGAATAGCTAACAAGACAGGCAATGTGGGGAATGGAAGAAGGGGAGCAAAGGTTCCCTGTCATAGATCATGTGATGACATAAGTTTGCTGTGTGACCTGTGGTGACTTTATAAAA
The DNA here is from genome assembly GCF_000455745.1 of Alligator sinensis. Taxonomy (NCBI): domain Eukaryota; kingdom Metazoa; phylum Chordata; order Crocodylia; family Alligatoridae; genus Alligator; species Alligator sinensis. The sequence continues at coordinate 844,290 of NW_005842241.1, read as the reverse complement.
TAACTGCAGTTATTTTATAAAACAATAGGTGGTAGAACATTTGCAAGAATAAAGAGAGGGGTATAATCCAGAGAGGAAGGAAATAGGGAAGAAGTAGGAGGAAAGTTGAAGAGGGATGCAATGGGAGGATTGAGGGTAGTAAGTGAGAAGAGCTGGTATAGTCTTATGGAGGCTATGGGTGTTTAGTGGAGAACAAAATGTAGCACTGGAGACCCTAGAAGCCCTTAGCTGCCTCTAATATCATCATCCATTTTTGTCTGTTGTGTGCCTTCATTCTCCAGTCATCCAGATTTAATTTCTATAGGTGTGTCACTATATCTTGTAGCCATCTTGGTTTTGATCATCCATGTGGTCTTCTCCCCTATAGCACCCTGAGGAGCACATTCTTTGGATTGCTTCCATTCTTTCCCCATGGCCTAGCCAGTGTCA